>NC_084464.1:51887094-52187094 GCF_027409185.1 Cynocephalus volans
TCCCCTTCCAAATTTCAGCTCCAGAAAAGATGTGGGACACTAGGCAATGGAGCCGGAGAAGACGGCAGAAGGAACCCACATGAGGGAAAGAAGAGAAGTCGAGCTCGCTGAGCCCTGGCTGTGAGCGTATTTGCCAGTCTGCAGTGTTTTGAGGACTTTGCACGTGTTTACCCACTGACTTCCACAGCAGCCCACGTTGAGGAATTCTGATGGAGGAAACGGGCAGACCCGGCCTAGCGAAAGTGACGGTGCTGGGGAGCTGGCACTGGCAAGCATCCCACAGCGACTTTACCCCTCAGGTGAACTCCTGAGCTTCTTCTGGAAAATCTATAACTGACACTGTGTTGTTTGATGACCCTAAGCAGCCTGCTCAAGAATGGGAATGCCCAGACTAATCGCTTCCCCAGCTGCCAGTTTGCCCTCAAAATGTCCAAACAAAAGTCACTGTTCCTAGACAGCCTGCAGTTTTTCCCTTCCTTCCCTTCTCTCTCTCTCTCTCCTCTCTCTCATAAATCAGTTTTTGCCTTTGTTGGTTGATAGCAGTCTACTGACTATACCCCTCACAAGAGAAATGTGTGCAGATAATCAAGTCTGAGTTGAGGCTTGACAGCAGCCTGGGCTGGCCCAGGCCTCCCTGAGAAAATGACCCCAGCCTGTCCTCCCCCCATGCACTTAAGATACACACGAACTGTGGTACCTGCCCCGTAACTATGACACCCCTGCTCTGTGGGCCTGGGGGACTGTGAGTTGGCATGCAGGCGTTGGGTCTATATCTCTAAGACGGTCTAAAGATGGTGGGAAATAGGGCCAGCCCCATGGCTCACTTGGGAGAGTGCGGTGCTGGTAGCGCCGAGGCTGCGGGTTAGGATCCTATATAGGGATGGCTGGTTTGCTCACTGGCTGAATGTGGGGCGGGCAACACCAAGCCAAGGGTTGCGATCCCCTTACCGGTCAAAAAAAAAAAAAAAATGATGGTGGGAAATAGAGGCTGCAGCTTCTGTGCACCAGAACAACTCACATGCATCTCAGCTCTTACCCACAGCAATCGGCATGGCCCATGTGGGTGAGGGGAAAAAAAAAGTTGTGTATGTGGGTGGCTTCTGGGCCTCCCCACGAGATGGAAATGAAGATGCTGTGTGTGCTGTACTTCCTGTCCTGTCCCAAATCCTCTAATGCCAGGAAGCACAGTGTTCAGTTAAAGACAGTTGTATCCTCTGAATTGAATGGTTGATTCAAACTCATGACCACTGCTGATGTCATTGGACTAACTAAGTATCTCTGGGTTTTCACCCTCATTCTTACAGATAAGGAAGCTAAGGCAAGGAAAGTCAAATGACTTGCCCAAGATCATACAGCCAGTAGGTGGCAGCACCAGGTTGGGACAGCCACTTATACTGCCTCCCAGGGGTGGCAAATAAACGGTGTGATGCAGTAGAAAGGACACGGGTGACTTTGCCAAGAGCCCTGCCATCCAAAGGCAGCTCAGGGACCCACATGCTTGTGTAGGAGGACAATTGAGCAATTAGAGGGAAATAGTTTCATAGCCAGGGAGCTGGAAGTCATGAAGTATGGCCGTCACCTACAATCCAGGTGACAGAAGATTGAGAAAATACCTAAGCTGCTGTTGGGAGAGAAGCCCCTGAGTTTGGGAGCCTGTTGCTTCAAGGGTGGGCTGGCCTGGAACCGGGGAAGAGTTGGTGTATTAGAGGTGTTCAGATCTCCAGGTTGGAAGGGCGTCATAAATGAGGAAGCAGTCCTGGGAGAAATTTCCAGGTTGGAACAACCAGCTCAGAGGCCAAGTAGCCGTGGACTAGTGAGTTTTCACAGAGGCTCAGAAGTCTGGCTTAGAACACAGACAGAAAAGCCATCCGTGGTCAGGATGAGATGGGGTTTATATCAGCCCAGGTGACACAGTTTGGTATTGCAGTTGGGGACAATGGTGGCCAGGAGGAATGCTTCACTGCCCAGATTTCACTGTTCAGACATGCCAAGGAGATTTAAGTAATTAAACTGGGGTCCAGCACATTGCTCCCTGTAGGAGCCTGGTCCCGAACTGCTCCTGCTGTGGCAGAAGGGCTGCTGCACTCTGACCTCCACGCCTCCAGTTTCACTCACAGTAATCCATCCTCCACACAGCCGCCCAAGCCAACTTCCTTAAAGGCATGTTGGACCGTGTCATTCCCAGCTTAAAAGGCTTCCGGGCTCCCTACGGACTTCCTCACCAAGCCTAAGCTCCTCATATGGCCCACGGGGCCCTCTCTGGTCTGGTCCTGCCTTCCGGCGGACCATTACACTCCCTGCCGCGGCCTCAGCCTCTATGCAGAGTTCTCTCCATTCGGGCCCTACTTCCTCCAGCAATGCATTCCCAGCTGCATGATGTTCCTGGCACTGTGAACATCTTCCTTCCCCCATCTCCATGGTTCTCAACCCTGGAATCAGAATCCCAGGGAAGCTTTAAAACTCCAATGGCCCAGGCAACACCCAGACCAATTAAATCAGACTCTCTTGGGGTTAGGGCTCAGGCATCCATGTTTTTAAGGCCCCCCAGGTGATTCCAGTGTGCAGCCAGGGCTGTTTTCTCTCTAACCAACCCTATCCCACTTCCTTGAAGGTTCAGCCCAGATGTCTCAGTCAATCATCAAATATTTATTGAGTTGGGCACTATTCTAAGCACTGGATATAAAAATAATGATAGCTAATATGTATTGAGCACTTTCCATATGCCACACACTCTTCTAAGTGCGTTACATACATCAACTCATTTAACCCAAACCACACCTCTACGGGGCAGGTACTATCATTTCTCCCATTTTACACATGAAGAAACTGGGCCACAGAGAGGTAGAGCAACTTCCCCAGTGTCACATAGCTGGTGAGCGGTGCAGCCAGATTTGCACACAGGCAGTCTGGGTACCAGGAGGTGTGCTTTTAATTCCTGCACCCCCCGCCCCTTCCCCATTCCTGACCTCACATTGCTCACGGGCTGAAAGAGAAGCAATAAACAAGCAAATACAGAGTATGGAAAAGGACATGGGGAGGGCTGTGGGCAGTTGCCCTGAGTGAAAGCAGCAAGGGGACCACCCAGTAAGCTGACTCCTGAAGGATGAGAAGGATTCAGCAAAGGAGAGAGTATCAAAATGGTGTTCCAGGAAGAGGGCCCAGTTAACACAAAGGCCCAGAGGTGGGAAAAAGCATGATGTGTTCTAGGGCTGTAGAAGTCTGGGGTGGGGGAAGGGGGCTAGGGCACAGAGGAGGTAAGGAAGCTGGCGAGGCCAGCACCTTGCAGGCCACCTTAAGAGTCAGGGCTTTTTCCTGGGCACAGTGGAGCATCTTCAGCAAGACGTGCACAGGGGCTGTGTGAGAGCAGGTTAGGGGAATGTGGAGAGATGGGCCTCTCAGGAGGCTGCTGTAGCCGTTTAGCAAGAGGCACCTGAAGCAGAGCTGAGAGGGATCACCTCCTCCTAGAAGCTCTCTGGGTTTCTCACTTTCGGTCCTAGCACCATCACAGTGCTTTATAATCACCTCTCTACCTCCCCACCAGACCGGGGCACCTCGAGGGCAGGGACAAAGTCTAATTAGCCTCCGTACCCAGCAGCTGACCAATATTAGGTGCTCATTTAGCAGCTGTTAACTGCAAGGGGTTGAATGGAGCCACACTAGGCATCAGGCTGGCAGCACCCTGAAGAATTTCTTCCTTCTGCTCCATAGGTCTGGGGACTTCACAGACCTTGGCCGGAAGAGGATGTTGCACCCACCCCAACCCCCAGCACGGCCCCTCCCCCCACCTTCATGGCTGAGCACCCCCCACCTCTGATGGGAAAGCAGTATTGAGCTGTAGGTAATCTACAGCAGCCAAGCCCCATCCCTTCCCCTGACCCCCAGCAAACCCCATTAGACAGGGCAATGGGGACGGAGGTACCACAGCCCAGAGCTCAGATGAAATAGCAGAACCTGAGACTCCTGGAAGTGCCGGATGTTTTAAATAGCCCCGTATTTAGCAGGCAGTTTGGGCACTGGCTGCTACTCTGTTCCGACACTGAGGGTAGGCCAGGACTGACATTGGAGCCTCTGTGGCCTTCTTCCCGCTGCCATCACCAACACCAACTAGGCCTCAAAGCTATGTGATGCCCCACCTCCATTTGGACCAGAACAAGGCAGAAGCAAAGGGGAGGAGCTTCGAGAGGGCACCAAGTCACCTGCCCAGTTGGTGGCAGAGCTGGGCTGGGCATCCAGGTTTCGAACTCCCTACTTAGTGCTCTCTCCATGGCACTTTGCAGCCAAGCTTCACAGCCCCTGGCCTGCCCTTGCTGCTCTTTGAGGAATGTCTCTCTCTGGAGGTTCCCAGAGCACAGAGCACCTGGAACCTAGTAACCCACCATCTCCTGGGAAGAGGCAGACAGCCACACCCTCCAAGGGACAGCAGTCACTCCTCCTCCCATTCTGCTTTCACACTTTGCTGATGACATGATGGTTGAGGGTATGGGCCAAACCCCAGCTCTGCTACTTACCAGCCACGTGGTCCTGAGCAAATCACTTAAACCCTCCATGCTGCAGTTTCCTCTCTATGAAATAGAGATGTTAGTTACAACTACAGTACCTACATCCTCGAGGTGTCGTGGGGATTAGTTAGTAAGTGTGAAGTGCTTAGAACAATGCTGGACATGTAGTCTGCACTTAATCAGTACGAACATTAGTGAGAACTTCTGAGGTCAGTGTCAAGGGACCTTGATCACTATCCAATTTACGAACCCACTCTGTGCCTCAGTTTTCCCATCTGTTAAATGGAGAGTAATAATTCCTATGAGTGGCTTGAAGACAACCATGAAATACTGAGAACTATGAAAAGTGTTTGGGAGTTAAAAAGAAAAAGTACCTTACAAGTGGGAGGCTGGATGGGCAGGTGGCTCTTTGGCAGAGGAAGGGGCCCATAAATCACCCTCAACCCAGCAGGCTGCCTGGGTTTTATGGGCCCTGGGGCCCAGGCCACTTTCCTGAATATCATTCGGAATTTATAGACTCTTGTCAACATCCTCCCCAACTCTTTTATGTAGTGGCCTTAGAAGCAGGCCTGACATTAACAGTGTCTTTGCTGCCCAACAAGGAATACACAGCCTGCTCTGCATTTGGTCCCCAGCTGGTGGGAGGAGGGGGCACCGAGACCACAGAGAACCTGCGGCAGGGCCGGTATGCTCCTGTTGTCAGCGGATGTGTAGCTGGCAGGCAGACAGGCAGGCTCCTTCTGCAATAAGGCACCACCTCTACCTGGGGAGAGGATCACACAATGACAATGACATTGAATGAAGTATAGAAGCCAAAGGACAGGAAGAGCTAAACCCCACCCAAACCTGCCCTCTGCATTTCTGACCCAGGGTTGACTGAGACCTCACATCTTCATAAGAATTTGAACAGGACTGGATGGAGCTGGGGGCCTCCTGCACATTTATCAAAAGAGGAAACACCAGTGATAAGCTCAGCTGAGAACTGCTGATGAAATCTAATCCTGCTTTTGTCATTCACAAGCTGTGTGACTTTAGCTAAGAAACCTGGCCTCTCTGAACTTCACTTTTCCATCCTTTAAAACAGGAATAAAAGTACCTACCCTGACTACTCCACAAACCCCAGGATAAAGAAAATGAGACCGTGTACATGCGTAGGGAATTTGGAACCGATATGAGGGGGTACTGTAGCAGAGGGGTCAGGAGTGTGGGGTGCTGGGGCCAGAGCGCTGGGGCCCCAGTCCCAGCCCAGCCACTTCCTGGCTGGGTGAGCTTAACACATTACTTTACCTGTCTGTATCTCAGTTTCCTCTCTGGTACAATTTGGATAAGAATGCCTAATTGACAGAGTTTAGCGAGAATGAGATTGGATAGCATCTCTAAAGCCTGCTGAGGCTCAGTAAACATGGGCAGCTAAGAGAGGCACAGTCCCCAAGGGTGTCTAGAGTGGGTAAGGGCACGGCAGCGGGCATATCTGACACAACTGGATTCAAATCCTGGCTCAGCCATGCACTCGCTGAGTGACCTGGGAATGGTGACCAATTCATCCCAGTTGGCTTGGGACTTTCTTAATTTTAAAACTGAAAGTCCAGCATCTCAGGAACTCTCAGTCCCAGGCAAACCAGGACAGTTGATTACCCTAGACCTAGAGCAAATCTCACTGCTATTTTGAGCTTCAGTTTCCACATCTGCAGGGAGGTAGTACCTACTTTGCAAAGATAGGGACAAAATAAGAGATACATATAAAGCATTGGTACCAGCAAACACACATACAGCACATGCCAACCACTGTGGCACTTTGTAGATATTTACTCATTTAATACTAATGATAACCATAGGGTTGGGTAGTGGTGTTAGCACCGTTTTACAGAAGGAGAAATGGAGACTCAGGGAGATAAGTGACTTGCCCAAGGTCACAAGGGTCCTAAGTGGAACTGCTGAGATTTGAACCCAGGCCGTCCTGTTGCTGGGTGAATAAGACCTGGGACAGTGAGATGAGTGTCTGGGCCATGGCACACTGTGTAAGGTGGACTAGTCTTGAGCCATGGCGGGGAATGTGAGGATCCTAGAGCCGAAGGACTCCTCAGGATAGGCCCAATTAGACCCAGTAAGCCCTCTAAACTTCTGTTCCAGCACAAGGAGTCTTGATCCACAGTGGGCAATGCTTAGCAGGGGCTCCTTACTGCCGTCTGCGGGTTGTGGCGGGGCTGGACCTGGTAGAGCACACAGCACCCCCAGCTCCTCCCCTGATGCCCACTGGCTTGTCATCCCCTTGGAATCCAGGCTGGCTCGAAGATGGAGCTGGACACCAAGCAGCCTTGCCTCTGATTAGAGCTGAAACCCAAAGGGCAAAGGTAATGCACAAAGACAATCCTGAGAGAGACTCCTGGGCTCAGGACAGCAGACTCCCCCCTTGAACAAAGGAAAGAAGGAGGGCAGGTGGTGACCGAGCCACCCAGCTGGGGCTCCTACCTCCCCTACTCTGCACCTGCCCTGGGGGCCAAAACAGTGGATCCTGGGCCCCCAGTCAGTTGTGGATATTGGAGCCAAAGGAACATGGCCCCTCTCTCTGGAGACATTTCCTGCTGCCATGAGGTCCCCCCAAGTCTTTCTCTTGGGACCAGTGAAACTATAAAGAAATCGAAGGTGTTTGGAGATAGGAATCCCTCTTGTAGCACCATGAATCCATCCCACCCTATCCCCACTCCTCCACCCGCCCCCTGACTCAGGGATCACAGCATGTGACGGCATGAATCCCAGCTAACAGTGTGGGCTCAGGAGCCAGCTGCTTGGGTTCGAACACAAGCTCTGCCCTCTTATTAGCTGTGTGATCTTGGACGAGCTACTTAACCACTCTGAGCTTCCATTCCAGCACCTATAAATGAACTAGTAACAGTACCCACCACATAGAATTAACATGGGGATTAAATGAGCACACAAAGCTTACGTCAGAACAGAGCTGGACTGACAATAAGCATTCAATACCCAGTAGCCATTATTATTATGGTATAATATAATATAATATAATCCAAGCATGACCTGGTCATTCCATTAACCTCCCTCAGCTCCAGTTTCCTTACGTTTAAATTGAGACAAGTCTGCTTGCCCTACTTCCTCATTGCCATGGGGTCCAAAGAAGAAAAGCTTTGCTGCAAGAGGAGCGTTAAAATGCATGAAGTGCTGGATACATAGAAGGGATAAATATAATGTATACTCTGATAAATATAAATATAAACATAATACCACAGGGTAGCACGAAACAGTGTAAGATAATACTCTGCGTTAAAAACTGAATTGAGAGAGAGACAAGATAGATGGAGGAGACAGAGGCAGAGAAAGGCTGAGTGAGACGGACAGAGTGAGGACTGAACTGAAAGAGCAGGAATCAATGTTGCAGTGTAATTTAAAAACCAATATACAGTAAATATCAGCCGGGCGCTGCAGAGCACCAGCATGGCAGGGTGGCCCAGGCTGAGATAACTCACACCCCAAGCCAGGCCAGCCACCAATGCCCTGCTGGCCTCCCTGTAACTCATGAGCAATTGCTCTCTCCCCACCTGGGTTTTATCCTAGAGCCACTGGTACCTTCAGCGCTTCCCAATTATGTGTCCTGTTTGCATGGCCTGAGATGTATGTATGGAACAGGCTTTGACATTCCCACCAGGGACGTGGAGACTGGCCTGGGGCTCTGGGTCCTAGCTGGCCTGGCCTTGTGCCTGGAGTGGCTGGGAGGCCTGTGCTCCAGCTGAGTTCCATCTCAGCTCTCCTCCTGTGTTTCTTGCTGCTGCCCATTCTGGTCTTCGTCATCTCCCTGGCTCTTGTCCCTCCTCGTAATCAAACTACCACCCCCATCATTGCCCTATGTCCCACCCTAGATACTAACTCCATGGTCCATTCCTGCACCCTGACTTCCTCTGAGTTCCTGAAACCCACTCCCACAAGCATTGCCTCCTTAGGTCTAGTTTCTCCTGTTGGACCAGGTCTTCATCCTCTCTTCTGGGTCCTGGCCCAAAGCCCATTTTCTTATCTCAAATGCTTTCTGAGCTCCTTCAAATGAAAAGATCTAGGAGCTTCCTGTTCCCACCACCAGAAGCAGCCCTGGGAAAAGCGTGTGGGGGGTGGGCAGGAATCATGGCCCAGGCGGAGTCTTTCTGGCCTTCTCCCCACACACCAGGCCAGGCTGAATCAGGTGCCTCTTTGACAGAAGATCCCCCAATACAGGTTCCCCATCCATCTTGTCCCCCTCTGGTTCCCCCAGCACAGCCCCATTCCCACAGTTAGCCTTCAATGACCCTGGGAAGTGGGTACTGTTATTATCCCCACCCCCGTCAAGACATTTCATGACAGTTTCAAGAGGCTCCAAATAAGCATTCCTGCTGCCCCAACTCCTATCCCCTGAAGTGCTGTGCTGTGTAGCTGCAGCTTTCTCCCATGCCACACTGTGTAGACCCCCCCTCAGCATGCAAGCCTGCAATGTGACGTAAACTTCCTCCCACACTGTGGTTTATTTTCCCAGCAATCTGATCCCAGCACAAATAAAGTCTAGGTGAGCGGTCTGGTCCTGAACCCATCAGCCATCATCATCCAAAACTCTCCACCCAGAAATTTCCATAACCCCTCAGCTGAACCTAGTGTGGTTGAAAGGTACAATGAAAAACCCAATTGGACCAGGAACCACTTGGTAGACTCTGTGCCTCAGTTTACCCTCATGCAAAATGGATATAATCATAGTGTCTGTCCTGCCTACCTGGCAGGATTGTTGCGGGGGTGAAAATGAGATCATGTGGAGAATATTAGAAAATTCCCCAAACTGCTGTACAATTTAAGGGGTGGTTGCTTGAAAGAAGTACCAGTTAAGTGGGTCCACAGTGGTCCCTCTCCATGCTTAGGAAAATACCACTACTATTTCCACTATTACTTCTAACAGCTCACACTTCACTATGTGTTCACTATGTGCCGGGCACTGCTCCAAGCCCTTTACATATAGTAATTCATTAAATGCTCCTAACAACTCTATGGGGGAGGGGGATACTATTATTATCTCCATTGTGCAGATGAGGAAACTGAGATACAGAGAGAGTAATCTGCTCAAGTTCTCACAACCAGGAGGACGGACCACAGTGTAATCTCTAAGAATGGGGCCCAGGTGCACACACCCCCTACCTAAGGACACAGCATCCACATACTTTAGTATCTAAGTGTCCCCTAATAATGTGCCATGTTTACCTGCTGCATCGTCCCCCTTACACATAAATTTCCCAAGGACAAGGAATGGGCCCTTCCTCATCAGACAATGACTTCTCAAGCTTAAGGGACCTGCCTTGCTCGGGTGCAACCACTCTGAGTGCAAGCACAGCCCCCTGCTTGTGGTCCCCTACCCAGATTCTTGCTCCTCTAAGGCCTGGGGAGCTGTCCTCCCTCCAGTGTGATGGCCCTCATTTGTCATGTGCTTATAATCTGTGACTCTGGACAGAGGGTCCAGGATTTGTATCTATTCTAGGGTCTCTCACCTCAGCTCCTCTTCTTGCCAGCTCAGCCCTGGCTGAGTTCTGTGACGCAAGTACTCAGGCCAGGAGGAAGATTAAATGGTTCCTTTAGGGCCAGCGACCCCTAAGTTGGGACCGTGACCCCAAATCTCTTCATCCCATCAGTTTCTGTTTGGGTGAGATGGTAAGATGTCAGCTTAGCAGTGGGGCAGGGGAGGGATTGGGGAAAGCGGCTTGAGAGCCTATTTCTTAAGTGGTCTTCATCACCACCATCCCCACCACTGTCAGCTTTACATCAAGCAGTTAATCATTTGTGACCTTTGGTTGAGTCCTGAGCAAACACACACACACACACACACACACACACACACACAGGTATGTGAGAATGCAGGTCAGGGAAGGCACTAGAAACCAGCCAGAACTGGGAACCCCCACCCCCAACTCTGCCAAGTCCTAGAGTCCAAAGACAGGAAAAAGTACAGGAGGATAAATCAAACAATCGATGACACTAGCGGCTCGGGCCGGCCCGTGGCTCACTCGGGAGAGTGCGGTGCTGATACCACCAAGGCCCCGGGTTCGGATCCCATATACGGATGGCCAGTTCGCTCACTGGCTGAGCGTGGTGCTGACACTAGCGGCTACACACGCGCGCACGCACACACACACACACACACACACACACACACACACACACACACACACACACACACACACACACACACACACACTGGAGAGATGATTCATCCTTACAGCATCTGGCCTGCTGGGTTGCACACAGTAGGTGTTCAACAAATGCTTGCTGAATTAAACCAAATAGGGAAGGGCTTGGGGGGAGAGATGAAGGACGGTGGGCTTGATCACCACATCCTGCACTAGCAGGCTCTCTGGACTGTAAAGCTTGAAGAGGATGGAGGGCATGCTTCAGAGCAAGCAAGAGGAAACCTCCCTCCCATGGCAGGCAGCAAAGTACAGAAATTATGGCCTCAAGAGGTGGGGTGGCTGAGACTATGAAAAATGGCACATCAGTGATGAACATCGCTCAATGCCTAACAAGCATCATGAGAAATGGCGATGAGAGGGCTTAGTTCGACCCTGAGGACAGAGGCGGTCCAATCCTCTCCTGCACTCTACCTTGGTGGAAAACATTCAGAATTGGGACTGGAACACCCATAGGGCTGACCTATGATGGCGTTTCTCAATTGCTGAAGTTTGATGTGAATAAAAGCTCTAAGCAGACTGAGAGCCAGGAAGAAAGGAATGATCACCAAGCAGTCCCAGGAGTGCACACGTGTTGTGGTCGAGGACAGAGGGCTCCGGAGCCAGCCCCGTCACCCACAGTGTGTGAATTTCCCTGGTCTCCAGTTTCCCATCTTTAACCCAGGGAAGAAATAGATCCTTCCTGTCTTGTAGGGTTATTCTACAGAGCAGAAACTGCTGTGGCAGCCCTGCAGCGATGGTTGAGTCTCTGGCCGGGGCCATAAGCTTGGGTTCTCATCCTGCTGCTGCTACCTGCATGGCCTTGCTCAGATCCGAGCCAATATTCTCATCTGTCCAGAGAAGAAGGCAAAACTCTGCCCTACAAAGTGAGCTCAGAGGGCTATGGGAATCACAGGAACCAAGTACAGAAGTGCTCTTTGTAAAGGGGACAGAGCCCTACGGGTGCTGAATAACACCTGCCCACTTCTTTGAGGGAAAAGCCAAGGCAATGGACAAAGAAAATGTGTGTGTGTGTGTGTGTGTGTGTGTGTGTGTGTGTGTGTGTGTGTGTAAATGTGTGGGAGTGCTGTGTTTATGTGATAGAGTATGTGTATGAGCTTGTACATATATGTACATGAGTGTGTACTGTACACGTGTGTTCATTTTTGCATGTGTGAATGTGGGAGTGTTATATGAATGTGCATGAGCATGCGGGTGTATATGTATGTGAGTATATGCATGAGTGTGTGGGAACATGTCTATGTATGTGCATGGGATTGCAGGTGTGCATGTATGTGAGTATATGCATAAATATGTGGGCATGTGTATATGTATATGTGTGGGCCTGAGAGTGTGGATATGTGAGAGTGTATGTGGATATGTATATACTTGAGGGAGTATGTGTGTTTGAGTGTGAATGTGAACGTGTGTTTGTGCACATGCATGTGTTGGAGTGGGGGAGGAAGGAGATACTCCCATTCCGACTGCAGCCCTGGGATCTCAGTCATTCAAAATTGAACCCAGGGCAGCTGGAGGGCACCAAGCAGGGGGAAGCATCAGGCCAGTGCTATCTGGCAGAAGAGATGGACAGGAGGTCAGAGGACCCCAGCCAAGTCACCTCTTAGGTCTAGATGGCTCAGCAGATGCATCTTTGCTCTGAGGCTGGTTGATGGACTCATAAATCAAAGGACCAACTATGTGAACAGGAAGGGCCTTGGGAGAGTACTCAGGCCCCATTCTACAGGTGAGGGCAGGCAGGGAAAAGGAATGGCAAAGGTCACTCAGCAAGTTCCCGGCAGAGCTTACTCTGCTGTAAGAGCTTTCTCTTCTGAAAGGAGAACTTACTCCAGGTTTCCCTGCACTCCAGTGAATACCCAACAATCAGCCTCAGTGCCTCATGCTGTAGAAGACCTCTAACCTTTCACCTGCATGACCCCAGCTCACCACCCACCTCCCTCCCTTCTGCCCCAGGACCTTTCTGGGTATTACAGTGGCTTCCCTACAGGGGATGCTGAGTCAGGGGATCAACTTAGTCCATCCAAGAATCTTTAACACCCTTTTAGAATGGCAGGATGGATGTCATCTTACAGCCCTTGCTGGGCATTCCTAGGGGTTTCCAGGGCTCAGAAAGTCGGGCATGCCTTCCACTCATCACATTGCTCTCTCATCAGGCACTGAGACCGAAGCCATCGCCTGAGTCTAGCTCATTTCTCAAGGTTCTCCAAGTCCTGCAGCCTGAGTGACCACATGTCACACATTTTGGAGACCAGACAGAGTCATGTAATTGCAAGACCTTCTTTACAACTATTCTGAAGTAAGAGCCTCCACAGACCCCCAATATTAGTTGGGGACCATAGTAAGTCCCACCTCCCCAGCTTATTTGACTCAAGTTGTTTATTAGAGACCTGAGTTAAGGCAAGAGGGAAAGTTGGAAGGGCTCTTCCAAGTGGGGTAGAGGAAGAGATGTGGGCCTGGGAGGGAAATACAGAAGGAAGAGGAGTTGAGAGAGAGGCTCAGCTTTCTGCTTCTGCATATTGTGTCTGGGCATGCTAACGGTGGCTTAGCTCCTGCCAGTGGGTGAATTAATGTAGGACATGCTAATAATAAATGCATTGAACTCTTAAGAGCCCAACTTCGGAATTTTGCAACCTCTCATGTTTCAGGACTGCCCTGTTAACACCAGATGGCTTCCAGGGAGGCCTGGGCTCTACTGTAGACAGTTCCAAGCAGGTCAATAAACTACAAGAACACAGTTTTGTTCCTTAATCCGCTTGACACAGTTAAACACCTACATCTTGTCTCTATGGTTCCAGTTTGTCCTTCAGGTTGGTCTGGTCCCCATTAGCCTTGGCTCTTGGGGATATTCAAGAAAGGAGGCCCAGACCTGTCCAAATCAAATGTGCCCTGGCTTTTTGTTCTTGGAAGTAAGGCCACAGCCTTGGGTTTCCTCTGCAAGACCCCCACACCTTCTGCACAACCTTCAGTTACAATGCAAGGAAACCACCTGGAAAAAATATATAACTGATAGGTCATGGCACGTGTAGACAGTATCATTAAACTTGCTTGTGCATTTGGACTCAATAGTTTAACAAGTTGGGTGACCCACAGCACAGTTATCTCTGGTCTTTGGCTTCTCTCTCTTTTCCTTTGACCATGTGTTCAAAAACTAACCTTCTGTTCCAGGGCAGTACATCCAACCCTATCCCCACCTCCCATCTTGATAAAATTGAGATTCCTATTCAGGAGGCTTGGAGGGCATCTGCTCTCAGATGATGCTGCTGGTTCACCAGGATCCTCCCTGCCTCAATAACCCTCTTCTAATCCTAGTCTGTTAGACTGAAGACATGAATTCCCAACAGGGGCAATATTGCTCACAAGGGGGCAAAATTTTGTTCTTGTAGGGGAGAAAAAAAATTTAAATCTTTTGATATGTGAGGCACAGATATACAGCCAGCATATAAACAGATATATAGTATATCCGTGGTATTAAAATTCCATGGGAGGGTTTGATTAGGAAAAAAGTGTCTCCTTTAAAGGAGCAATAATGGAAAAAAGGTCAAGAAAGACTGGCCTAAGGAAAATGCCTTCTGCCCACTCCTGCACCTTTTTCCTTTAGTAATGGCCACCTGATTACAGAAGTAAATGATGTACATGCCAGTGTGCCCTTCCTAGATGCCTGCCACCAATCCCACCTGATCATCTGGACCACCCTGCCCTCCTCTGCATGTTCTTTACCACCCCTTTTTCTAGAAGGCACACTGTGCACATGCCTGGCCTGTTAGATTACTGCTCAACTACAGTACCCCATGAAACTGATACATTAAAGCTCACCTTTAATGTCCCCATACCTATGTATTATCACATTTAACATTTTAGTGACTTTGTCTAAATGAGGGGATGGGTCACAAATACAGCCCTGAGTGCTCAAGTGTTCATACAGTGCATTCACACACACTCCCTGTCCCACAACAACCCTGGGGGAAGCATTAGCATCCTATTTCACCAATGAGGAAATTCAGGATGCAGGGGGATAAAGGATTTGCCTCCCCCCCGAGTCATACACGAGGCAGAGTTGGGTCCCCCGACCTGAAGTCCAGTGCTCACTCTACCGTCCCATCTGCTCTCCACAAGGAAGGCTGGGCTGGGTAGGGACTCTCTGATGAAGCTCTGAAGTTGTCTCGCCAGCCAGGCCAGGAGGCCAGCAGGGGTTTAGAGAGGTGCCTACCTATGGTGCTCACTGTTTCTCCCCTCGAAGGAGAGAAGCAATCAAGAGGAGTCACGAGTGTGGGCTTTGAGCTTTGAAGTCAGGCGGACATGAGAGCTGACTGACTACTCTGCCACTTACTAGCTACCTGTCAGGTACCCAACTTCTCTGAACCACAGTTTTCTAATCTTTTTTTTTTTTTTTTTTTTTTTTTGACTGGTAAGGGGGTCACAACCCTCAGCATGGTGTGGTCCGCACCACACTCAGCCAGTGAGCGCACCGGCCATCCCTATATAGGATCCGAACCCGCGGCCTCAGCGCTACCAGCACCGCACTCTTCCGAGTAAGCCATAGGGCCGGCCCGCACAGTTTTCTAATCTTAAGTGAAGATTATAACTGGCAATTTCACAGGATTGTGAGGATTCGATGAGATATTGATGTAAATCTCTTAGCTCTGTTCCTGGCACATAATAAGCAATGAAAAAATTGTTTGAAGGAGCTGGTCTTAATTGCCTAAAAAATTTCTCAGAATTTACATTCTACTTCTTCAGTAGCCCTACCCCTGAAATTCCCCCAAATTCTCAGTTACCTCTGAAAATTTAAGAGAGAACAAAACCTGCCTTCTACTGGTTTTAATGTGCTTTTGCTGTTCCTAAAATCCTCACCTCCTCCAAGAAGCCCTCCTGATTACCCTCATACTGAGCAGGCTGAGCATGGCTACTTTCCCTGATCCCTATATTAAGATTTGATTTCCTGCCCATTATGGCTAGACCTCCTTCTCCTCCCCTGTTCCAATTGGTTCATTAGTTACAGAATCTGCTAAATACACACCTAAGTCTGAACCCTCTCCAAGTCTGAGTGTGCCCCTCTAACTCTGCAGACATGACCCAGGTTCAATCACAGACCCTGCACAAACCTCAGGAAGAGCTATGTCCATTATTTAGCTGAGCCTGACACCATTCCCCTGAGGTCACCCTTGGGGGAGTGGAAGGCAGAGTCAAGGAAGAGAGGGCACAGACTGGGTTCTGGGGAATGTTTCTCACTCAAGCCTCAGACAGGAAAGGGTTACAGATAACACTTGTAAAACACAAAAGTTCCTGCCTCCTGAGCAAATTGCGTGACCATAAAAATCTAAAGCAAACAAGAGAAAGGGAGGGAAGCAGGTGTCAGAGCCCCAGAGGTGAGATTTGCTTCTCAGTTATCAGTTCTCAAAGTCTTCTGGAGGGCTTCCTGGATTCTTTTAATGATCAGCTTACATACGATGCCGTCAAACCCTCCTGGCAGCCCCCCGGGCAGGAGGAAGTTGGAAGTACTATCTTACATGGCTCAGAAGGCCTGTCCCTCTCTCCTAACCCTACCCTCTCCAACTGAACGCCCCCCATATCTGAAAAGCAGTTTGGGGACGGATGGGAAAACATCGGGTCATAACATATCTGTGGGCACATGCTATCATTTCATTTCATGAGAAAGGAACACGGAGGCACAAGTGGTTAACAAAGATATGGCAGAGTCAGAATGTGAACCCGGGTTTCATTCCATTCTATGACAACTCTCACCCTTCAAATAAATTGGACCCTAAAAATCTAGCCCTGGCCAAAGAAAAATCACAAAACACACAAATCATTGTTGCTCTTGTCCAGAGTCCAATTCCACCTGGCCATCTCAGGTTGTTTTTTGCTCTATGTCTCTGCTTTCAGTCTAGCAGCTTCCCCCATCAGACTGTGAACTCCCTAGATGCCAATTGTGCTCATCTCCACCTTAGGACAGGGGGCTTTCTGAAAACAATTTTAATTCCAACTTCACTTCTCAACTGTCCCTGAGCAGACAGACCACAGGCCAGGAGTTTGGAAGCCTTTGTACCTGCCGCCCTCCCCACTACCACATACTCTCTCTCAAAAAAAACAACAACAAAAAAAAGAGCAGAACCTGCTCCACCCCACAGGCTAGAGAGGCTTGGCAAGCTGGCACTGGAGGCCAGAATCACTGGGTCCTTTGTTTTACTTTGGAGCGGCAGCAGAGATAAGAAAGGTGATTCCCCCTTTAGCCAAACCAGGGTTGGGGTGGCCAGAAGGCTGCCTGGTGCTCCCGGTGCCGCACCCACCCCATCTGCATTTCCCATCCCATCCATCTTCCTTCTCCTCCTCAGCCTTGCCTCCTGGAAGCTCCCTGCTTCATCCTCTCCCAGGCCAGACTCCCCAGCTTCTCACATTTCTGGGCCTGGGTAAAGAGCTAGCACTTCGGAAAAGAAGGGAGCCTAAGTCCCAGTCTCTGCACCGAAGAGCAAAGGTCCTGCCTGACAGGAGATGCAGCCAAACTCCCTGAGAAGCACCGCCAGAGGCTGAAACAGAAATGCCAAGTTTGCTGTTTGCATTCCCCTGGGTGAGGACAGGAAGATAAGTAATTACGTTTCTGGGCAGGAAATTAGACCAGAAACTCTAAATTGAGGGCTGGGCAGGGGGCCTGAGCAGAAGCATGTGAGGAGGTCAGGAGGAGAGAGATGGAACTCTGCACTCCTAGCCAGAGTCAGAAGGGAAAGAGGACATTCCCGCATCAGCAGAAGGGCCTGGACAGCTGGCACGGTCCGCGGAGGCTGACAGCTCCAAGTGCAGGCCTTCAGGAGCTTCTGAGTCCTCCCTGTACAACCCTGACCCCCTTCAGCCTCCGACGTACGCCACAAACAAGTCCCACTGCCCTCCAGGCTTCACTGTGTGGCTGTATAAAGCTCCTCACAGAAGGCGACCATCCCAAAGCACACCACCAAGATCCTTTGCTCTCAGTTTCCCCAAAATCTCTGCCTTGGCTTCCCACCATGAGTTACAAATCGGCCCCCACCCAAGTACAACAGCCCACCTCGAACCTCTGGCCCTCATCCCTGGGAACTTCACAGCACAGAGAATAGCAGTTGCCTCCCTAGATCTGCTCCTCCCCAGCCGCAGGGGGTCAATTTCCTGAAGCTGCCCCCATCCCCCACCCCACAAGGCCATCAGGCCATCCAGGCCACAGCTGCCATCTCCCTGAGACACACACCTACTCCACTGTGGCAGGGCAGAGGGTAAGCAGCTGCAACCATTCCTGTTACTCCAGCGTAGAGTGCAGTCAGAACAGGCTCCCCTCCTGCAGGTGTCTGTCTGTCCCTATGTCTGCGGCTGTCTCTGGGTGTACTCGGCATCGGTCTGGCTCAGTCTCTCTGCGGTCTCTGCTCGGGCTCCCTCCTCTTTCTCTTCAGCTCTGGCTTTCAGGGGCTCTTTCTCCCTCAAACTCACTGCCTATGTCTTTTGTACTGGGCTGACAGGAAGACAAGGCAGGACAACTCCCGCAAAAGGTCTGTGCAGAGCAAGGCACTTCCCCCTCGGAACTGTGCACAGCTCTCCCTCCTCCCTGCCCAGGACAACCTCAGAACCAGGGCAGGGCTTGGTGGAAGACAGAAACCTACCAACAGGGGCATGGCTAATTCCAGTTTCCATATTGCTTCATCATGCCATTCTGATGCCCCAGTGCACACGCACGATCCCCCTGATCTCCCGGCGCTCCGCCTGAGGCCGGGATAGGGTTCCTGAGCCTGCCCTATCTGCCTCCCCAAACTGCAACCCTGCCTGCCTTCCCTTCATCCGCGCTGCACCGACCCCTGCGCACTTGGCTCTACCCCACCCCACCCAGCCCACAAAGCTCCGGGCGCCCCCCGCCCCCCACCCGGTCCCCAGCCATGGCTCTAGCCAGGCCTCAAATGTGCGGACATGCAACAGAGTGGTCGGGCGGCAAAGTTCTCCTGCCGCTTTCAACGATTCCATCTGCCCGCAGCTCCCCGGCGCTGCATCCAGCTCTCTGGCCTCACAAGGACCCGCTTTCCCCGCTCCCAGCCAGAGTTTCACCCCCAGTATCGAAAAAAAAAAAAAAAAAAAAAAAAAAAGAAAGGAAAGGAAAGGAAAGGAAACCTCTCGCGATAAGGATGGGCGAAAAGAAGGGGGTGTCCGCAGAAGAACCTAGGATGTGGGAGTCCTCAAGTGAAAAAGAAGGGGATGCAAAGTTCCCCGTTCCCCCGGGTGCCGAACGCCGGTACCGAGCTCCCGCTGACACCGGGATCGCAGAGACGCGGCGGTGGCGACCACTCACCTGGGCGAGGCAGCATCTACCCCCGGCTGGGAGGCACAGAGGCCGGCTCTGCGGGGCGCCCGAGCTCCCCGGCTGGGAAACGCATCCTTCCCCGCCCGAGACCTGCTCGAGCTGAGCCCTCCAGCTCCGGCGAACGCAGGCAGATGGTGGCCTCGGACGTCCACGCCGGGAGAGCCCTGAGCGGCTTATTCAGTTATATCCATGGCATTTAGCAAGAAGGGGGGAAAAGCACAACTTGTTCTCTTCTCTTCCAGATTTAAAAAAAAAGGAAAAAAGAAAAAAGAAAAGAAAAGATAATCCCTCCCTAGGAAGATGCAGGTAGGATTTTCCGGATCGAAGAACCCTGGGCTTTCCCAGGAACCTCTGGCATCTTGGAATGTGGGGTGTCTTCAAGTTCAGACGAGCCTGCCGTGTTGTGTGGGTGTGAGTGTGTGTGTGTTTCAGCGAGAGGGATCCAGGAACTCACACCCACACGCACACACACACTCCCCTGCACTCCCCACGCGCGCACCCGTCTCTCTCTCTCTCTCTCTCACACACACACACACACACACACACACGCACACACACACACTCACGCACACACTCGCACACGCACACACACACACACACCCAGCGATCACACGCACAGATCCGGGAGGGAGCCGGGCGGGCTGCGGAGGCAGCGCATGGCCAGCGGTGGAGAAAGCCCAGCTGCCGGAGGCGCCCAGGAACCCGGCGGCGTGCGCACCGTCCCCGCCGAGTCTCCGGCGCGGCAGCCCCCAGTGGCGGCCGGCGGCGCTGCAGGAGCCGGGAGCCAGCCTCTGCGCCCGCCGCCCAGTGTACCCCCTCCGCGCCGACCAACGCCGCCGCCGAAACCGGAGGGATTCGCCGTCCTGGCAAGGGTGGCGCGGCAACGATGAGGGCAGCGGGCAGGGCCCGCACTGAGGAGCGGGAGTGGGCTGGGGCCACTGCCGGGAAGGGCAGCGGGCGGGCCGCGAGCCCCGGGAACCGGGAGGGCAGGCTCGGCGGCCCAGTGGCACGGGCAGCCCTGCACAAGGCGAGCTGGGCGTCCGGGCTGCGCCGCTGCAGCCGGCGCCGCTGCTGCCGCCTCACGTGCAGAGAGCGCCCTGCAGCAGCCAGCCCGCCGCCTGCCGGAGGAAAACCCGACCGCGACGGTCCTAGGCTGGAGGCGGGGGCTGGGAGGAGGACGGCGCCCACCTAGCCCTGGGGCCCAGCTCAGATTCCTGCACCCTAGCAAGTCACCTACATAAAACGAGTGCCTGGCGCAGGCACACAGACGCTTTGATTTTTTGTGATTATTACAAGAATCCGTGAGGTGT
The DNA here is from genome assembly GCF_027409185.1 of Cynocephalus volans. Taxonomy (NCBI): domain Eukaryota; kingdom Metazoa; phylum Chordata; class Mammalia; order Dermoptera; family Cynocephalidae; genus Cynocephalus; species Cynocephalus volans. Next base: position 51,907,409 of record NC_084464.1, read on the forward strand.
GCAGTGGCGCTAAGTGTTTGCACAGCGCCTTTACAAATCTTCGCTTGTTTGATCTTCCCCGCAACCCCCATGTGACATAGGAGGAAACTGAGGCCCTCAAGAGTAAAGCCACCTGTCCAAGGCACATGGTAGGTTGTGTAGACCCCACTCAAAGCAGACTGTGGGCTTAGAATCAGAAAACCTGGGGCTGGCCAAGGTCTCATCTTTGGTTATTCTCTCTGCCCACTAGGATATCAACAACCAGTTAGCGGGAATGATAGGACTGGGCTCTGCCTTACTGAGTTCCCCAAGAAGCACGTGTACCTTTCCTACTGAAGCAAAATAAATTAAATAAATAAAATAAAAATTTAACATTCCTGCTGGTACTCCAGCTGGTAAATCCATGGGCAAGGAGAATGTCTTAATCCATCTCTTCTCCCTTGGTGGATAACACACCCCATGCACCTGTCCCAGTTACCCACAGGGAGGCACATGTGGCATGTGGATGTGTCTCTGCAGCCCAGGATTGGCTCTGGTGGATACATCTGTAACATGAGACCCTGTTTTCCCAGATCAGAGAAGGGAATATGGATATTCCATGAAGAGCTGGAACCTGGATCATGGATAATTCTGAGGATAACAAGTCTATTTTTCTAATTACATTTGCCTCAGCATAAACTGAGCCCTGGGCCAGGAGTCAGGTGGCCTGGAGGCTCCCCATGGCTTTGTACTAACCAGCAATATGACAAGTCCCTTCCCCTCAAAGGGGTTGGACTGCATGCTTTCTAAGGGCCTTTCCAGTTCTAGGGACCCCTGAGCAACCTTGGCAGATGGAGCAGGATGGGGCCCCAGATGCATCTTGGGAGGCCAAAAGAAAACAAATCTGCAGTCACCATTTACCATGAAAAATTGCCAGAAGATATTCCACACTTGGATCATAGAAAGATGAAGTACAGTGGATTTCTTGGTTTCTTGAGCAAGCCCAGAAGGGCTGGGTGGGGTCACTGATGTGGAACCTGGCAGCTTGTAATGGTTACTGACCACAGAGGTGAGCCAGGGCTTCCCGAACAGGTGACCCCATTATTCTGTATGAGACAGAGAAAGAGAGTGTACAAGCCACTCTAATAATGGCCTTTTAGGTTCTACATTTTCATTCTTCTAAATAACCCTGCAATGAACATCTTTGCACCTCAGTCTTTGCCCACATTCTTATTTCTCTGCTTAGGCTAGACTCCCTGAAGTAGAATCGCTGGGCACAAGAGCATGAACGTTTTTAAGGCTCTTCTTAAATACTTCTTTATTTCAGTTTTAGAGCCAAGGCACTGAAGTGCAGGGCAGATAAATGATCTCCCGGAGAGCTCACAGCAGGTGCTCAGGATATTTCCCCACACCCTGTCTTGCCTGCCTGCTGCCATTGTGCCCAGTGCTCCACTCTGCACCTCCAGGCTGCGCTCCACCCTTGAATGCAACTCCAATAGCCCAAGGTGAAGAAAGTCCAAGCTCCCTCCAGCCCCCAGTCAGGACTCACCTTCTCCTCAAGGCCACACCTGCTCTCCTGGGCACTCCTGACCAGCCTCACCCTATCGTCTGTGTCCCCCTTTGGCCTTCTGACTGGATGAGAAACACCAGTCCCCCGGGCCCACTCTGTGCAGATGGCTGGTTCTCACTGCCCACTTGCTAGATGGAATCACAGTGTCTGATAAGAGTTCCCAGGAGGGTCTGGTGGTTGACAGGTACTCAGCCTGCAGAGATAGCCGAGAAGGCCGAGTTGGCCTTGGCCTTTATAACTGGTGGGAGAATCCCTGTGCAAGGGACGATATGAGCCTCTCTTCTCTGTATCCACCGAGTATGAAAGAGAGAGAGAGCATTGGTTTAAAAAGCAGTGAGGGATTCAGGTTAGACAGGACAGAGGCAGGTGCCTGAGGCCATGGAATCACAGAGTGGGGACTATTGAAACTGCTCCATGAAAGAAAGGGTGCAGTCTATAATCCTGGGATGTTCTAGAAGCTTTTCAGGGTTTCCCTTGGCTCACCAGGGCCTAAAGAGTGACTTTGTGGGCAAGGGGAATTAGAGAGATCCTGGGACACAGTTTCATAGAACCTTGGGATCTCCCTCTACTGAGTCTATTCAGTGGACTGGAAGCCGCTCCTAAATCCTCAGCAGCACAGACATTCAGCTTCCCCCATGACCAAGAGCCCAGCCTAGCAAACCTGCACAAATGAACAATCAGGAGCTGAGGCCCAGCCCTGGAGTACAGGTTTTGCAGATGCAGGGTAAGGTCTTTTAATTCTGCAGTGTCCTTTACCCCTCCTCCTTTTCCGAATGCTAGAGTAAGAAGCAGCCAAAATAAATTCCTATTAGTATGCATATGTATTCCCAAATTCCTTAACAGAATGACTAACACCACCTACAGCCATTAGCTTGAGTTTGTTTTCTAAATCTAGTTTACTTTCATCATGCAGCCCTCTGTTTCCCTCTTCCCTTCCCCCAGGTCCAGTGGGTTCCCTTCACAGCCTCACCCTCTTGCCCAATACCACGCCTGGGGGTGGGGTTGGGGGGCAGTTCCTGATGCATCAAAGGATCAGACAATCCTGGGACATCATAATCAATCAACAAAGAATTCTTTGCTGAATATCTTTTATGCACCACCTAGCATTTCTCTAAATACTGTACAGAAGTAGAGGGGAAGGAGAAGGCAGAGTCTCTTCCTGGAGAGGAAAGACACACGAGTGCTGGCACTATGCCTTGCAGTCTGTAAAGAGCATTCCCAAATGCTACCTCATTTACTCATCACAACAATTTCATGAAAGAGGTCATTATCCCCATTTTATAAGCAAAGACAATGAGTACCAGATAGGTAACATGTTGGCTCTGAGAGTTGATAGCTATTGACTGATAACACTAGATTTCAAACCAAGTCTTCTGACTCCTCATCCCAGGCTCTTCCTGTGTACAAGGCAGCCTCTCTACTACTAATCTTGATGCCTCTAAGTGGCGAATTACCTGGTGCAGCCTGAAGTGCAGTAGACATCCAGCAAAGAGAAGGCCAAGGAGACCAGGCTGGCTTCATGAAGGCTTTCCAGCCTGAGAGAACCACACTGACAAATGCACAGACTTAGGCAATTCCAGAACTTGGGGTGGTATGGTAGAAAAAGCACCAGAAGGGAAGATTATTAGGTCATCTGGACCTAATTCTGGTTCTTTAGTGTGACCTTGGGCAACTCCTCCTCTCTCTGGGCCTTGGTATGTCCAGCTCTAAAATGAGAGAGTTAGGGATTGATGGCCCCTAGGATCCAATGAAAAGCAATAAAGAAAACAACCATTCAAAGCAGGACTGGAAACAGCAGATGCCATTTGCTTCCCTGCCTTTCTGCCTCCTGCCAGGGAATTCATAAATCTTAAGGTTGGTATTGAAGCAGAAAACACTGTGGGCCACGGCAAGTGCCCGGGCAGATCTGGGAAGAGTCAAGCTCTTAGCTCCACTGAGCACTCCCAGGGCCTCACCAGATCACCTTGTCCCCCACCCCAGTCTCCTCTCCTGCCTTTGGGCATATAGGAGTGCCAGGACTGTGTGCTGGCCACTCCTCCCTTCCCTGGATGAGGATTATTTTATTTAATTCTCATAAAAACTCCACTGTTATGATCCCATTTTACAGAGGTGGAAACCAAGACACAGAAAGGCTAAGTGACTTGCTAGGTCAGAGAGTTGGCAGGTAGCAGAGCCACAATTCTAACCTCGACACTAACTCCAGAGCCTGAGATAGAACTGACTGGTTGTGAAGTAAACTTGTTTAAGGATAATCAATATAAGGAAAATCACCGTCTCAGTCTCCAAAATGGAGAGGGCAGACCCCCCTCCTTTCATACCAGCTCTTGTTCCCTTGCTTCACCTTTCCCTGCCTCCTTTCATGTATTGTTTGGAACATACAGTCATAAGTGTGTGGTTTGTTTTATAATCCAGTCAACTGTGGAAGCACAGCTATCGTCATTTATGTCCCTGCCTTAGCATCCTTCACCCCAGAGATTTATCGCAGCAGGAATTGACTGACTGACTACAAAATTCTTTCCATTCCTCAATCAAGTCCTTGCCTTTTCTTTCAAAGGGACTTGGAGAATGGAGCAGAAACCAAACCATGCCTGGTCTCAAGCAGGACAATAATTCTATTTCATCTAATAAAATTGCTTTTGTGGGTTCCATGTGAAAAGCTCAGAGAAGGATTAAGAGAAAGATCAGCAGTGGCTCCGTCCTACACTTTAGTAGAGTTGACCAGCCATGCATTTAAATGACTATAGAATAAGAAAATCAAGGAAAAATAGAGAGTTTGTGAAAATTATGTATTTTCAGAAGAGAGAGATCACCTCTGAGCAGAGATAGAAGACACGACTTCAAGGAGGCACTGAGTAACAGTTGAATAACACTTGAAGGATGGTATTTTGATGGGTAAAGAGATGAGGGAAACTGGCCATGGAGGGAGGGGTGGGGGTGTAATAGCACAGGCGAAGGCAAGGAGGTGGGGCAGCAAGTGGGTTTGGGGGCATGGAGAGTTTTCTGGTATGACCAAAGCACAGGGCAGAAGAAAGCATGGTGGTTAGGAATGTAGGTTTGGATACAGACTCTCTGGGTTTAAATTCAAGTCCCCCACCTGTCAGGGAAGTTTAGGCAAGCTATGAGATCTTTCTGTGGCTCCATTTCTTTATCAGTAAAGTGGGGAATAATAATAGTGACTATGTCATGGGGTGGGTGAGAGGATTAAATGATACAAATGACTTTAAAACATGGAGTGGTACATAGCAAATTTCCAAGAAATGTTAGTCATTTTACAGTTATTATTAAAGAGTGTAGTGGGAACTAAGAGTGCAGACTAGGTTGGCACTACTTTTAATATGAAGGTACTGTTTCTAGAACCTTCCTGCAGGTAACTGGGCAACACTGCAGGGTTATGAACAGATCCATGGAGGGGTTTTGTGGCTGAACTGCTGGGAGAAGGAACTGAAGCAAAGGAAAGCAGTAATGAACTTATTGAAAGAGCCCAGGTAATGAAGAGAAGGGAGTCAGATCAAAGGTTGTGGCAATAACAATAGGAGGAGGTGGATGTAAGAAGTAAAATGGACAGGACCCTAGAGGTGATCAGATGTAGGGTCTGAGGAAGAGGAGAGTATGGTCAAAGCCCATTTAATAGTATGAAGACTGGAAAAATGTTGGTGCCCTTGAGAGAGACCAAGAGGATGAGAGAATGTAGGAGGAGAGGTAGGGGGTGATAAATTCCACATTGGATATGCGGAGCTTGAGAGCTTGGGAACACCCAGATCCTTTCGCCTAGGACATAATTCAATAAGTGGGCCTGGAAGAAATGGTCAGGGGTAGAATGAAGGTGAAGGTTATGGGAATAGAGGAAATCCCTAGGGGAGAAGGTGTAGGGTGAGAGGGAGGTAGGGGTTAGACGCCTACACTTATTCAGCTTTCCTCCATGTGTGGTCCTGTGTTAGCCCTTTTACACATATTACCTGTGATCATTATTGCAAAGCAGAAATTGGTTAGCCCCATTTTATGGACAAGAAGACTGTAGGTCACTCTGTTAGTTAAAAAAGTCAAATTAGGAGACAGAGAAGAAGCCCACAGATGAACCAAGGAAGGAGCTTTGCTTTCCAAATGTCCTATGCCATGTATTAGTCTGTTTCTGTTGCTTATAACAGAATACCTGACACGGGTAATTTATAAAGAAAATAAATTTATTTTTTACAGTTTGGAGGCTGGGAAACCCACAGTTCAGTGGGCACATCAGGTGTGGACTTTATTCTTAGTGGGAACTCTACAGGGTCCTGTGGTGACCAAGGTATCACATGGCAAGAATGGGCTGAGCAAGGGAGCTAACTCACACACTCATTCTCCTTATGAATCCATCAGAATGATGCTCATGACTACCTGTTAAACCAGCATCCCATTAATCTATAAATGGATCAATCCATTCTCTAGGGCACGGTCCTCACAATCTAGTCACCTTTTGAGGACCCCACCATTTAATTACCATAATAGAATTTCTCACCCTTTTAACACTGTTACAATGGAGATTAGGTTTCCAATACATGAACTTTTGTGGGAAACATTTAACCCATAGCAGTTCGCATAGAATATGGTATTTGTATGGCACATGGAGGGTAAAAAGAGAGTTTGCTCTTTACCAGAGGCCATTTGCCCTCCAGACTCCCTGTCTCCTGGGGCTGCTCCAGGTACTGAAGGAATTATCTCAGTACAGAAATAAGCAGGAGTGATATTAAAATTATCTAATAAGTGGTACAACCCAGATACCAACCAGTAAGAGCAGAAGCCCCCTGCCACAGAAAACATCATCCCATCTCATTGTTACACAGTAAGAAGGCCCATCTTGGGGTCCTAGAACGGGGGTTTGAGAAGCCAGCTGTGGAAGGGGACACACAGGGGCTGGGGCAGTGACACAGAAGTATTTTTGTATTTTAATCACCCATATGTCTGAATGGCACATCCCAGCCCAGCCTGTGACCAAACTGCCACAACTCATGAGCCATAGCACACCAGCTGGACCTCTGGCTCAGAATTTGGTTAAATAGTGTATTTGACCTGGCAGAGGAGTAGGTCTAGGAGCAGGATGACTGATAAAGCAGCACGGTCAGGTTTGGCAATTTGGAGGTCATTGGTGGCCTTTAAGAGAGCAATTTCTGCAGTGTTATGGGACTGGAAACCAGATTGCTAGTGGTTGGGACTGAGTGGGAGGTGAGGAAGTAGAGGCGGTGAACATATAATACTTTTTTGAGAAGTTTAGCTGTGAAAGGAGGGTGGAAGGTGGGATGGAAGCTCAGGAGAAATCAGAGTGAAGGAAAGACTTTCTTGGGGGTGGGAAACACTTGGGTGTAAGCCAGAGTGAAGCAGCCAGGGGAGAGAGGAATAAGAGATCCTCCAGGGGGAGGGACAGGAAGGGCTGAAACATGAACCCTAGAAAGAGACCAGAGGAAATGAATAAGGCACAAGGAGACAACAGAGGTATTTCGAAGTGGAGGGAAGTGAAATGTGGTCTGGATGTTATAAGTTGAGAGGTATGGATAGAGGAATTTGGATCTGAGGGGAGAGGAATGTTAGAGCAGCCACTTGGGGGAAGAGATGGGTGGTCTGCCAGAGGCTGAACATAGATATTTCAGGCAGAAGGGAGGCCCATTGTTCTTACTATGCTGTGATGGAAATTCAGCCAGGTCATGGGATTTTGTCCTGCTATTTGCCGACCTGGGAACAACAGAAAGAATCAACATGTGTGTGCTGCAGGATATGAGGTTAGTCAGGAGGGAGCAGGAATGTATCAAGTGTGCAGTGAACTGAGAGTCTCCTGAAGATGGATAATGGGGCCCTGGGTCAGCAGGCAAGTGAGGATAGGCAGGGGTTATTGGGTGGGGAGTCAGTGGGCCTGCTGAGAAGGGGAAATGGGCATTCAGTATACATAGAGTTGGAGATTGAAGAATAAAAATTTGTGGCGAGAGCAAAAGAGAAAACAGCATTCCAGGTTTTGAAGATTGTGTTGGATGTTGCCTATTGTGAGAGACACATGTCTGATCTTTCTTTCTCTCTCCTGTGCCACACTGGCTCGGACGCCTGAACAACTCATTCCCAAGACTCCCATGCCAGCTGTTCTTCACAGGGTTCACTGATGGGAAGCACTCCCATGAGATTAGAAGGCATGAAGAAGGTGGCAGCTATTTTCTGCTTCTGGTAGCAGCAGCAGCAGCAGCAGCAGCAGGGGTGTGGGCTCCTGGGTTTCTGCCCAGTTTCAGCATCAGCCCTACCCATGTCAGAGAGCACAGGATCTTGGGATCTGGATTACAATACGTTTCCCTTTCTGCTCCTTCAGCCCTATGAGCAGGAGAGGTTTCCTGGAGTTAGCCATCTCAGAGTAATAGTACCTTCTCATTTTTGCTTTTTTAAACCTGACCAGCACCTTTGATACAAATTCCCTGTATTAAATTCCTCTCTGAAATACATAGGGCAATTTCTGTTTTTCAGGTGAAACAGTTTTACTTGAACTGACAGCAGAGTATGACTGGGTGTGTGGATGGCTAGAAGTGGGGTGGGGATGAAGGCCATGGGTCTGGGAGACACTGAGGACAAATAACTGAGAGATCAGGAGGTGAAAGGTTCAGAGTATAAATCTATAGTTGAGGCCAGAGAGAGACTCTCACACCCTCATCCAGTTCTGGACCCTCTTGGGATATTGGGCTATCCCCCCAAACATTTCTTCCCAGCTTTCACTCAACCAGAGAATCCTCTTCCCTCCTCCCCAAGTTAACATCCCCCTCTCTGTCCCCACTAGTTCCACTGACTACAATCAAACTGTTGTGTTCGTCACCCACTCCCCGACTACTTATTCCTGAACTATGCTCCATTCACAGTTCTCCTACCTCCCTAAATCCCCAGAAACAAATATCATTTCCTGTTGTTGAAAGTTTTATTCCTTCTTAAAAGAGGTTCTGAATAGAGCCCATGGGCAATTCTAAGGGGAGCTATGACCCACCTGAAGTGTATAGCCAATAGCATGTTATGTGCATTTTTTTTTTTATCAAGAGGGAGAGGGGCTATGATACAGCATACATTCAAAGGGATCCTTGTTCCCTTCTCCTTGGGAGTTGTTCAGGGGAGAGGAAAAGAATAATCATGGATAGAATCTTAGGGACTTAATTTGCTCAAGGTCTCTAACTTTTTCTGTGACCTCAAAAAAGTCACTTTCACTCTCTGGGCCTCAGTTTCTTCATCTGTAAAATGGAAACAATGATCCTACCTCCAGAACTGTTGTAAGGATTAGAAATAGTATAAAAATTAGCACAGTGCCTGGCACAGTTGACCTGTAATCAACAGCCGCTTTTAGAATCGAGCTGATTTGGGTTCCTCCAAAAACAGACCTTCAGACAGGGGTTTGAGTACAAGAATTTTGTTTGGGAGGTGACCTAGAACATAACAGTGGGGAAGTGGGAAGTGAAAGAAGAAAGGGAAAGAGACCAACAAAGGGTGTGTTACCAAGCAAGTATTTTCAAGTGGAGCTCATTCCTGCTGTGGATCCCTGGGATACAAAGTGAAGCCCACCCGGAGTTGCCCCCTCAAAGGGTAAGGGAGTGGGGTATTTGTCCACCCACTTGCCAACTGTCAGTGACTGGGGGCTTCCAGGAACACTGCCTCTCCAGCAGAACCGACTCCCTTGGCCAAGAAAAGACCTCAGGCATAAAGTCTTAGGTGTTCCCAGCAGCAACTTGGTTGTATAAAGGTGAATACTCAAGAGAGAACAGCAGGGCAATGACAACAATGGCCACGGTGACTAATATGAAGCCTCCCCCATCCTGAAAACCAGCATTAGTAGATTCCCCACTCTGTGCCCCATTAGCCTTTCTCTTGTCCTCCTGTCTTTGCTCTATGCTGGCTAGCATTGTGGGATCATATGCATGCCTCTCTCTCTCTCCCTGAGAGGACTGCAAGCTGTCTGAAGGCAGGGGTTGTATCTCACCCTGTTCTCTGATGCCAGGATCTGACATAACGGCTGATGCAAAATGAAAATATTTGGTACATGCTTATAATGAATTAACTCCCCTCAGAGTGGCAGTTTGGGAGGTTTCTGATCACCCCACTCTGTCAGAGGGGTGGCGCCGTTAGGCATTCCGCACACACAGTGGGAGATTTATGTCCCCTCCTGTTTCTGTGGCAGGTGCCTTTATCACACAGCATGTACGGTTCCTGAATCACTTGCCGAGGGATTCATGTCTCAATATTATAATCTCCAAAGCAATGATATTAGAAATTCAATTTTAAAAAGGAACTGTTTAGAGTGTCAGCACGTTATGATAATTATCTGGGAGGATTTTTTTTTTCCTGTTTCTTGAACTGCACTAGTAAGCTCTTTTTCACCTCAATACAAAGAATGGGAAGAATATGGGCTATTTATGTATGTGTCCCCCACCCCCACCCACCTCCTCCATCTCCCTTTCTGATATTGCCAACACATGGGGAGCGTATTCTGTACCCACCCCCCCAGCACACGCCTGAATAAGCCTGATTGCTTTCCTGTATTTCTTTATAAAACTTTAAATATTCATCACACCATCAAATTAAATGGGATTCTGTGGCTGTCATTCCTTTCAACACACTGAGTTCTTTTCTCTAGTACCTGTCCTACCACCATTTGATGCCTCTGGAGACTCGGCATTTATCTAGCGTTATCCCCTATGAACTCAGCTCCCAATCAATTGAGAGGGATGCTAATAAAAACAGAAGAGTCGGAGGGACTTGTTGCCGAGGCCAGGAAATAAGCTGGGTGGTGGGGAAGAGTCGGGGCACAGCAGAGAAAGACCAGCTGTTTCTCCTAGGTCAAAGAAGGAGGTTTGAGAATAAAAGACCAGCTGGAAAGACGATGCAACAGAGTGGGTCAAAAGTGAAACGGAAACAAACCGACCGGTGTACGCCAGACTTCCTCCTTGCCTCTTCACCAAGTTTAAGGGCAGAGTAAATAGTCAGCCCTTCAGGATTTCAATATTCCTAGGCCAGAAACAGGGAGCTGGATTGGATGACATGTTGAAGGCCCTTCTAGCCCTTTCAGTCATTAAATTTCTTTGTCTAGCAGTGATAGAAGCTTAACAAGAAAGGTCCGATGGGAACCTCCAGGAGAAATTGGGCGGGAAATGTGAATATGTAGATCCGACTGAATATTATGCATTGCATTGTGTTAAATTTCAGTGCAATACATTATATTTTAATCTACGTCCTTTGCCCGTGCAGTCCCTTAACAAAGGAATCAATCAGCGAGCAGCGGACTAACGTGCCAGGGACAGGGTCACCATCTCTGTGCTGTAGTCATTTGTAACCAGGCTGAAGTTGGATAATACGCCGCCGCGGGAGACAGCCTTGCGCGGTGGCGGCAGCGGGAACGGCGCGCCGCCGGGTGCAGGGGCGGGGCGGGGGGCACTGCAGGCGGGCACCGCAGCAGTCCGCACTGCGGGGCTGCCCACCGCGTTTGGTTCACCGCAGGGCCAGACGCGGGAGTTCGCCCAGACGCAGGCCGGCGTGCGTCAGGAGCTCGCGGTGCTGGACAGCGCACTGCACGCTCCGGGAAGCAGTGGGACTTCTCTGGGGAATGACTTCACGTGGACCACCGAGGTTATGCGGGCAATAGAGAAGTCTGGGCGACATCTCCCCAGCAGAAAGAGCCAGCTAGCAGCGTGGCCTTGGGTGAGGCCCATCTCCTCTCCAAGCCTCAGCTTTTTTCACTTGCAAAGCTACGATTTGTTTCCGATGCTCCCAAATGATCCTCAGAGGCATGGTCTCCTATAATTCAGTTGCTTGTAAACATAATAGATGCCCGTAGAACACTGGTTCTCAGACCTGGCTGGCCATCGGAGCCACGTGTGGAGGGAGATAAAATGTGTATTCTCAGGTCCAGCAGTGGAGTTCTGATTCAGCAGGGCTGGACTAGGACTAGGAGAATGTGTATTTTTAATATGCATCCTAGTTAGCTCTTCTGCACTAACTAGTCAGAAAAAAAAGGAGCTTGAGAAATATTGCATCGAACACTTCTCCGTCCTGATTTTCTGACCTCTCCTCCACTTCTCTGCACTCACACACACGCCCCCGCCCTCACATCTGTGCAACAAACACACACACCTCAGCATCCCTGTACTCAAATGGCATTTATTTTCAAAACCTGTAAAGCACTTATTATGTTCCAGGCAGACCTTAGTTCTCTCAAAAATAAACAGTATATAAGACGAGGCAGCTGCTCTCAAAGAGGTCCTAGTCTCACAGAGCAGAGAGGCAGAAGGCTAGCTATAATACAGACGGGTAAATGCCCCGAAAAATGTGTACAGCTAAGTGCACTGGAAGCATAGACAAGTAGGCTTGTGCTGTGTGCTCACACAAGGGGCAGATGGCTGCACCCCTTGAGGTGGGGTGTGGCTCTCCTGGGCTTGCTGCATGGGTTGTTGCATGCACAGTTTCCTCGGTGTCATGGACAGCTCTCCATCTGTGTGGTATGAAACACACTGCCGAGTACAGCAATAATCACTCTACTTATTCATCATGGAACCTCAAGGGACACTTGACTTTCTGAAAGAGCTTTCTCCAGCTATTCTTTTGCATCATAACCTTGCCATTTATCCACCTTTTCTTCTGTCTTCCTTTTTCCCCAAGGTTTTCACTCTCTCCCCACTTGTCTGCATCTCTCCACTTTGGTGCCCCCCACTCTCAACAAAGAATCTCTCTTTACCTTAACTCCATTCCTTGTTTCCAGCTGCCAAATGCCATCTGTGATGATCGTGGTTTGCAGTGCCTGCTAGTGAGAGAGGTCCTTGAAGAAATGGAGTTGGATTATTCATCACAACACATTATGGTGAGGATGTTTGGTCCTAGCACAGTGACACTTGGGCTAGCTTGGTGTTGAGGTGGTAGGATCAGCAAAGCATGCCCTGAGTAATAATCAAATTCCCTACCAGTAAATGCAACCAAGCTGTCTCAGCATTGGTCACAGTTCCCTCTTGCCCAGAGGTCTAAACATGACTCCTTCATTCCTTGGCAAATACTGAGTCTTCTGATGTTCCACCCCCCCTTGTTTTGTCTAGTTCTCTCTCTTTTGCCAGCCCACCACTTGGCACCCCACTACTGCTCTTCTCTTCTCTGTTCTCATGGATCTGATGCTTTAGGCATCAATTCCCAATATTGTTCACCCTACAAACATATTTATTTCTGAATCCCCAAACCCTTCTCTTTCATTCAAGAGGTCACCCCGATGGAGAACCTTTTCTAGATATTTCCATGCAAGCCCCCAATTTCCCAGGGTCCACACAAGTCCATAAATGTGTTTGGAAGGCATAGGAATCCCTTCTACCTGCCCCAACAATTTTTTCCTATCAAACAAGGTGACTGTGTTATTCCCCTACATGAACCTGATTCCGAAATCATGCAAGTTTTCACCAAGGATAGCCATATTTTATATGCCACATCCCCACTTCCATCAAGTAAGGTTTGAAGTGAATATTTTTCTGCTGCTTTGGCTCTAAGTAAAGTTTCTGATGTGTGTCCTTACACACATACCATCAGGGTTCCCCCAATTTTTTGTCCTGGATCATTACTCACTTTTGGCTTTCCTGCTGGGGCTATTTTAAGCATGCTTTCTAATTTTGGAGGTTCCTTCTCTCTGAGTCTAATTCCTATTCCCCTTATCACCTCATCTGGTTTGATGTCTCATACTCACCTAGAGCCAGAAGTATACCTGCTCCAGACCTCAGTGTACCCCCACTACTACTGACTCCCACTCCTCTGGCCCACCATCACATTGGTGACCTCCTTAGATACAAAAGCTAATTCAGAACCAGCTCCAGTATCCTATTCCACTTTCTATGCTGTAACATGAACTACTGGACAATCTACTGGAAGAATTAGACATGTTCCCATAAGTTCCCCAAGCACCAGCTAAACCAGCCCCTGATTCCTTATTTTGTCCACTTGTCCACTACATTTAATGATTATGACAATTTTTCAAGGTAACTACTAGTGTTTCCTTTTTGCAGGTATGGGAGTTGAAGCTTACAGAGGCTGAATAATTTTTGCATAGTAACTAGTGAGCCTGAGACTGTCACACAGGCTTTCTGCTTTCTTCACTCAGAAAAGATTTTCAGAACATGTGGGTTTACAGCTTTAGAGGAAGGAGGGTTCGGACATTAAAAGTAAAAAGAACTCTTTTTCCTGCTAGTCCTTTCCAGGTGGATGGCTTTTCTCATCTTTCATTTGGCCAAAGGAAGTCGTAGAATTTTAAGGATGTTAAATATTCATGGTGATACTGTCAGTACCCTGCCCATATTCCCCTAGCTCTCACTGGTTCTGTGCCTGCTGAGAGTCTCATTGCAAGCACCTGCATTGTTCTGCCTGAAGGCTTTCTCTGTCTGTAAGAATATGCTTGCCCCCCCCACACACAGAAAAGGCTGTAAGTGCTGGGGAGTCCACACCCAGAGAGAAGTTCCCAGTCAGTGATGAACAGGCGTTTGGTAGTTAATGAGCTCATCGTCCCTCAAGTGGAATAACTCTGGAACACGTGTCCTACACCAGCTCCCAGAAGTTCCCAGTGGTACTGAACACCAGTTGTTCACAGTGGTAAACTGGTCATCTACAGACATGTATTGGCTTCTTTGCTTGTCTCACTTCCCCAGTCACCTACTGGTGCTTCATAGGCTCATCTTTCAAATTAACTATTTGCACTTGAGTTCTAGTTGCAGGGTCTGCTTCTGGGAGAAGCCAGGCTGAGACAATCTGCTTGGAACCTTAGAGGTCATCTGGCTCAACCATCTCCTGAACAAATTAAGTTTCAGTGAGAGAGATGACCTGCACAGGGTCACACCTGGCAGAGCTGGGCTAGAGCCACACATGTCTCCACTCTTAGCGCAGCTCCCATTCCCTCCTGGGATCTCCTCGTGCAACCCCGGGCAGGCACATATCACTGGGAGTACACCACTAAGAACTGATGGAACTGGTTGGGAAGTGAAGTAAGGAGGGTAGGGAAAGGGTGAGTGCAGCTTATCCCGTGGCTAATAAATCTCATTATGATTCCCTCTCTGCATTGGCTGTCGACAATTTCTCACCACTCTGCCTATTTGGTCAGCTGTGAGCAGCAGAGATCTGCAGCCCTGACCCAGGTTAATTACACAGTTCTCCTGAGACTTTGGGACTAGAGAGGTTAAAACAAGTTTTGCAACCATGTCCTGGAAGTCTGCTGTATGCCCTTTTTACGCAGCCACTGGTGTTTCTGAGTGATGGGCTTGGTGCTGAAACCTGAATTGGACTGGTGGGCTGGTGGGCTGGACCAGGCTCCTGGAGGTTACAGGCTTAGAACATCATCAGAGCTGGGCAGGAGCTTTGGAATCACTTATTTCACACACGCACCCCTGCCCCCCATGGTAAAGGTGGGGGATGTGAGGCCCAGCGGGCAGATGGGATTTCTAAGTTGATGTGATTATACCTGCTATTTAAGATCAAATATAACTTGGCTCTGATTACCTGTGTCAATGGAAGAGAAGAGGAAGCTCATAGAATTCCAAATAGCATGTAATACAAAATAATTTCTATTTAGAGTGTAGATTGAATTTGAAGCCATTTGGGGGGGAGAGGAAAGGGGTTGCAGGTGTACCTTTGTAATCATGTTGAGCCTTGCTAAATGAGGCAAGACAGAGAAAGATGGAGGAGGTAGAAAGAAAAGCCAGGAAACAGCCAGCCTAGGATTAAGCCAGCCTAGGGCAGTGTTTTTGGGGTAAACTAAAAACCACGCTACTAATTCAAACAAATTTATTTCCTTCACCCAGTCTTCACAATGTTGCTCTACTATTTTTCTCTCTCCCTCCAACCTCCCTGATTCTTTCCATGGTTTTAAGATCTAGCTCACAGGAAACATCATATCCACAAACTCCTTTCATAATCTCCAGCAACTTTACCTCCTTGTCAATCTGCCGCATGCATCTTGAAAGCCTCCATCTTTAGTCCACCCAACATTCTTCCCCTATATGTCTGCTGCTGAGACCTGGGGAGAAAAGCCACATACTGAACTGGGACTAGAGTTTGGATCTTACACTTCATTTGGCTCCTTAGCCCCTCTTAGGACTTAGACTTGGGTAATCTCCTTTTCTAACTCTCTGGGGTGTTTGTGTTAACCTTCCTCAACTTCTCTGAAGACCATTACACTTCTTCAGCTTCTTCTTGGTAGATAATAGGGTTTCCTTGCTAGTCATGAAGACTCAAGCTACTAGGTGTGGATTCCCTCAACCCCATTAGAAAGTAATCTGCTCTCACAATTCTTTGTTTCTTCTTTCCTTCTCTCATAAAGGAGGAAGGTCCCTTCTTCTGCCCAGGGATGACCCTTCTATCTATAGTGGAGAGCTTTTCTCCTCCTATCTCTGTGAAGAATTTGTTCCATTAATAACCCACACCTTCCCTCACCAACCTCTTCCTCCCACTGACTCTTACCCCCCAGCCCAGAAGCAGGTTCACATTTCTGCAACCTTATGAAGGGCTCCTACTAGGAAATCATCTACTCTCTCACCTTTCTTTAAAGTCCACATTTCCTAAAAGAGCAGCCTACGTTCTCTCTCCTCACATCCTCTACCCCGACTCACTCCTCAAACCATTGCATTGCGGGCTCTAGTCACTCGCTCCATCAAAAATGACTTTACTGAGGACGTAGATGACCTTAGAGCTGCCACATCCAGTGAGCCGCAACCCCACACACCCACAATCCTTTTCTTACTTAGCAATTCACATTTTTTAGTACTTTAAAAATAATTCTTTCATGACTTTTGTGACAGCACTAGTTTTTCTCCTACCTCTTGGATCACACCTTCTCATCTTATCGAAGAGTCCTTGGAGTTTTGCTTTTTCCCAATCTCCTGCCTTACCCCTTCTCTTCTCACTTTATGCGTCCTACCTGAGTAAACTTAGCATGCTCCTGGGTCTCGCTATTGAGTTAATTGTTACCAAATGCATGTCCCAGCTCAGGCCGACCCTCTGAACCAGGCAAGA
Source organism: Cynocephalus volans (assembly GCF_027409185.1). Lineage (NCBI taxonomy): Eukaryota > Metazoa > Chordata > Mammalia > Dermoptera > Cynocephalidae > Cynocephalus > Cynocephalus volans. Next base: position 51,923,940 of record NC_084464.1, read on the forward strand.
ATACCTAAAGGCCTTATGAACATCCTCACTGGATGCCCACAAGCACCTCAAACCCACCCTATCCTTCATAGAAATCATCACTCTATACCCCAAAGCTGGCTTTCTTCTCTTTCTTTCTGTAGCTGAGAACTTGGGTCACCCTAGACTCCACACCGCCCCTCCCCGCTTCCTCAGGCCTTCCTATACCATAGTCCATAGGTTATGGATCTGTAGTTACTTAAATGTCTAGTCTTATGGCTATACAACACACTTTCATTTATTTGCGGGTTAAGCTTTCGAATTTGATTTTTAGGTACTGGTGTGTGTGTATGTGTGTGCGCATGCATGTGTATGAGTGCATGAGTCTGTTTGTCTATCTGTCTTTCATTTATTCTTAGTAAAATGCAATTGTAGGCAGTGAAAGGGCAAGTTATCATTAGTCATTTACACTTTAGTATGAATGAACTTCCAGATAGAAGTATATGATAGGGGATGCAGGAAGGAAAGTCTGAGTACCTTAGATAGTAGCTAAATGGAGAACAAAGAGGCACTCCAAGGCATAGACCGGGCAGCTGGAGCACTGGAATCCAACTCTGCCAACTCCCAACTTTCCCCAGCCCTTGCATGCAGTATTCACGAGCTTCAAATTGCAAGAAGCTCATTATTGCTTCACATCTAGCTCAGGGCTGACCCACCTGTGTCTGCGTCTGGCTCACATCAGTAGTTGCTCTCGGGGAGATCTGAAGACTTAATAAACATAAGCTATATTTTTCTTCTCTCTGTCTCTGTCTCTCTGTCTGTCTCTCTCTCCTTTGCTTTCTTTTTTGCTTTCACTTAGCCAGAAAGTAATTAAATTTGAATTGCGGCCAAAACTGATTTGTGAGACAAGCATTTGGTTAGTGATATCGAGCCAACAAGGTGAAGAAAACCTCAGCAAAACTTCAAAAAGGCCAATAATCACATTGTGATTGAAATTCCATCCCTCTCTTCTCATCCCCTCTCCTATTAACTTGGACAAGAGCTAGAATCCCTCTTGGGACCCTGGGCTCATCATGTTTCACAGATGGGCCTGGGTGTGTGCGCACATGTAGCAGAGAGGGGACCCCAGACCACAGTCGAGGAGGTCTAGTTTGGCTAACAAATTTCAAAAGGTTAGTAAAAGACTAGAGTTAGCAGAAAGGGGTTGGGGCAGAGACGATGATGGGGAGGGGGGATCAAGCAGGAATAGAGGGCTGATGGGCTTTCAAACCCTGGAATCTGAGGCTAGAACATAAGAAGAAAAATCAGACTAAGAGTCAGAGGGAATGTCTTTAGACATCACTCATTCATGAAACAAGAGATTCTTAAGGTTGAAAATGACCTCAGATGGTATCTATTCCAACTTCCCTTCTCCATTTCACTGGTGTGGAAACTGACACCCGAGAAGGAAATGGACTTACCCAAAATCACCTAGTGATATTCAATCAACCATCGACACATAGTGATGTGCCCTATGCTGTGCCTGATTCTCTGGGGGCTTCCAAGGAGTGTTGAGGTACAGTCCCTGCTCTCCAAGCAACTCCTGGGTGACAATGAACACACCCCTTCCAGCAGCCTACCCTCACTTTCTGTGATCTGCAGCACGCCTGCTCTAGGTTAGCTGTGTCCCTAGCTCTTCCTTTCCCAGTTCTTCTCAGGATTACTTTCAGGGAGTTGAATGAGGGGAGCTGGGGACAACAGGAGTGTGCAGTGTGTGAGTATGTGTGTGTGTATGTTCATGCGCACATACTGGGCAAGCTGTAGTCCACTGACAATCTCTCTTTACTTTTCAATACCAGAGAGCAAGGCTCTGTGGGGTGTTTATTATTTGGGGTTGTCCATGCCCCTGCTGCCCTTCCTTGCATGGCTAGCTCTTTATGACTCTCTTCTGTAGATGCACCAGGTAATTTTCCACTGCCTATCAGTGAGATGCATGTAGGTCCTGGGAGGCAGAAGTGGTGCTAGTGCTTCCCTCAGATCCCTGTCATTGGCTGGATACATGGATGAATGAATAGATGGATGGACAAACAATAGGAAGGTGGATGAAGAAACTGAAGCCCAGGGAAGTAAAGCAACCTACCCATGGTCACACAGATGGTTTGGGACAGAGCTGAGACTAAAGCACAGGCCTCCGACTCCCAGCCTAGTGCTCCACATGACCTCCAAAGCACTGAGAGAAGGCCTGGAAGGGCAGACACAGACATAGGGATGGACCAAAGGATGACTAGCTTCTTAGTTAAAGCCAGCTAAACACTCTCTCATAAAGTCCCGTAGTACTTAACAGAGAGCATCAAACTGAGAGTCCAAAGATCTGGGCTCTAGTTTTGGCTCTGAGGTCGGGTGTACAAGTCACACCTCCTCTTTGAGCCCCTGTTTCCTTATTTGTAGAACAGGTCATATTTGACTGTATGACACTCAAGTGCTATTCAGCCCTATTTTATTTTTATTTATTTATTTATTGGTGGCTGGCCAGTACAGGGATCTGAACCCTTGACCCCATTGTTATACCACCATGCTCTAACTAGTTGAGCTAACCAGCTAGCCCCAGCTCTGATATTTTAAAATGCTATCATTCTAGATGTCAGTGGATACCAAAGTTTCCTTAATTTATTTAGTCAATAAATAATAATAGCAATAATAAAAATAATAATTATGATTGTTGTATTTTCCAGCTGGATGGGAGATGTTTGACTGGGAGGCTCTTCCTCTCTGTTGCTATTTGGGAAATTCAGAGCTAAATATAGACAGTGACAGCCATTCCAAACATCATCATCTCAAATTAGGAAACACATTTGCACCTCCTATCAACAGTCCTGTGGCAGACACGGTGACGATGCTGGCAAAGATGCAGGATGACTGTTTCCACCCGTGAAAAATCCATGTCTACCTTCTGGAGAAAACAATCCCAAGATTACATGGAAAGAGCTGATGGTGGGACAAGGGGGACATAGGGATGTATGTAAGATTGACCCTTGCACTCAGGAAGTCTGACAAATATAAGCACTAGTATTTATTGAGCACCTACTATGTGCCAGGCTGGGTGCTAAGTAATTCACATACATTACCTTCAGTCCTCATGGCAACCTTGAAAAATAATCTCTCAAGGCCACATAGCTTTATGTAGCATTAGAGGAGAGATCTACATCTATGCCTTTCTCAACTCAAGGCTCATGGGTTATCCTCTACGTCATACTGCCTCTCTGCATTTCCTCCTTCCCTCCTTCCTTGAACACCAGTGGATGCTTTCCATGTCTCTGACCCTATGCTAAGTGTACAGTGATAAAAAAAAAAAAAGACCCAGTTCTTGCTCTCAAAGACCTCCCAGTCAACACTTAACTGATAACATCAACTATAATCAAAATAAAGCATTACACAAACAATAACAAAGATAATACAGGTGATGTGGGAACATAGGCTGAGGGTGGCATGCAAAACTTCAGGAAGGAAGTAAGATTTGGGTCATAATATAAAGGGTGGCAAGCATCTGACAGCCATCAAGGGATGAGATGGCCATCTGGCCATAGGAGTGCAGAGAGTGCATGTCAGATCTGGCGTGTAATCCTGGGTGCAGTAGGGGGTCTTGTCCCCTGCATCACTCCATCTCCACTCCCAATATGAAACGGCACTATTTGTCAACCAAGAGAGAGGGCCATCTTGAGGAACCCCAAACTAAGAACTTCTCTCCTTCCTGCTTCTCAAAATGAGGTAAGCATTGGGTCCTATCTCTGAGAGCCTCAAATCGCAGGTGCAGGAAGCTGGGTGGTGTCTGGCGCCAGAATAACTTGAGAAAACACTGCCTCTTCTGCTTGGTCTCCAAGCCACTCTTTGCAACCCTGGCGACTGAGCTGGACATTGTCTTCAGGGAGTCACTGAAGCTTTTGCAGTTGAAATCGACTGCTGCCTTTGTCTCCTGGCACTTCCTCCTGGGAGGGGGCCCACGAGAGAAGGATGCCAATATCTTCCTGCGCTGTGACAGTCCCCCTCCCGGCTCCTGCCGCGCCCTCCCCCTCGGCACATCTCCTCCGCTCTCTGCCCCATCACGTGTCCCTTCTCTAGCCACCCCCTCACCTTCCCTCCCAGCTCTCTTCTCCATCCCTCCTCTCTCCAGCTTCAGCTCCACGATGTCAGAAAACAAAAACAAGCCACTTTTTATGTTTTGTTTCCAAACCTGAACCAATAAAATGTTCCTTTCATTGGAGGAGAAGAAAAAGCAATAACTCAGGCATTAGCAAGGAACACAGCGCCCTTATTTGTGGTCTTCATGGCGCTCTGTGGGGGCTGGTTCCTCCCACATGGCAAGGCCCACTCCAGAGCAGCAGCCTCAGATATAAGACTAAGGAAGTAGCCCTGAAGGGAGCAGAGGCAGCAGGTCCTCCCAGTCTGACCCGCCTGTGACATGACGCCATGTCTGCTGCCCATCACACCTGACTCCTCCTCGTGGGGTGTGGCTGAGTCCCACACCTTGGCCAGGACCCTAGGACAGTCTCCATCCTTGCTCAAGAGGCTTCAAAAAGCCTGTGCCCAGCCCAGCATGGCTCTTGTGATGTGGCCAGACCAGCCAGGCCCCCTACCCCATCCTATAACAAGCTGTCATGAGCAGAGACTTCCCAGTCTGAGGGGCAGACCAGTTCCCAGCCTCGGAAATTCCCCAATCTGATGAAGCAGATACAGTCTGTACTATCAAAGAGCTTCCGGCCTGATGGGAATAACACAACTCCTCCCCTCAAGGAGTTTCTGAGTTAGCTGGTCGCACAAACGCATCTCAATACTTGCCGGATAGCAGAAGTGTGACGCAACAGAAAGAGAGAGAAAGCACATGGTCATTGGAGCCGGGGTCCTGCTGATGACACATAAGTCCCAGCACCAACCTGAGCTGACATCTTCATCTGTAAACAGGAGCTTCTTTTACGAGGAACTGCATCGCAGATAAGGACCATGGAAAGCTTTATTAACTGTCACTCCCTGTAACATGCTGGTTGGCAGGTCTATGGGATTTTTTCTTGTGACTTCTCTTGGTTTCTGCCTCTGTGGTCATTTCAGCAATCCCCCCCTCCCCTACCCCTATTGCTCTCATGTTGATCTTTGCCTCTCAAACTCTCTCTAGAATGACAACAACAGCATCCATTTACAGAGGGCCAGCTTTGTGCCAGGCACTGTGCTAGTTGCTTGGCAAAATCTCAGTCTTCATCTCTCAGTTTTAGATCCATTCTTCTTCCTGGGAATTCCTGTGTCGATTGACAAAGAGAAAGAAGTTCCACTTCTCTGCCATTCTCGTGCGCGTCTCAGAGCGGCTGCGTGTTTTCAGTGCCCCTTTCCTGGGGTGTCAGCTGAGTGAACACCTATAAATAAATGTTGCAACTTGTAAACCTGCCCAGAACAATCAGCCAACACTCTGGGCCTCCTATATAGCTTAACATCTCAATGCCACAGCCCAAAGTTCCCTTCCATTAGTTCATTTCTTGACCCTTCTATTATTAGGTTACAAATCCATTTTCCAGATGGTGTTGTTGGCACAGGGAAAGTTCGGGATGCTGGTTCAAGGTCACTCGCTGCCCTGCACCAGGAAAGACAGCAAGTATCAAGAGGTGGATGGAAGAGGTGACAGAAGCAAAAAAATGTAAAAGGCTGGGGGGGGCCCATCCAGCCAGTTGGCTAAGTGTACTGGAGACAGGCATCTCAGTGAGTGTGTTCACCCCACTCCTATGCTATAGCCACCGAGTCGGCTGGCCATGCCTAGCAGAAATGATCTGGGCCACTGCAGTGGTCAGAGCACAATCCAGGAAGGTGGGCCTGGCACCGAACAAACATGACCGTCTCACTCCTGCCAGTGACCCTGAGGAGCCAGGAGACTGGCTGCCAAGCAATTAGGGCCTGATCTTTGAGGATGGCTGGAATGGAACCTCCCTTCTCTGAACAACTGCCCGGAGTACAGAGTGACCTAGGCATGGAAGGAACTGCGTCTTTTCAGATTTCTCTGAAGCAGTGCTAAAGAGGGGACAGTGGTGAGACATGCTCATCACCATCACTTCCTCAGTCTCTGGACAGTCTGGGGAGAGAGGAGGAAAGAGGGAGGGAACAGCTTCCAGCTAGAGACTTCTGGATTCTTAAGACAGGCTCCTGACCCCACTGGATAAGAGAACTTCAGTTCTACCACCCCTACTTCCATTGGGATCTCCCAGGCTGAGGGCCTGTTTGTCTTGCCCAGGAGTAGGGCATCAGTAATATCCTAGCCCCCTGGAGGGCCCAGGAGGTCTGTAGGGTAAACAACTATCTCGGTTTGCCTGGGACTGAGCTTGGGGAGTCAGGGTCTGGGGATGTGGAATTTTCAGTGCTTAAAGTGGCAAAGTGCTGGGCAAATCAGGATGAGTTGTTTACCCTGCATAACTATATTGTCCCCACTTGTTAGCAGCCCCAGGCTCCTGGTTCCCATCTTCCTTCTTGCTCTTGAAATATATCTCTATATTAAAAGTTCCCTGTTTAGCATTTGTTCCAGCATAAAGGACAAAGGCAACATATTAGAGAACTAGTAAATAGAGAGCATACCCATGTTCACAGTCTATAAACACTTAAAGTAAGCAACACTGATTTGCAGGGCACCTACAAGAGAGGTGTGTTCAAAAGGTAAGGGAGTTGGCCATCTTCTAAGGAAGATGCCAAGGGTGCTCTGACCAAGGGGCTGGGATCCATGGCATTAACCTTACACCTTTATCAAGGTTATCTACTGTTCATTCCAGATCTTAAAGTGAGGACCTGGCCATGAAGAGGGATGCCACGGGACTGGGAACTTTCAATGAGCAGGTGTGCAGGAAGGTGAGCATCTCCCCCATGTGCATGGTAGTCAGTGCATGTGCATTACTTCCCTCCAGTCTTTCTGCCACAGCCTCCTGGAACAATCCCTCTCTCCCTCTGTTGGTTCTCATGCTTTCTTGTCATTCTCAGATAATGTTGGAGTGCACCTCTCTCAGGAAGCCTAACCAGAAGAGGAGTGTTGATGAATTTCCACTAGTCTTTATTCCTCTGTTAGGTGGAAGACACCAATATCTTTGCTTAAGGGGTCTCATTCCAGTTCCAAAGGATGTGAAGAATGTGCGTCTTCTAGCCTGGGTTTTTTCCATGCAGGGACAGAGCTCCTCGGGACAGGGCCTGGACACAGCTGAAGGGGCGTGTCAGATCCTCAAATGTGATTGAGCGTCCCTTTCATCACCTGGCATGGCTGTAGATGCATATTGTGATTTTTATTATAATATGCTTCAAAACACTTTGTAATGTGATTTCAGCTGTGATATTTACACTAAAATGAAATGCCTCTCTTCTCATTATTGGGTGTGTGTGTGTGTGTGTGTGTGTGTGTGTGTGTGTGTGTGTGTGTGTGTGTGTGTGTAAAATACTCACTGCATATTTCTTTGAATTAGGTATTTGCAAGCCAGGTGGGGAATAGAAGAAAGTCCCCAGAATCAATGTTCCAGAAAAGAAAAAGAATAGCTCAGAGGTTCTATAGTTTGGGGAGTGTTAAATTAACCTAAATTTGGCCTGAGGATGCCTCTGCACTTGAGTCCTTTGCTGTAACATACTGCAGCCTGGCTTAGTAAGTAAACTAACTGAAAATCTAACTTAAGGGGGCACTTTTGTAACAACAGCTGGGTCTCAGCCAATTACAGCAGCTGAGCTTCAGTCAATTGCAGGCAGCCAACTTATTCAAATAAGGCAAATGAGAGCTATAACCAATTAAGCTCTAATCCTCACTTCCGTTTCTATTCCTCACTTCCGTTTTCTCTCCATAAGTACTGTCTGACCATGTTGTTGGCCGGAGTTCTTTGCACTTGTTCTGGATCTGAGGGCTGTCAAATCCTGGAATCGTGAATAAAAGCCGATTAAGATCTTTAAATTTGTTGGAATTTTGTCTTTTGACAGCTTTGACAACAATGAAGGGACCCAAAGGACACTGCTGGTGACTCCCGTGACCCCTTGTGAGGAACACAGGAAATGTACTGCTGACCCTTTTTGAGATCCCCTATCTTCCTCCCAGAGTCCCAAAAGTTCTGAATAAGTTCCTCTGAGATCAGTCTCTGCTCTTTTTGCACTTGAGCCCCTGATCTTTTGTGGCTTTTGCATTCATGATCAGTTTGTACTGTAAGAGACCTTTTGGGGTTTGCAGTGCTGACAAGTTACTGGCATGAGTGAAAGTTGTGACGGGGTCCGCTACAAAGGACTGGGTCCCCTACAAAGGCCTCAGGTGTCTGACTGGGTATGACAGAAACTGGACTTAGTTTAGTACGTAGGTAAGGTTACTAGAAGACAGGGAATTATGGGTAGGTACCTCTGGATCCAAGGAGTCTGGAACTCCTCCACCTGGAATTCCAGCCCATACATGTACAGGAACTACAGACCTGTGCTTTTCTAGAGAAATGGGTGAATCTTACCAAAGGTAGTTACAGTGGCCACAGTGGGGAAGTTCTAACCTAGATAAAATCGCTTATTTGTTGACACATTAGAAAAGGAAGAATCAAAAATCCCCATAAAAACTGTGGGAAGCATTTTTAATTTTAATACACAGAGGCATCTGCAAGATTAGAAATTGCCTCTTAAGACTCTACAAAAGACAAACTTAAGTGACTAATTGAGAGAAATTTTCTGGTAACTGCCAACTCTGCACCTTTTCTCTATCTTTCTATCCTCCTCTGCCTATTCTGAATTTACTATTTCTAGTTATTTTGAGATATTTTTTTTTTTTTTTTTTGGTTAAAAAACAGCTTACATCTATAAGGGAAGTTTCCATTTATGGGAATGTCTCCCTCTTTGCACTCTAGATCATTGGAGGCTTTGGCAGGGGACACAGCAAAGGATTCAACGTTTAACATGCCTCATCTTTGACCATTTGTCTTAACTGGGCTTTCTATTTATGCCTTTAATGGTATTTAGGCCCGAATTCTGATTTACAATGAGCAACCTAGCTAACAATCGCTTAGGGAGATAATCAGGCAAGCGAACTAAGAAAAAGGCAAGCGTCCCTTGACTTGCTCCTTTTGCTGGAATAGACAAAATAGTCAGAGGGTGAAGAAAATATCCTCAGAGTAAGTGGTTTTGGGGAAAGATGAGTGGGGCCTTTAGATGATTACTTGTGATCATCTAAAGGGTCTGCCTACCTTTGCTAGACTTTAGGCTTCCTCTCCTGTGATAAAAGTTAATCTTCAGAGGATTAATGACAATTGAATTTCTTTTGTAGAGTCTGTCTTTAGGCAGATAAGGGAAACTCAGAAAGTCTGTGAATTGTGCTATTTAAGAGCCTTCAGCTCAAAGTAATCAATATACCAAAAACACGTGCATATTTTGGGTGAAACTTCCCGAACTCTTTCAATGGCTAACTTTGTTTAACGAGCAACTCAAGCATAATTGTTAAGAATGAGTAAATTGGGCGAATGCAAATAGCATAGATAAACTTGTCATAGTTTCAAAAATATTTTTCAGTAACTTGCAATCAATATGTAGTAATTAAAACTAGAAAGAGTAAGGGGAAAGCTCCACATGTGAGGAAAATAAGGTATTCTTTTGGTAAGGAAAAGCTGTAAGGCATGAAGATGTTTTAAGGAAAAAAGATCAATTCTTGTCCTAAAGTAAAATGACTGGTTGTTCCAAAATGAGAAAGAGAAAAATTATAGGACAAATAACTGAAGGGATATAAAAAGATTGTAGAAGGTTTGTGAAAGATGAATCTTATGAAAGGAATCTTATGTGTGATTAAGCTGGCTGAAATTAGAAGGGAATTATTTATAAGTCTTTCTAAAAATTGAGTATTAATGTCAAAAGTACACTGATGCAAAACTGGAATTTGGTCCTCTGTTAAACCAAGATTTTTTTTTTTTAAGTATTGATCTGCTCTTCATAGCAAATTGTGAGTGGTCTTTCTTTACCTTTTAGGAAACTGGCCTGGGAAACAGATTCTGTGCTTTACCACGATAATTTCCAATCCTTCGTGTTGTCTTTATTAGGTCTTTGATTACTTAAGAAAACTGTGTTGTCTCTATTAAAGAGCTAAAATGTTCTACAACTATGTAACTTTCTACATTTGCCTTTTAAGTCTTTATCAAACTGGTTAAATGAATCCTGTATTTCACAGTAACCTGTTATTTCATTATAGTTAAGTGTTTTAAACCCTTGATATTTCTTTTTTTTATTTTTAATTTTTGTTGAATCATAATAGATTATACATGTTTTGGGGGGTTCAATGTTGGCATATGTTGATCAAATCAATATTACTAGCATATATATTGTTACAAATCATACTTAATCTTTATGCCCCTTGTCCAATCTCTCCCCATCCCCCTCTCCCTCCCCCCTCCCACCTCTAATTACCCTAGATTTCTTCTCACCTTCTGGAAGAGTAATTGTTACTCTGTTGATTTCTTGCCTAGATGATCTGTCCAATGCTGAGAGGTGTGTTCAGGTCTCCCAATAAAATCGTAGAGCAGATACTTCTTCTGTCATTCTGGATTGTCCCGAGGCATGGAGCTGGGGACCAGACCCCTCTACCACAACCAGACATACCACCAGCACCAAGGAGCATGCCAAAAACATCACCTCCATGTGGGTGGCCCATCACAGCCACAACAATAGCCACGGCTGCCAGAAAAGCAGCTAGAAGCCACAACCACCATGCAGATGGTTCGCCAGACACTGGAGTGCATTGACACAAGGAGAGTCACCAGCAGAAACCAAAGAAAAGAAGATGTCGCTCTCAATAAACACTTGATATTTCAAACTTTCCAAAATCAAATTCTAAATTGAGTCTTTTTGACCTAGAATTAACTTCGGGATTTTTCAGTTGGACCCATGGAAAGCCTCAAAGGATGTCTCTCACCTCGTGAAGTGGAGATAATAAAATAATTAGTCTTATTTGATATTAATTATATGAAAAGCATTGTCAGATAATAAGTAATGCTAAACCTTCTTTGAGTTATATTTGTATTATTAATATGTGTTCCAGAACTGTATAAAAGTCCTAGAAATCTGATATGTTATCAGTCATAATTTTGGTTTGTTAAATTGCTATATACCACAGAAATAACCAAATATCCTTGTCAGTTGTGTCATTATTATAACAAACTCCCATCAGATCTTTAACTGTGGCCGTTTTAAGTCTTGTCTTACTCTGGCACTTTCCCAGACAACTATTAGCCTAAGTGTTTCATCTTCAAGGAGATTCATGGAAAGGACTCTGACAAATACAGGTTTCTGATAACTTTAAGATTATATCATCAGACTGTGCAAGAATTTTTAGAACTCTTATGAAAAAACTGATTGGCTCATAAAACTGCTAACCTAATACCAAGCAGAACAAGAATTAATTAAATATTGAGGAAATGTTTGGCAGACTTTTGTGCTAGGTCAGGCAGTACTGAAATTAAGATGTGTAATTTGAATGAACTCAAGATTGATCCAAGTCAAATCACCTATGATAACCTATTTAATGAATACTACTATGTACCTGGGAATTGGAGAAACAGAACTGGTCTTTACAGGGATGTAAATTCAAGTTAAGTATGGCTCATGGAGGACCCAAATGGCCACCTGGTCTTTTCTGAGTCCTTAAAGCTTCCATTATTAAAAATTCTGTACTCCATAACTCATGGAGTAGATAAAATTATACAAATTATGGGAAAATATTGGTGTGGTGACTGTCCTAAAATTGCTAAAATGATCTATAACCAATGTTTGGTTTGTCAAACCCTTAATACTGGGTAGACAATCAAAACTTCAGGTGGTACATTTCTGCTACCTGATGGGCCATTTGAACATTTACAGATGGATTTCATTCAGTTACCGCCTTAAATGGGATATGAATATGTTCTTGTAATAGTCAATGTTCTCTGACTGGATAGAAGCTTTCCATGGAGGAAGGCCAATACTATAACAGTAGCTCAGAAGTTATTAGAAAATATGTTTCAATTCTGGTATGTTCCTGGAGAAATCACCAACCACAGAGGAACTCATTTTACTGGGCAAGTTATAAAGGAGCTAAATAGGGTATTACAAACACAATGGTATTACCACTGTTCTTCTCATCTTCAGTTTTCTGGAAAGGTTGAAAGGACAGATGGTGTTTTATAACTGGAACTAGCAAAGTCAGCTGAATCACTGGATTGCCTTGGCCAAAGGTACTACCATTTGCTTTAATGGAAGTCAGATTCACCCCTACTGGAAAACAGATTGACCTCTACAAAATAGTTACTGGAAGGCTCATGCCTCTAATAATAGAACCTCATGTATCTCCCATTCTCCTCAACTCTGATCTGACTAAATACTGCAAAGCTTTAATGCATTATGCCAAAATGCATGTTTGCCAGGTGAAAAAAAGCTTTTCATGATCCACTGACTGAGGACAATCAAAACACTTTACAAATTAGAACCTGAAGATTGAGTCTTCTGAAAATGAAATGACATCAGAGAAAGACTGCCTTTGAATCCTGTTGAAAAGGACCATACCAAGTTCTCAGTAAAGTTTCAGGGCCTCAAACCTTGAATTCATATCACATAACTCAAAAGGGCCCCCTCAGACTGTATACCTCTTGGAGAATTTAAGGTAAAACTGACCAAAGAAGTGTTTCCTCAGAAGTAGATGGCATCTTAGACGTAGACAGCTTTCCCAAGATCACGTATCAAGACTTCTTTGCCTTATCTTTTCATTTTTTTTCTCATTTTCTGCTGTCCTGATCCTTTCCTTTCCCTACATGAAAATCTCTGGAACTGTAATTTGTGGATTGGGGGGCTTGACTTTTCCAAGGTTTTCTAGTCTTTATGTTCTTCTATATTATTAGGACTTGTTAACAGGCTAACAGCAAAAATGGATACCTCTTTGAATCAGACCGTTTTAGAGCAAACTGTGGTCCTTAATTACCATCACACCCCGAACAAGAAATATGACTAATTGACCTTAAACATTATTGAATAATTCTATGTTGCCTGGACTTTGATTTATTTGTTTTTGATTGGTAGGGTTCATGAGGACTTCTGTTAAGAAGTACACTTTATTCTTCTGGTATTATTCTGATAGTCTTTATAATAGTCTCCCTGGTGCACTGTACCCTCTCAATAAGTCTTAAATGGTGATATGCAGCCCTCTTCTGAATGCTAAGCAGTCTCTCTGGCTGAAATGACAAAAACATCAAGAAACATATGACAATGAGGATGCAATAATGTGACAAATGATGTGTTGAGACCAAAAACCTGAAGTGATGGTGACAGAGTAGTGCTGATGCCCTCACTTTGGGTCATGCTTTTACCTTGGTGACAGCCTGACCAAAAGAAGGGAATTGTTAGATTAACCTAAATTTGGCCTGAGGATGCTTCTGCACTTTGGTCCTTTCATAATGAACTGCAGCTTGGATTAGCATGTAAACTAACTGAAAACCTAACTTGATAGTTCACTTTTGTAACAAATAGCTGAAGCTCAGCCCAATACAGCAGCTGAGCTTTAGGCAATCACAGGAAGCCAACTGATTCAAATAAGGCAAATGCCAAGCTGTAACCAACTAAGCTGTTTCTCACTTCTTTTGTATACCTCACTTCCGTTTTCTATTCATAAATTCTGACAGCATTACTGGCTGGAGTTTTTTGAATCTGCTTTGGTTCTGAGGGCTGCCCACTTCTAGAGCTGTAAATAAAAGCCAATTAAGATCTTTAAACTAAGTTCATTGTAATTTTATCTTTTGACAGGAGAAAAACACAATAATTGGCTAATGTTCATGGGAACTAATAAACAAATCAAGACGAAAGGTATTTCTTCTCCAAAGAGTAATCATTTCTTTTAAATGAACAAATGGGTTGATGACAATTATTAGCACGTGAAAATGTTGACTGAGCCTGACTAGCTGCTGTGAAATGCAAGCAGACGTGTAGAGACATAATCATGTTCTCATTCCCACTAATTACTTCGATGAAGGCAGAACATCACACTACAAGCTGGAAAGATTAGCCTCGAGGTTATAAGTTTATATGAGAATTCTTTAATGCATGTCATCTCTGTTCTTTGGGGAAGCTTTCTGCTGCAAATCTATTGCTTAAAAGCTAAACATGCTGGTATATGTAATTATAAGGCAAAATTTTATTTGCAACAAATTGTGGGATGTATACAAAATTGTTTTCCAACACTTTTCTTATATTTTCCCTAAAAAATTATTATAAAAAGTTCAAACACACTGAAAAGACAAAAATTTTTTAGTAAACACCCATATACTTATCTCCTATATTCTACAATTAACATTTTTAAATGTCTGCTTTACCATATATCTATCTTTCCATCTATCCATCCACTAATACATCTTTTTGGTACATTTCAAAATATATTATAGATGTCAGTGCAATTCACTTTTAAATACTTCAGTACACATATTCATTAACTAGATTTAAATATTTGCCTACATTCTTTTTTAGGTGATATTTACATATAGTGAATGCATCAATGTTAAATATACCATTAGAGGAGTTTTGACAAATGCACGTGTATGTATAATCCAAACCTAAAACATTACTATAACTCCAGAAAATTCCCTCGTGTCTCCTCTCAGTCAATCCCCTCACCACCACCCCACATGGTAACCACTGTTCTGTATTTTTTCAATGTAGAATAGTTTGCTGGTTCTAGAATTTTCCGTAAATAGAAGATACAATACATTCTCTTTTGCATAAGGCTTCTTTCACTAAGCATAATATATTTGAGCTTCATCCATGTTCTCTGAATTGGTAATTCATTTCTTTTGATGGCTGAGTGGTAGTTTATTGAATGAATGTATCACAGTTTGACTATCCATTTTCCTACTGATGGACATGTAGGTTGTTTTCAGTTTTTGACAATTATGAATAAAGGTGATATGAACAAACTGTACAACAGTTCTCATGGATATATGCTTTCATTTCATTTGGATAAATATTGAGGAATGAAATTACTAGGTCAAATATTAGACATATGTTTATTATTAAAAGATTGCTAGAACTTTCCAAAGTGTTTGTACCATTTTACATTTCCATTGACAATATATGAGAATTCCAGTTCCATTCTACATACTCACCAACATTAATGCTGTCGGTCTTTTTAATTTTAGTCATTTGAATGGATATGTACTATGATTTCATTGTAGTTTTAATTTGCATTTCCCTGATAACTAGTGATATTGAGCATCTTTTTTGTGTGATTATTGGCCATTCATTTATCTTCCTTTATGAAGTTCTGTCCAAATCTTTTGCCTATTTTTATTGATTACCATTTTATTATTGAGTTGTAGGAGCGATGCATATATTCTGGATACTAGTCCTTTCTCAGGTGTATGTTTTGCAAATATTTCCCCAGTCCGTGGCTTGTCTATTTATTTTCTCAATAATATCACTTCATGAGCAGAATTTTAAAATTTTTATAGTCTGAATTAACAATGTTTTCTTTTATGATTATTGTTTTTCTTAATCCTATCTGGGAAAACATTGCTACCCTCAAGACACAGATATTCTTCTATAGTTTCTTCCAGAAGCTTTATGGTTTATAATCCATATTGAATTATTTTTGTATATATGTAAAGCAAGAGCCAAGATTCATTTTTTTCTGTGTTAATACCACATTCTTCCAGCACTATTTTTCTCCATTATATTGATTTGGTGCCTTTGGTGAAAACCAAATGCTCATAGATATGTGTCTATTTCTGGACTCTCTAGTCTGTTCTATTGAACTATTTGTTGATCATTATGCCAGTCCATATTATCTGGATTTATGTAGCTTTTATAATATGTCTTGGAGACAAGTAGCATAAGCCCTCCAACTTTGTTCTTTTTTAAAAGATTGTTTTGAATATTCTAAATCCTCTGCATTTTCATATATTTAAAATTAGCATGTCAATTTCTACAAAAAATATGTCAGCTGGGATTATGATTGAGATTGCAATGAATTTATGGGGAAAACCTTGTTTTGGGATACTTGACATTATAACAATTTTGAATCTTCCAATTCACGAACATGGAATATCTCTGCAGTTATTTAGGTATATTTTACTTTCTCTCAACACATTACGTATTTTTTAGTCTTGCATTTATTTTCTTAAATTTATTTTTGAGTATTTTATAGTTTGTTGCTATTGTAAGTGAAATTTTACAAATTGTTAGTAGTATATAGAAATACAATTGATTTTAGTATTTGACCTTATATCCTGGGATCTTCTTAAATTCACCTATTCTAAGAGATTTTTGGAGAACAACTCTTACTTCCTTGGTGTTTTATATTTAAACAACCATGTCATCTGCAAATAGTTTTATTTCTTTATTTCCAAACTCTATGCCTTTTTTGCATACTGCATTGGCCATCAGGTCCAGTACATTGTTGAATTAAGTGACGAGACTGAATATCCTTGCCTTGTTCTCCATCTTTGGAGTATTAGGAAATGATTATGCATGAATTTCTTAAATCTCTCCAAGAGATTTTTTCTTCTGTAAGAGAAATGCTTACAGGCAGGAGCACTGACAACCTTTTGTTCTTGACTATCTTTTTAAGAATGTTTGTACAGCAAATAGCCTAGGAAGACAGAGATAGTGCCTTCCTCCGGAGAAGAGAGAAGATTTGTTTGCTGTTCAGGATAGTCCCTCCATCACGTAGGTTGGGCAGGTTTGCTTTAGCCCCTTATAAAAGATTGGGTTTCCCTAAGCTTAGGGTTCCTCAGCTGTGACACAAACCCACTGCACGTGGACCATCCATTTAAGCCTGATAGGACTTGCTGGGTAAGGACAGCTGATAAGAATGGGAAGCTCTGCTGCTCACTGTGCTGTGAGTAATGATGTCCTTTGTCTCTGACCCAGGAGTGTCATATCTCTTGTCAGCATCTGCTATGAACTAAATCATGCCTGTAACATGATTCATATGCTGAATCATAATTCAAATGTTGATTTGAATTCAATATTCAAATTTTATATGTCAAAGCCCTAATCCCCAATGTGACTGTGTTTGGAAACAGGACCTATAAGGAGATAATTAGGTCTAATGAGATCATAAGGATGGGGCCATGATTGGATAGGATTAGTGTCCTTATAAGAGACACCAGAGAACACTCTCTCTTCATAAGGTAAGGCCTTATGAAGACAAAGCTGCCCTCTGCAAGTCAGGAACACAGCCCTCACCTGAAACTGATTTCTGCTGGAAACTTTATTTTGGACTTTTCAGCCTCCAGGACTATGAGAAAATAAAGATCTGTTGTTTGAGCCACATTATTTCTGGTATTTTGTTATGGCAGCCTGAGAAGACTAATACTGCATCCATGAAACTGTGGTAGGATTATTAGCTTGCAAGTAAGATAAAACCTCAGACCCTTCACATTTCTTGACAAGAGGGAACCCATTAAAGCTTTCACTAGTAAGTACAATGTTTATTATAAGATTTTTGTAAATGCTTTAGTCAAATTGAAGGAATCTCCTATTTTCAATTTGCTAAGAGTTTTTATTATGACTGGATTTGCATTTTGGTCAAATGCCATATCTGCACCTTCTGATATGATTATTTTCTCCTCTATTAATGTAGTAAATTACATTGATTTTTTTGAATGTTAAATCTGGCATTGCTAGAACCATGCTTACTTGGTCATGATGTAATAAAAATATATATGTATTGCTGCTCATTTTGCAAATATTTTGTTAAGGATTCTTGTGTGTATGTTTTGAGAGATATAGGTCTATGATTTTTCTCTTATTTCTTTGTCTGGTTTTGGTATTAAGGTAGTTTTATTTTATAAAGGAGTTTATATTAGTCAACTCAGGCTGCCATAACAACATACCATACAATGGGTGGCTGAAACAACAGAAATTTATTTTTTCACAGTTTGGAGGCTAAAATTTCTAGAGCAGGATACCAGGATGGTTGAGTTCTGGTGAAGAATCTCTTCCTGGCTTGCAGATGGCCACCTTCCCCCTGTGTTCTCACATGGCAGGGAGAGAGCAAGCTCTCTGGTGTCTCTTCTTATAAGAGCACTAATACTATCATGAGGGCCCTACCCTCAAGACCTCTTCTAAACCTAATTATCTCCCAAAGCTTCTGTCTTAATCTGCTCATGCTGCTATACCAAAATACCATAGACTGGGTAATTTATAAACAATAGCAATTTATTCCTCACAGTTCTGGAGGCTGAGAAGTCCAAGATCAAGGCATTGGCAAGTTCAGCATCTGTTGAGCCAGTTTCTCTACTTACATTTTGGTTCATCCTCCAGAGGGGATGAATGCTGCGTCCTCACATGGCAGAAGGAATGGAATGGGAGAAAACCCACTCTCTTGAGCCCTTTTATAAGGGTCCACCCTTATGACTTCATCACTTCCTACAGGTCCCACCTCTTAATACTATCACATTGGTGATTAAGTTTCAACACATAAATTTTGTGGGACACATTCAGACCATAGCAGACCCCACCTCCAAAGACCATCACATTGGAAGGTAGGGCTTCAACATATGGATTTGAGGGGTTGGGGCACAATTTAGTCCATAACAGAGTTTGAGTAAAATTGGTATTATTTTATCCTTAAATGTTTGATAGAATTCACCAGTAAAACCACCTATGCCTAGAGTTTTCTTTGTGGAAATGTTTTAATTATAAACTGAATTACCTTAATAGATATTGAGCTATTAATATTTTTCTATTTCTTCTTAAATCCATTTTGATGATTTTTTTCAGGACATTTATTCATTTATGTTATCAAGTTGATTGAGATAACATTATTTATATTTCTTAATTTTTTAATGTCTTCAAAATTTATAATGTTGTCCCCCCTTCATTCCTGATGTTGGCGATTTGAGTCTTCTCTTTTCTTGATGAATCTAACTAGAGGTTGATAAGTTTTGTTGTAGCTTTTGACGGCTAATTTTCTCTACTGTTTGTTTTCAACTTTATTGGTTTCTATACTTATCTTTATTTTTTTCTTCCTCCTACTTTTGGTTATTTTGTTCTTTTTTTTCTAGCTTCTTATGGTGGAATTTTAAATAATCGATTTTAAATATTTTCTCCATAGGAACATTTCAAAGTATAAATTCCCCACTAAGCACTTCTTTAGCTATTCACCACATCAAAATAAATAATCATAAAAATGATAAATGAATGTAATCATCCATTTAGAAATATATTTGAATTTCTCTGGTAATTTGTTCTTTAACATAGTTTTTTATAAAAATGTTTAATTTCCAAATATTTGTAGTTTCATGGATATTTTATTGTTATTGATTTCTAATTTGATTTCAAAATAATCAGAAAGCATACTCTATATGCTTTTTAAAATTTATTGAGCCTTGTTTTATGGCTCAGCATATGGTCTATCTTGTAGAACATACCATGTGCACTTGAATAAATGTGTATTCTACAATTGCTGAATGCAGTATTCTAGAAATGTCAATTAGGTCAAGGTGGTTGGATTCATTGTTCAGATCTTGACTCAGATTTTTGCTTCTGATTTTCTTGCCTAGGCTAGGGAACTGAAAACAAAAATAAGAGTTTTTATGATCATTAGAAAAAGTATAGAAAAATACACGAAGCACTTAATATATATAATGTTTAAAATACCTCTTACCCTTTTCTTGTATGCCCTCCATGCCCACACCAATCTCTCCCTGAGGTCTGATATTAGCCAGCAGGAGCTGAATGAATGGACAGAGATCCAAGGGAGGAGGACCTGTCTACTCTGGTACACTCTTCTGGGTCCCTACTTCCTCGTTCCAGTCTGCTGGCTCTAGCTTTGTCCCACCTACCAGAATTTGACCTTGTGAGCCTTTGGCAAGTATCCTATCTTATCTTCTGGATGCCTTAGCAATACTTAGGTAGAGCATCAGAGGAGCTGTTAGGAACCTGGGGCCAGGTAGGGAGAGAAAACAAGCTCCATGAGTGCCTTCATTTCCGTACCTTGTTTCCATGGCAGGCTTCACGAACTCACACGGCACTTCATTCCTCTCAGAATCTAGGGGTGAGTTTGCTGGTGTTTCCCCAAAAGTCATTCTCTTCCCCTTCCTTCCTTTAATAATGAATCTCCCATATTTTAGCTGGGCACATGGCTACCCAGACAATGCCTACATTTCCCAGCCTTTGTTGCAGGAAGGTGTGTCCCCGTGACTGAGGTCTTACTGATGGGCTGGGAGAAGAAGAGTTATGTGCAACTTTCTCCTTAGGCCCTTAAAGCGAAGGGATATGTTCTCCCTGCCCCCCTCCTCTGGCTGGAATGCAGACAGGGCATTGGCAAGCCATTATCTTGGAGTATCAAAATAGAAAAAGTTTGAATCTCTGGCAACCTTGAGCAATGAATACAAGGCAGTCCTACTTTCCCCGGGTAATCTACTTCAAGATTTTTCAAATGAGGATAAAATAAACTTTAATCTTATTTAAGCCACTGTATTTTGGGGTCTTTTTGCTATAGTAGTCTAATCTGAATTCTGACTGATGCTGAAAGCTTTTCGACACAGAAATCCAGAAAATCTGCCAATGGAATGGTATTTGACTTGAAACCTATTTGCCATCCTGATTTAGGATTTTAGATCCTAAATAAGTAGACTGCCATCTCTGTGAGGCCAGGACCAATGTATGCCTTTTTTGCCACTAAATATCCAATGTATAGCTTAGTGCTTTGGCTCTCAGTAGGTTCTTAATAAATACTTCCTGAATGAATTTATGAATTAATAAACTGCTCTTCACAAGATGTAGCATTAGCTGTACTCCCCTTGTAAGCATAACTGTCCACTACATCATCTTCTTATGCCCACTATGAGAAAACACAAGGATAAATTTCTTGAAGCTTTATGACCAAAACAACCTGCATTTCTCCTAAGCAAAATCACCTGAGATTTTTTAAATCTTAGGCTCCTGTTAAGGTTTAAAATATTGCTTTTGGCTGCCAGGAAACTGAGACTTGACCTTGCACTCTATCACTGCTGAACTGAGAGAAAATTACGTTAAGTGAGATAAGCCAGGCACAGAAAGAGAAATACCACACGTCCTCACTCATAAGTGGGAGCTAAAAACTAAAGAAAGAAAAGAAATGAAAGAAACAGCAATCGTAATAATATATTGAACTTTCAGAAAAAAGAGAACCGTGGTTATTAGAGGTGGGAAAGATGGTGGGGTAGCGAGAAATTGGTTAAGGGTCATAAAGATTGACTACGTTTTGTAAACATGAATATACTAATTATCTGATTTGATCACCACATACTGCACACAGGTATTGATATTCAGATCTGTACTCTATCACACCAAATGCACAGCACCTGTAGTAGGCCCATTCTGTGCTGAGTAGACCCCTCCTTCAGGACCCAGGTACCCATTCTCCCTGCTGGTGGCTCACACATGAGTTCTTTCCTGGACTTGCCCTTGGCTAGGATTACCAGATAAAATATAAGATGCCCAGCTAAATTTGAATTTCACATAAGCAACAAATACATTTTTTTAGTATGAATATGTCCCATGCAACATTTAGAACATACTTAAACTGAAAAAAGTATTCTTAATCTGAAATTTGAATTTAACTGGGCATCTTACATATTTATTTGCTTGATCTGACAGCCCCACTCTTGGCTGAAGACGGCCACCTGGCCTGAGGTCACACCCCTTTCCCCAGGAGCTCACATCCAGAGACTGATCCACGCAGAGGAGAAACAGCCTCGCCTCCTTTTTCTGATTCCACTTCAAGAGCTTATTGTTGGACTGAATCATGGTCTAGCTTGTCCTGCCCAATCCTACTATCACTCCTTTCCTTCCACAGGTAGACACCAAGAGCACCTGGAATAAACTTCTTGATGCTAATGTCCTTCTCAGATTCTACTTCCAAGGGAGCCAGGCCTGAGACAGCACTTTTCAGTCACAGCATTCCTCCCTGGTTTTGCCTTCTTAACCTCATTTTCCCTTTGTCTATGCTTCCTAATTTATTTTATCCTCTCAAATTGTATGTATTTTTGTAAGGTTCTTCAGATTCTCTTAAAGAACAAAGTGTCATATATACATATATACATATTTTTTTTAAAACCTTGTGCTTTGAGTGAAAGATGACTAGAAAGAGCACTGGAGAAGGAATCCCAGGTCTTGTCCTGACTCCACAAGGACAACTGTGGCTGGACTAAGTCACATGACATCTCTAAGGCACAGTTTTCTCACGAAGAGGGTGAGGATTAGATTTGCCCTTATAGATCTTCCACATGAAGGGATGCATGTTGGAGAGCTCTGCAAATGTGAAGCTCTTTAAAACTCTCATTTGGGCTGTGATATGGGCTGGGCCTGGACTGCAAACTCACTACTTCCTCCCCAAGGGTCCTCAGGAGTGGGGACAACCCCGTGCATTCCTGTGTGACAGAGGCCTCCATTCTGCCAGCTGTTGGGCATGATCTACTCGGTGTGATGCTGGCTTCTGTGCATCTTTGCTGAAAGATAGTCTTTCTACAATGAACGTTACACTTCCGTTCTGAAATCCAGGTCACCCTTAGGGGATGATTGAGATGAGTAAGGGGGAAATGCCTCAGCACCCCCAGGAGAGCAGGAAAGGTCCTGAGCTTCTGTTTAATCCACAGAGCCAAGCATCCACCTAGAGTGAGCTACAGGTGTTCCCGAGCAGCTGGCTAATGGAGGAAGTATGTGCAGTGGGGTGTCTGGTGGCAGAGCCAGCAGGCTGCAGTCTAGTCAGCTCTGACACTCTCCAACACAGGACACAGGCAAGACCAGAGTGGTAGAACTGCTCAGGCTCTGACTCTGAGGTCCTTGGCCATAGATAGAATCCCCTGGGCCCCAATGAAATCTCTCCAGGTGGAGCCAGGAAGCAGTGGGGTTGTAGGTTCCCTGGATGATTCCAATGAGCACCCATGGGTCTGAGTCTGGGCACCTCCAGGAACTAGCTCTACTACCTGGGCCAAGTCACTTAACTTCTCTAAGTCTTACTTTCCACGTTGGTAAAAGAGGAGAATACCTGCCTGTTATGGGTTGAAGTGAGTCCCCCCTAAAGGATGTTGACCTAACCGTCAGTACCTGTGAATGTGACCTTATTTAGAAATAGGGTCTTTGCAGATGTAATCAAGTTAAGGTGAGATCTTTAGGATGAGCCCTAATCCAATATGACCAGTGTCCTTACAAAAAGGAGAAATTTGGTCACAGAGAGACAGACAAAGGGAGGACACCATGTGAAGATTGGAGTTATTCTGCTGCAAGGCTATGAACTACAAGAAGCTAAGAGAGAGGCCTGGAACAGATCCTTCCCTAGAGTCTTCAGAAGGAGCGTGGCCCTGCCAACACCTCGATTTTGGACTTCTGGCCTCCAGAACTGTGAGGCAATAAATTTCTGTTGTCTAAGCCACCCAGTCTGTGGTACTTTGTTATGACAGCCATAGAAAACTAATATACTGCCCTAAAGGGTTTTCTAAGACTTGATAATAAAATATGTAAAGCCTATGACATAACATTTATGCTCAATAAATTATAATGAGATTATTTTACTTTTATAGAAAGTAACTGTGTGACCATGGACAAATTACTTAATCTCTATATGCCTCAGTTTTCTTATCTGTAAAAGGACAGTAATGACAGCAACTATTTTATGGGATTGTTGTAAGAATAATAGAAGATCAAATGTGGAGAACACTTAGAACAGTGCCTGGAACATAATAAGATCTCAGTAAAGATGTAGATGGTGATGATATAAAGTGAGAGGGAAAAGCTAAATAATCCTTACAGAAATATTTCTAACAAGAAAACTGGATACAACAACTGCCTTTGAAATGGCCAAACAAATGAAAGATGCCCTCTGATTTTTCCATAGTTAGGTATAGAGTGAAATAGGGGGAAAAGGCAGATGGGTCAGGAAGTCCACAGGAAGAAGTCTGTGTCTGGGGAGCATGCTAGACCCTGGGGTCCTTCTCAAATTGCAGCTAGCCTGGATGCTGGCCAGGACACTGTGAGGAACCCTTAGGTACCTCCGATGCTAGATCTTGTCATTCAACTCTGAACCTGCAACTGATGCTGGTCCTGGAGTTTGGCCTTTGATCGGTCCTCACTCCATGTGGAGTGTGGTTGTTATAGAATACATGACAATCAGCCCTGAGTGTCTTTTAGTGTGAGGGGGCCATGAGGCACCCAGGGCATAGACTGATGGCCTTGAGAAGCCATCACCTCTGGTGGAACCCTCAGTCTCCCATGTAAGCAGAGGAGGGGCAGGATCTGGTGAGGCACCACCACTACACACTGTACTTAACAACCCGAGAGGGTGCAGGTGACAGTGCTGGTAATAGTGAAGGTGATGGTGACAATGTCTAGGTCTTGCTGTGATTTGAGGTAGATCCCAGCCTATGCTAGTTTCAGGAGGCTGGGAGGATAAATCTTCCCCTTTTTATTGATGCCTCTGCCTCGTCCTCCCAGAGAAATCTGATTATCTGGGCTATGCTGGCAGTCGTCAAAATGAAATGTTTGCTTCCAGGTCCCCACTCAGGAGGGGGAGCTGGGGCTGGCTCCTGCCTTCCCGTCAACAAACTGTCATTAATCCCCCTCTCTTATAGTCAATATCTGATGTCACTTTTCCTGGTTTATGTGGCTCCGTGACCTTCCCTTATTTTGTTTCTAAAAAAAAGATGGCTCTAATGGGGCTAGGCCTGGGAAGAGCCCTTTAATTCAGAGGGTGTTAAATCATAGGGAGCCTTCTGGGACAGCAGACAGCTCCTGTGGTCAGTTCCATGGGGCTCTGTCTTCCTGCTGCTCTGGCCACTGTTGCAGTATATTTCTGTGGCTGTGATGTGGCACTCTGTTTTCTCTTTGGTAGGAGTTTCTTACTTTCACTTGACAAGGTGCCTATGAGAAAATTCCAACTCAGTTTCTCCCAAAAGGCACCCTGGGTTTCAGGCTTATGGCTCCCATAGGTGCCCCAGCTGCACCTACACACACAGAGTCCACCCTGGCTCCATCAACTCTGCCTCCCTAAGCCAAAATCTTCCTACCATAATTGTTAAGCCACTGAAGTTCTCAACCCGGCTTAGATCTTAGTGTCACCTGGGGAGCTCTAAAAAATACAGATGGCAAGAAAAAAACTTAGCAAGCACTTTACAGAAGAGGCTACTTAAATGGCCAATAAATATGTCCAGGTACTCAGCTTCACTAGTCATCAGGGAAATGCAGAATAAACCATGGTGTGATTTCACCACACACGCCACAGGCTGGCTAAAATGAAAAGTACAGACAAGACCAAGTCCTGGCAGAGGTGTGGAGTAATCAGAGCTCTTATTCACCACTGATGGGAGTGCAAATTGCACAATCACATCAGAAAACTGTTTGGCAGTATCTAAACTGAACATACTTTCCTAGGTGCATACCCACAGAAATGCACCATATAGTCATCAAAAGACATGCACAAGAATGGTTCCCAGCAGGACTCTTCACAGTAACCCAAACCAGAAATGATTCATATGTTCAACAATCAAAGAACAGATGAACACGGGGTGGCATATCCATACCATGAGACTCTAGAAAGCAACGAAAATGAACAAATACAACCACAAGCAACAGCACTGACGACTCTCACAAACAGCATGCTAAGTAAATAAAGCCAGACACAAAAAGGTGCCTACTTCTTCATTCCACTTGTATGATGTTCAAAAACAGGCAAGACTAATCTAGAATGTCCAAAGTCAGGATATTGAATAAATTTTGGAGGGTGACTGGGAGGAGACATGAGAGGGACTCTGGGTGACCAGCAATGCTGTTTCTTGATATGGGTGCTCATTATTTAGGATTTGTACACTTTTCTATTTGTACATTTTTTATTTATTTCAATAAATAAACATTTTTTTAAACACCAATGCCCAGGCTCCACCATCAGAAATTCTGATTTCATTAGTTTGGGCTTCAGCCTTGGCATGGGTGTTTTTAAGTTCTCCCAAAAAGTTCTAACAAGCAGTCAGGGCTGGGAATCCCAGATTTAGAAAATGGCAGGCTTGGAGTCAGAGGCAGCAAGTGTGAAAGACTAGTTCCTCAACAACTTGCTTACATAAGTTACCAAGTCTCTCTGGATCTGTTTTTGTTTTTGTTTTCTTTTCGATCTGGGAAAGGGGATAACAATTCTGAACCCACTGCTTAGGGTTGCGGTGAGGAATGGAGATCACACGTGGAGCACTCCCCACTGTGCCTGCCTGCACAGTGAGTGCCCCATCATGACACAAACCACAGGAATGACCGATCCAAGGTGACCCTTCAGCACAGAGAGGTTGCTTTACTTCCAGTCCCGCCTCAGGATATCTTCCCTTGGCCAGCTGGATGCCAGGAGCCCTGGACTGGGTGGCAGCCCCGGAATGGGTGGCAGGAAGCCTGGATTCGACTGGGTCACTGAGAACAGAGGTTGAGCAAGTCACATACCCTCTCCTCTTCAGGCCTCAGTTTCCCCCAGAGTAACAGGAAAGGGTTGGACAAGAAGAGCCAATGTTCCTTCCTGGCTTTGACACTCAGGAGATGCCATTATCAACCACTGAGAAGTTGTTAACTGCAGAGACCCACCTCCTTTGGCTATGTTCCCCTCCTTCACCCTCTGTCTGGAGTAGGGAATAGTGTATATCAAGACAGAAATGACCAAATGTGAAGAGTTCCCCTGACCCCCGGAGGAGCCGTGCCACGTGGAAGTCAAATGGTGCCTCTGCTTAAGCTCACCTAAGAGCAGGGAGCTTCCTCCAATTTTATAAACCTGCCTTCCCCACCAGTCTTTCCAACCTCATACATGAGAAAAGGGGCATTCTTCAGCCTCCTTCTCCCTCCAGTCCAGGGACTGTGCCTAGGTAGAAAGCCCAGGTTTCAAGTTTGACTGAAATATTCTGGCTCAAGTAAGTAAGCTAAAATGGAATGGAGGAAGCCAGCATGCAGATGTTGCAAAGCTATTCTGCCTTGAGAAAATGTCATCCCCCTAGCAGGGAATGGGGAAGGGGGCCAAGCTTGAAGTTGTCTGCCCCCTCTGAGTTCACTGAGAATTCTGTTCCAGGATTAGTCATCTGGATGCTTAAGGATACGACAGCTCAGCTCCCAGATGGGGAAGTGGGGGCCAATGGATGTGGGCGACGACTGCCAATCAGGCAGTGGGGCAGACGTCTAGGAGGTGAGCCCTTCATCATTTACCTTGTTGTAGGAAGCCACCCCAGGCCTTAACACGCTACCCCAGGCCTGGCCCTTGGGGCTGGGGAATAGCCGAGGGAGCAGATGTGGGGCTGTTCCTTCTAGTGACCCTGCAATGCACAGTGTTCCTGAAGTCCTCACGCAGCCCACAAGCAAATGGATTCAGTTTGTTGAAGTTAAGGAAAGTGACATCTCACAATTTCAGCTTCTGCAACAAATGAAAAAGCATTACTGTGAAAGAAAAGGGAATCTGTGTTTTGCTACAGCCAGTGGAGCAAAAGTCCGTATCAGCTGTGAGAAGAAAATTCCATGTGCCTTTAAATGCCATTTGCAGTTGTTTATCACCCACAGACCTAAAACGTTTAAGTTTAAAAGTTTAAAAATGGAAGGAAGACTTTATGAAGACCTGGTAGAGACAAACATGTACTCCCAGAAAGTCAGAAAATATTTGGTTTCTATTTGCTGACCACTCTGTGTGCACGAGAGAAAAGAGACTAAGAGAGACAAGGTACAGAGAGAGCAACACTCAGAGTAACAAAGATTGAGAGAACGATGGATAGACAGATGCACATGTAGGGGTAAGAGGTGAGGACAGGAGAGCGGCACCTAGGAGCAGAGAGAGAGTGACAATATTCCATGTCTGCACGACAAGACAGAAACACATAAAAGAGAATAGAATAGCCACTTAAGGTACAGATCCTCAAATTTGTTTTGGTCACCTCTTCTCCTCCAGTACTAGGGAGCCCCCCTGGCTATATCCCCTACAGAGTCCAATATTCCAGAGTTTGCTACTTCTCCTCCTCCTTGCTCAGACCTCTGACCCAGCAGCTACTCTGTAATGAGTAATTCTCCAAATCCCTGTGTATTTTGGTACAAACCTATTTGGTTGAGGTGGTGACTTCTCGCTAGAAGAGCTGAGGCTTGTGGCTTTAAATCCACCTGTGGAGGGGATCAGACCAGCAGGCCCAGCTGGGTGGTCAGTCTCCTGAGGGCTGAAGAGCAGAAGCATGATCCTTTCTCAATCAGACAATCCTGCTGGATTTAGGAGAGGGAACACTGGTGGAACTGCAGGTCCTAAGGGGTGGAGAAGGATGTGCAAACCAAGGTGAGAGAGGATATGAGGGGATTCTGGCTGGTTAGGGATGGGGGTGGGTGAGGGGAGAGCCACTTAAGGACTGTCTGTAACAGGGAACTACTGGATCCACAGCTATGTCTGTGGAGGCATGTCTCTGGGGCCCTGGGGAGAGGGATCCCCTGGCTAAAACTCTTTCCCTGGTGTTTGATGTGATTTGAAATACCTTTGCATCCATTAGAGTGTTTTCAGCTGTAAGCAACAGAATATCCAACTAGAACAATATTTATTACTTGCATAACAAAAATCTAGAGGTAAAGCACTTCAGAGTTGCTTATAAGCTAGTCACTAAGTTCAGCTCAGATTCAAGGAGAGAGGACATAGACCCATGTCTTGATGGGAGTACTGTGAAAGACTAGAAGAGGCAAAAAAGTAAGTGTGAAAATAGATACATGTTGTTTCAGACAACTGAATTTTGAGGTGATTTTTTACACAGCGTATTGTGGCAATGGCTGACTGCATACCTTTAAAATCATACCTTGCTGTCTGTT
This sequence comes from Cynocephalus volans, assembly GCF_027409185.1. NCBI lineage: Eukaryota > Metazoa > Chordata > Mammalia > Dermoptera > Cynocephalidae > Cynocephalus > Cynocephalus volans. The sequence continues at coordinate 51,952,665 of NC_084464.1, forward strand.
AGCCACTACTGTAAGGTTGGCCAAGTCTGGAGGAAATGGAATTCCAGAAAGAATGTCTAAGGTGGCCTCCCTGCCACTGTGGTTGCTGTCCTTTCCCTGCTCCATCTCTTTTTGCTCTTCAATCACCCCTTAGACTGAAGGACGCCACAGAAGCCCCCTGGCCCCTAGCCCCCGTGCCCCTTGGTGTCATGGCAGTTCCTCTGCTGTGGCTGTTTTCAGACTCCTCGTTACTGCCAAGGCTGCACAGTACCTTCTGGGGCCTCCTCACATGGTGCTCACAAAGCCTCCTCTGCGGGTCTGCCTGCCTTAAAAATTCCTAGTTCTCTTTTTTTGTCTAACATGGGTTCTGTAGCAGCTTTCTCAAGCCAGAGGCCAGCTCCTTTGGAACTTCCACAGGCTAGTCAATTTAGTGAGACAGTGAGCCATTATCTCCCGCCTTTTCTCCAGGTGGCTCTGACACTTCTCGTCTTGATCCATCAGCCTTCTCAGGATGTCTCTCCACTGCTCATCCCCTGCCCCAGCCTCTGTGCTCATTGAGTAACCTGGCTTCTGGATTCTATTCCTCCTCCAGGATAGAGCTCTATCCTGCCCTGGACTCCAGGAGTGACCTGCATTCAATCAACACGTGAGTTTTAAGCACTTGCCAAATGCCAGGCATGTGCTAGGTACGAGGGCTGCACAGGGTCCCAGGCCTGCCCCAGAGGGCTGAGCATGTGTACTGAGAGGCACAGACAAGAAAAGAAAGTTGGGCCATAAAGTGTTGTTACAGGGGCCTTCCTAAAGCTGTCCAAAAGATATTTGTTGAGCACATACTGTGTGCAGAGCAATGTGCTAGGACTGGAGACACAGCAGTGGCCAACACACACAGAGTCCCTGCCCTTTGAGAGTTTCAGCCAGGAGTTTTTATAGAATTCTGTCTGGAATTTAGCGGGAGCCAATACGGAGCTTTGCCTTTCCCGAGGAATGGGGGTGGATTTAGTGGATGTGGCCAGTATTCTTCTGCTTACTGTCCCTGTTCATTCCATGGGGCCCTACAGCAAGCCCCCATGACCAAGCTCAGGGCGTCTTCCTGGCCCATGCACAGGGCAGCCCCAGCTGCCAGGAGCCAAGGGCCCATAGCAGCCAGTGATGCATGGGAGCTGGAGGTGAACATCCTGCCTTCCTTGCCCTTAAGAGGGGACACCTCTGAGGCATGTTCTACAGAGTGTCCAAGAGGTCCCCAGCAGGATGGAGAACCACCTCTCCACGGAGGTGGCTGCTCATTAACATACCCACTGGTGGCTTCCTTGCCCTCCCCGCCACCTCACTGCCCCACAGCCTGCTGGTAGTGCCTGAGCTGGCCTCGCAAATAAAGTACTTGCATGGAAATCTGTGTCTCCAAACAAACGTGAACAACAAGCCGTGGCAGCAGCTGCAGTAGTCGTTGCAACTGAGTGCTCACAATGCACCAGGCAACTTCCAAGCGGCTTGACATTCTTTTGCATTCTTATAGTGCTTCCATGAGGCAGGCGCTGCAGTTATCTCCACTTGCAGGAGGAAATAGAGGCACGAGAGGGAGACTGGTGTGAAGGAATACCTCTGGCCAAAATCCAGAATCCCAGGCCCAGCTCTGGGCCAGCCAGCTAAGGATATTAGGAAATCTGCTTCACCTGTGGGCCTCAGTTTCTCCTTCACGATGAGGTTGACAATTCCTGGTTATTACCTTAGCATGCAGGCTTGTACAACTCGTGTGACATAAGGGCTGCGATGCCCCAGTGAGACTGAAGACTCAGAGGGGGCGTGTCGGTGCACCAGGTGGGGAGGGCGCAGCACAGACCAGCTGCCTGCGGGCTGGCACTATGGTGGGGGTGGGGAGGGCCTCTTCCTGCCGCTCCTGCCTCATGGGAGGAACACTGGGGTTCACAGCCACGCGACGTTCTTCCTGGCCAGTATTTCTCATTCTCGTCTCCAGCATGCTAGTCTGGTGTTTTCTTGCTTTTCGATTTTTCTTTGTTTAATCACCCCTGACACTGGAGCTCCCTGAGGATGGGGCTGTGTCTCCCCTTCTTACAAGTTCCAGATGTGGTCCTGAGTTTGGGTACTTACAGGGGAAACCATTAGGCTGGGTATTTTCACAGCTGATCCAGCAGATGGGTAATGGGGGACGGGAGAGATGGAGATCGTGACCTTGAATGACTGGAACAAAGCACCCCAGCGTGAAGTGAGGATGTCCTCGTTCTGTTTGTGTAAATTTCTACTTGACTTATTTATAGGTTCCACGCTGAGTGAGTTTACTGGCCATGGTGTCTGTTATACTTAGGGATCTCTGTGCTGGAGAGGCTGGGGGAGAAGGGGAAGAGTGGGGAGATGGGGAGGAGGAAGGAGGAGAGAGAACTTCAGGACATTTGCTAAGCAAAATGTGCCCTGGGACTCCAGAGTTCCCAGACTCCCACAAGAAGGCATATGCACCAATCTGTACTATTTCACACAATGTTTTCATAAAGAAGTTTGAAGTACAGGTTACCCTCCTGGAAGATAAAATTCAGTTCTGCCTGGAGGCCTGGCCTGACCCAAATCAGAAGTGGCAAGACCTGTTTTGGGCTCAAGTCCTTACCTCTCTAGGCCCTCCATCTTGTAGGGGCCACTGCATAGACCACCTGCCCACCCTGCCTCTGAATTGACCTGCCTTGTCCCTCCCTGGGGGATGGACCTCCAGTACTCCCATGCCACCGTATGCTAATGCTGAGTCCTCCAGGCGGTCACCACATTGTGAGATCGGTTCTTTAACTCAGACCACTTCTGGACAGTGAACTCTCACTGGGCACTCCTCCTATGCCAAGCCCTGTTCTGAGCAGCTCACATACATCAGCTCATATCCCCTGCAACAATCTTGTGAGGAGCACCAAGTGTTATTAGCCTCACTTTAGAGATAAGGAAACTGAGAACAGGGAAATTAGGTGATTTACCCTAGGTCACATGGTTAGTTCGTGGCAGAGATGGCTTGCACCCAGGCTATCTGCTCCTGATGGTGAGCAGTTCCCAGAACAGGGGGATCTAGAGTCTTCCTGCAACTGCCCAGCCGCCTTCAGCACCCCAGCCCCAAGCAGGTAGCATCTTCTGTCATACTGCTGCCTTCACTTGTGAGGTGACCATGGCTGTCAGTGTCCCCGCTAGCCTGTGTACTACCTGAGGGCAGCCATAGCAGCCTCTCTGTTGCCCAATGCTTCCTAGCTCCTGGAACACAACCTGTCACATCAGAGCCCCTGTCTACATGCTTGTGGAATAAATGAAGAAATGATTCAGGAAGTGGTCACCCATGTGATGGTCTTCTCCATGCAGTTTATCCCAGAAACAACAGTGAGGCCCCAGACCCAGTCTGGCAGATTGCGTGTGTGTGTGTCTGTGTGTGTGTGTATGTGCACACACATGCATGTGCCTGTGTGTGTATGCATGTGCTTGTGTCTGTGTGTGTGCATGTGTGTGTGTGTCCTGGCAGCTTCCTGGTTAGAAGCTGTCAGACTCATAGGCTGAGTCTCGTGGCGGCCTAATCATGCTTGACAGATTGATTAGGGGAGAAAGTTGCTGTGTCTCTATCGCAACAGACAGGGCAAACGTGTCTCCACTTAACCTTTCCCATCACACAGGAGGGAAGGGGGTACGTCCTGAAGCAGGAGGAGGGGGCCAGGCCCAGAGGGTGAGTGGAGGTCTGCGGACAGAGGAGATAGGAGCAGGCACAGTGAGTGAGAGTGGAGGAGCAAGAGGACGGGTGGGAAGAGGCAGGAAGACAAGGGTAGCAGATGTCAAGCTGGAATTTCAGAGCCAGGCTTGTCCCCATGATGTGGTTGAAGAAGTCCCAGGTCCACAGATGTCCTCATTGGAGTTAGGTATTGCCCTCTCCCCAAGGGACAGGTGGGAGGGGCAGTCAGACCACGTGCAGGCCATCAGCCTGTCTGCAGGCCCTGAAGCCTGGCTCTGAAGCCTGGCTCTGCATCGAGGTTAGTGAGGGCAACTAGATGAGTTCATGGGCCCTCAGAGCTGAGAGCTGGGCCATCGAGTGACCGGCGGCCACTCGAGCCTTACACTGGGGGAGAGAAAGTGTGCTGGATTGAGAAAGCTGCAGAGGTCCTTGGAAAGCATCAGTCTCCCTCTCCCCTCTTGACACAGGAGGAAACAGGTCTAGTAAAGAAACACTCCAAGGTCACTTATTCACCATCGGTGGCTTCTCCTACCTGTGAGGTCCTGAGCCAGGTGGGTGCCATAGGAGGCAGGGATGAGAGTGGACTCTGTGGCGGATGCTTTTTAAGGACATCCTGAAGGCCTCACAGGAGTGGACAGGGAGAGCTTATAACAACTGTCAGAACAGACTCTGGAGAGGAAGCTGCTGCCTCTACCTCTGCATGGGGTCATCCCCAAACTCCAAAGGAGTCACAGGATAGAGTGAGCCTCACATTTTCATGCAGTGTGCTCTCCCCTGGGTGAAGAGGCCCCATTGCTTCTAGTAACCTGGTCACTAATGTTTTGAACCATTATACTCTCTCAAATTGGGGAAGTCTAGTGGCTGATATTATATGCCACCAAGCCACTCCTTATGTAATCTTTTTTGTAGGACTTGTAAATATTATTGTTTACTTGAGGTTAAAAAAAATCTGAATATGTAGTATAATCTCAAATATTTTATTTTAGAATGCTTAGTGAGTGAACAAACTAGATAGATCCAATATGATGATAACATTGGTTGTTACCGGGAAATTAGATCTTGGTAATTTTTATTTATATTTTTCTATGTCCCCTCAATTTCATAATGAGAACAATAGGCATTACTCTCCTAAAAGTTGTATGCCTGGTTTTGAATACACAGGATCCCAATTTGATAAACAGAGTACCTGTAACAAAAAAGTCTAAACAATAAAATTTTAAAAATGTTTATTAACAGCTGTGTTTTGAAGCCATGAGCAGTTTTTTTTTTTCTTCTACTTCCTTCTCTCCACCTAAAATCAGCTATATTACTAAAACTGGGGATACAGGGGAGGCATGGGCATGGTGGGAAGGGGAGAACAGTATTTCAAACAAAGAATTCACTGCTGCTGTTATTTTTCACCCCCATCAGGAGCGGCCCAGCAGAGAAGAAGATAATTGTTGCTTTACCCAGTGCTGTGGGTCGGAGACCCTTGGAATGACGCATACAGTACAATGAAGTCAGTTTCCCAGCCAGCAGATCTTGAGAATGGCCTTCCCGAATCTACACCCTCCTTTTGTGTTTCTGCTTGTATTCCAATATTTACCCTCTTCCCAAAGGCCATGTGTTCAGGCAAGTGTCCCCATGTCCTTAGTCCCCAGTGTTTCCCAATAGGGCACTACTGGCATCTGTATTGCAGGATGTGTAGCATTTCTGCACCCCAGGGACTGTATGCTAAGAGAGGCCTCAGATATTAGGATTCCAAAAACTCCTCCCTGCATATCCAAATGCCTCCCTATGAGGCTGTATCCTTGCCGGTGATTTAAGAAAGGGCAGGTGTTATAGGTTGAATTGTGTCTCCCCAAAAAAGATATGTGGAAATTCTAACCTCTAGTACTTGTGAATGTAACCTTATTTGGAAATAAGATCTTTTGCAGATGTAGGCAAGTTAATTAAGATGAGATCATTAGTGCAGGCCCTAGTCCAATGTGACAGGTGTCCTTATAAAAAGGGGAAAATTTGGGCACAGACACAGACATGTGCAAAGGGAGGGCTATGTGAAGAGACTTAGGAAGAACTCCAAGTGAAGATCAGAGTCATGATGCCACAAGCCAAACAACATCTGGGGCTACAAAGATGGAAGAGGCAAGAAAAATCCTTCCGCTACAAGTTTCAAAGGGAGAATAGCTCTGCCGCAACCTTAATTTTAGACTTCTGGCTTCCAGAACTGAGAGACAATAAATGTCTGTTGTAAGTCACCCAGTTTGTGGTACTTTGTTACAGAAGCCTTAGGAAACTAATATAGCACATGACCCTATTCTGGCCAATAACATTTGAGGAAAAGTTGGCTGGGGAAATGTTTCCCATTAATACAAAGAGACCCAAAAGAAACAATGATTTATCTGGTGATAGTATTATTGTGTCTTCATGTGATGGTGGGAACTGCTGCAGCCGTCTTGTGAGTGTGAGAGATAAGACAAGGCTGATAAAATAAGCCTGCAAAGAAAAAAGATGGAAAGAACCTGGGTCATTGATGATTGATAATTATAGTTCAGTCTTTGAAGCAATCAGCCCTGCAGCCACTCAACCCTGGAACTTCTTGTTATATAAGATAATAAAATCATTGTGAGCTTGGTTTTCTATTTCTTAAATTCAAATGCATCTTCAATGACACAGAATATGGTATAATCAATCAATCAACAGCCTCTTAGTCTAAGGCCAATGGTGTATGCAATTAAAGAAGCTGGTAACTACTGATGGTTTAGCTTAGAAGTAGCCAAACTTTAGTTTATCAATATTAGGTCCATGAGTCAATGTCCCAAGGGAGAGAAATCTAAGAAGGTTACTGGTTGCTTTTAGCTTAGCCAATCTTAATTTTCCAGATACAGTCACAGAAATGTATAGAAGCACAACCTGCCCGGGCAGAGAAGGACCTAGTGTTCATCTTGTGCAGCAGTTCTCAAAGCATGGTCTGGGGATCTCTGGGGACTAGTAAGGTCAAAATTATTTCTATAACAATGCTAAAATGTTATTTACCTTTTTCACTCTCTCTCTCTCTCTCTCCCTTGAGTGTACAGTGGCATATTCCAGAGGCAGCATGACATGCTGTATCACAACAGATTGAATGCAAAAACGGATAGGAGAATCCAGCTGTCTTCTCAGAAGCCAGGCATTAAAGAAAGTTCCAAAGATGTAAAACAAGGCCACTCTTCTCACAAATTTATTTTGTAAAATTCAGTTATTTTTCATAAAAACATCATTTATGTCCATATGCAATGGGTTTATCACAATTTTAAAATAATAAATATTTTTAAAATTTCTCAGTAGACAAAAGTAGATGCAACTCACGTAAATAAAAGCTGTTTGTAGTCTTCAATAATATTTAATCATGTAAAGGGGTTATGAGACCAAAGTATTTTTGAACTGCTGATCTAGCGACAGTGGTTGACCCAGGGCAAGAAGAGGGGACTCTTGTATAGCTGCAACTGCCATCATGGGCATGGAAACTGGATCAGCTGATCATAATAAGAATAAACATTTACAGGTGCCAGAAATGGGCCCGACATCCTGTGGAGCATTTATACCTGTTACCTGGCATAGTTCTCACATCAATTATTTATCCTTTATAATCTCCCTATGACATAAGCAAGTAGATACTGCAATACCCATTTTGCAGATAAGAAAATCATTGATCAGGCAAGATAATCCTCTGCCCAAAGTCTCACAGCTAGTAAATGCTAAGGTCAAGATTTAAATTTGAAATTTGCTTCCCTCTGGAAGCAAGCAAGAGAGCACACCCAGAGTCCCAGGCAAGGAGCCACGGGCTGCAGCTACCTCTGCCCAAAAGCTGGCAAGAGAGCACAATGAAAACACCACTTCCGTGCAGAGGGCCCACCCCAGCCACCTCCACAGCCACAGCTGCTGAAAATGTGACTTGATGCCACAACAGCAGCCATAGCCACCATGCAGGTAGCCCACTGGATACTTGACTGCATTGACATGGTTGAGTCACCAGTGGAGACAAGAAAAAGAAGAGGATGTCTCTCTCCTTAAAGCCCATTCCAGAGTAATAGAAGAAGCAACTGCTCTACCAGCTGCTCAGACATCAAGGTAGTGATACTCGAAATATGAAAACCCAAGAAAATATGACACCACCAAAAGAATGCAGTAATTCTTAAATACCAGACCCTATAGAAAAGGAAACCCTTGAAATGTCTGAGAAGGAATTCTGAGCAATAATCTTAAAGAAATGCAGTGAGATACAAGAAGACTCATACAACATAATGAAATGAGAAAAAAAATCCAGGTTACAAAGGAGGAAATTTACAAAGAGATTAATACCTTAAAAACAAAAGAATGTAACAGAACTCATGGAACTGAAAGGTTCACTCAATTAAATAAAAAAAACAACTGAGAGCTTAAGCAGCAGGCTAGAAAAAGCAGATGAAAGAATTTCTGATCTTGATGATAGTCTGTTCAGAATAACCTAGGTGGACAAAAAAAAGTAAAATATAATTTTTAAAAAATGAAGAAAATCTAAGAGAGCTAGCAGACAACCTTAAGCACATAAACATTAGAATGATGGGTGTTCCCTCAGCGGGGGAGAAAGGAAAAGGTATGGAAAACCTATGCAATAAAATAATGACTGAAAGCTTCCCAGGTATAGGGAGAGACATGGACCTTCAGATCCAGGAGGCTCAAAGATCCCCAAACATATTCAACCCAAAAAGATCCTCTCTGAGACACGTTATATTCAAACTGGCAAAGCTCAAGGACAAAGAGAGAATCTTAAAAGAATCAGATCAGACTAACAACAGACTTCTCTATAGGCCAGAAGAAAATGGGATGATATATTCAAAATACTAAAAGAAAAAAACTGCCAGACAAGAATACTATACCCAGCAAGGCTATCTTTCAGAAATGAGGGAAAATAGTATATTTTCCAGACAAACAAAAACTATGGGAGTTCACTACCACATGACCAGTCCTACAAGAAATCCTCAAGGAAGTCCTGCATCAGGAAACTGAAAAACAATAATCACTACCACAAATACGTAGAAAAGAACAAAACCCACTGGTAGAACAAAAATGCAAATGAGAAAGAGAACAAACTAAATATTACCACCACAAAAGCCATAGTGACAATGTAATAATGCTCCTGCCTTATTTCTGATATTTGTAATTTCAGTCTTCTCTCTTTTTTTCTTGATCAGTCTAGATAAAGGTTTACAAACTTCGTTGATCTTTTTAAAGAATCAATTTTTGGTTTTGTTGATTTCCTCTATTGTTTTTTAATTCTCTATTTCATATATTTCTGTTCTAATCTTTTTTATTTTCTACTTATATTTGCTTATGGTTTAGTTTGCTTTACTTTTTCTATTTTCTAAAGACAGAAGTTTATTATTTGAGATTTTACTTATTTTTAATAAAGGGGTTTACAAGTACAAATTTTCCTCTAAGCACTGCATGAGCCTTGCATCCTATAAATTTTGATGTGTTGTGCTTTGATCTCCATCTGAAAGTATTCTCTAATTTCCCTGTGATTTTTCTTTTTTACCCATTGTTCATTTGGGAGAGCGTTGTTTAATTTCCACACATTTGTGAGTTTTCTAAATATCCATTTCTTATTGTGGTCAGAGAACATATTTTCTATGATCTTAGTCTTTTAAAAAAAGAAAGAAAGAAAAATTTAACCAAATAAAACATAATAAGGTCATGGAAAGATATCCATTATCTTTCAATTCTATTTTTCCATGAACTTTCTGAAGGCCCTTGTGTTTATATTGTTTTATTGATTTTTTATGCAATTTATCTTGCTAAGCTTAGATATTTAATTTCTGTTCTTGATTTCTTTTTATTAAGTGGACTTGTTGATATGCTTAGAAATTAATTTGCCTTTGAAAAGTTTATTCATCTTTCTCTGCTGAAATTTATTTGTTATTCCCATGCTTTTGAAAGACTTTAGAGAGCTATTTCAAATAATTGTAGAGATTACAAAATAAAATATATAAATTTTAATGTTTTACATCTCCAGTTTTTGAGAAAAACTGAAGCCCTATGTTCTACAGAGTATTTTGTTATTCATCTGTTATTCAGTTTATGTACTCGTTATTTGAACAAATAAATGTGCATATCCTTAAAAAAATAAAAAAGAAAAAGATTCAAATTTGACACTAAGACTAGTGTTTCTGAATTTGGTATCTTGAGCTTCTATGCTCTCATGAAGTCAAAACTAGGCCCAACACTTACCAGCATTTGAATTTCAGTTCATGCTCTCAGTTCTCTGGGATCCAATATTCTCATATGTAAAATGGGCATAAAAATATCTAGGTTGTGATGTTCAACAGAAATAGTGGATGGGAGAACAATCTGTAGAGAGTAAAGTAGATGTAGTAATTATTATGACCTCTGCCTTCCAGCTGTGGTCTCTTATGTGGGGACAATTTTGGGGACTATTAGCTGTTGTTAAGAATAAAAATATGGACCCACTCTCATGCTGGAACACATGTATGTATATGTGCATACATACACACGTGGCAAGGTGACATGTGTCATATACATTCATTTTTATATTAATATTCAGAGATATACCTCAGCCTATAAATCTGTAAGTTCCTCTCTCTCTCTCTCTCTCTCTCTCTCTCTCTCTCACACACACACACACACACACACACACACACACACACACACACAAAATCTCAGCAGCTTTTGTGAAGGGAGAGATGGGCTCAGCAAGGTTAATAAAAGCAACAACATCCTCACAGCTAGAATAAGTATTCAATGACAAGTGCTAGCCAGTAGGTCACCCCCTCTCGGACCACAAACAGTCAACAGCACTTGAGATGTGACAGACATTTTCTGAGTCTCTCTCTCTTTCTCTTTTAGCACAAAATTTAAAAAGCACAATTTCCAGGAGCTATTTTGTGAGGCAAGTAACAGAGTCTAAAACAATTATTAGATATTGACTGTTAGCAAAAGCACTAAACTAAGACATGCTTTAAAAACACTAAACAGTCAACCAGGGAGGGAAGGGGAGCCCCTGGAGACAGAGTGTCTGGGACCAACTCTGGAAGAGGCAGGGTGTGTCTGAGACTACTGCCCTGCTGGCTGTGCTTTGGTGGTTCCAGTGCCCTCTCGCCCAGCCTTTGCAGTGGGGGAAAGAGTGTAGCTTATGCCAGCACCCTGCCCCAGCTTTTAGCCAGTGTCCTTGGGCAGCCATGTCTGGGCCCTAGTTTCCTCCACTGTGCCCTGAGGGTTGACCAGATGACCCTTTCCCTGTGGTCACATTGCAGTGGGGTCAGGTGCCTAGAGGAGCAGAGGAGTAGGAGTGAGTGATGGGAGAAAGGTGAGCCAGAGCTTTCAGCCAGTGGTTTTCATATCTCTAATGAATTTCCCAGCTCCTCCAGAGGTTGTAAAGTGCATGTAAAGGGGACAAGCCATGCTAAGGACCAGCTCTAGGAGGGATAAAAGCCAAGAAATGGAGGCAGAGACAGAGAGGGAGAGACCCATGGAGAGAGCAGACTAAGGCATCTCTCTGCCCCCTTGTCCGTCCACAATGCTTTTACCCCTCGGCCCCCTTGTGCCTACATAACTTTGTCCCTGAAGGTCCTGCACTCCTCATGCCCACCTCCCTACAACTTCCCCTGCCCTCCACCCTCTGAAGTCTTTTTGCTTGCTCCCCTCTCTCTAGCTGTTGGCCTTGGCTCTCAGGAGCCCACAGCCATGCTCCTGGCTCCCTGACAGCAGCTATCCAGTCTCCAGTCTTGGATGCTTGGAAATACTCCCTCTCTGTTCTTGCCAACTCTTTCACATGGTAGAAAGAGCTTCCACTTTGCAGTCAGAAGGTGTGGACTCCAGGCTTGCCTTTATCACCTACCATGGGGGGGCCTCAGTTTCCTCATTTGTAATTCAGAGCTAAGAAGGATACTTCACAGGGTGTTTCGGTGATTAAGCATCAAGGCACTTCGTAAACTGATATGGTGCTTAAATGCTATAATCTAACCACATTGTGCTCAATATAATTTAATTTTCTTATCCCCTTCAGAGCCCTTGTGGAAATTGCGAGGTTTGCACATGCAGATAAGTCTTAGGGAAAAAGCCTATTTATCTTCCAAGGGGCCTTTTACTTTTACACACACACAGTGGAGGGTCTAAAAATGGAATGTGAGACAAGACAGGTGAGGAGGGAAGAGCCGTGCTTCCTCCAGGGAGGAAGGAAGGATGAGGTGGAAGAGAGAGGGGAAGGAAAGGAGGGCATTTCCCTGATCGTGGCCCTGGCTTTTCTCACCTGAATGTCCATTACTGGGCTGGAAGATACTCATTATTCACTGAATGAAATGAAAAGACCCCTGAGAAGTACTCCCTCCCCACTTCCATCGTCTCAGTATCTCCTTAGTCACAGGAATAACTGGAATGTGGAGATTCTCCCTCCTAAAATTGGAGAGGCAGGCAGTAGGTCCAGTCCAGTTTGGAAGCAGCAAGAGCTCAGACGTGAGGCCTACATGGGTCTCCCCAGGAACCCTGCAGAAGTCAGAACAGGCCGACCTTGGGCCAGAAACAACCCTCTCACCACCACCCAGCTATAGTGGCCTTAAGGCAATGGTTCCTGAGGCACCACTAGCTGAGCACCTACTATGTGCCATTCTAATTCAGAATTCAGAGAGCATGAAAAAACTGGGCATGGTTCTGGTGCAGCTCTGGCCCAGCTGGTGAGCACAACCCTGCAGTAAATCAAGTTTGGCTAACAGGACTCTCAAAATCACATGGCATTCTGGGTTAGCTCTTCAGCAGCAGAATCCCTCCCCCTTCTTATATTAGGGAGTCCTGGATCCCTGGAAGGCTGTGGTCTCTATAATCCATGCTTCTCTCTGGTCTTAACTCCCACTGCACCCACATCCTCTCACCCCACCCAAGCACAACACAGGGCAGGAACTTTAGCAGAACCTGGGGGGATAGCTGTCCAGTCCTGCATTATCAACCACACCTTGTCTGGGACAGAGGTAACCGGTAAAGAGCGCTGGGAAAGGGCAGGGGTAGCAAAGGCGAGTCAGGTTGCCCATTCTTTACTTTGTGAAGAATCTTCTGGTGGGACTGGCAGAGGCCCCACCTGAAAGAGGGAGTCAATTGTTCTCTTTTGAGGTACACATCAAGAACTCAATATGTGTAGATATTCGGCATGAGGATGTGCAAACTTTTCCATACTTGGGAATGCACATTTGAAAACAAAACAAAAACTCTGTTTTTCTGGCAAAGGAAAGGGAACTAACATGTATGAAGTACCTACTCTGTGCTCCAAGTTTGTTTGGTTGCTAGGCTACTTAGAGACAGAGCAAAGAATGAGATGTCCTGGAGAATCTGCTTGTCCTTGACCGCTGAGTTGGCAAAGGAATCTCTGTTTCTCCTTGATCACTGTGCTTACGTACCATTAGCTGAGCACCTACTATGTGCCATTATAACACATGCTACCTCATTTACTTTGCATCATGACCCTAGAAGATTATTACTACCATACTTTATAGATAGGAGAGACTGTACCCTACAAAACTAATAATTGGCCAAACCAGAATTAGAACCCAGGCCCTTGGATGTCAAAGCTAATACCCTTTTCACCTTTTCATGCTGCCTGTCTGCAATCTTATAGCCCTGCCCAGAATAAAAATGAGCAAGAATGAGTGTCTGGATCTACAACTATATGAACCCCAACTCTCTTAGCTTCTCTACCCATGCTTGCCTTTGGGAGAAGAGGGCTTTGTAATTATAAAGATGGAAGAAAAAATGCTCCCCTCCAGGCAGCCCCTTGCACTCTGTGTGACAAATGTTCATGGTCTCGCTGCCTGAGTCACATGTGCCAGAAAATAGTATAAACATTGATCCACATATTTTACATTTATAGCCTCTGCTCTGCCAGAGTCCTTAAGCAGCTCCTATGAGTCCATTTCTTTGTCAACAGGTAGAGTGGTCAAGTGGAAGTCAGTTCCAGGAGGTCACCCTGAGGCTAGGTTCTGCAGGGTAAGGGATCCTCTGGGACCCTGGGCATTGTAGGGTAACGTTGTCACACTATATCAAAGTGTAGGGAGTAAGACTGGTTGTGATGGTTTATGTGGGGTCTAGGTTCCAAGGGAAAAAGATGAAACCTTTTGATTTGTTCTGTATAATATTTAGCTTCAAGCAGGAGAGACATCAAGAAAGTGAAAGAGCACTCGGCAAGAGCCTAGACAAGCTGGAGTTGGAACAGAAAATGGATAAGGAAGAAGGAAGAGGAAAAGATTGTACAAAGTGAGGATAAAAAAGTAAGAAGGTAAGAAGACAGCAAGTTCAGGTCATCCTCTCCTTCTTTTCTCTAAGCTGAAGTAGAAAGGAAAAGTCCTTTTCGAGAGCCACCCAATTTTGCGAACGTGTCTCCTACAAATGACTCTGGAGAACTGGTTTAGGGTTCCAGCAGGCAAGTCAGCTCCTGAGGTACCCTGAAAAATCAGCCTCCTCTCTTTGGCAAGGTCATCCTCTCAGACAAGCAGAGAGAAAGGGATGGGGAAGCTAGATGAACAGGACCTACACACATGGTCAGCCAGGTCTCTCCCACCCCCTCTGCTCCAGTGGGAACACAGGCAAATCAATGAGCATTTCCACACGTGAATGGGAGTCGTGTAGATGGAGGGGGAACAAGATGGGTTGCTTCCTCTAGGGAAGGGTTTCTCAACCTCGGCACTATTGCTATTTGGGGGAAGACAATTCTTTGTTGTGGAGACTGTCCTGTGCATTACAGGATGTTTACCAGCATCTCTGGCCTCTACCAACTAGATGCCAGCAGAACCCCCCAGTATGACAACCAAAAATGACTCTAGACATTTCCAAAATTGCCCCTGGTTGAGAACCACTGCTCTGGGGGCTACTTGCTTTCTGGAATGAGTTTTCAGAAATGATTACTCTACCTGCCAGGTCTCTGAAGGACCTGCCTTGCAGCTGGCCACAACATGCATCCCCTTCTCTGTCCTCACATCTGACAATGCATTTCCAGATGCAGCAAGGGAGAGAAAGTTTGTATAAATATCAAAGATAGATGCTGTTCTTCTTCTGTCTCTGAGGTCCACCTCCCAAAACCACTGCAAAGCCTGGCATATACTAGGAATAAGAAGTTCCAGCACTGGTCAGTGAGAGGCAGAATCAGTGACGAGGATTCTTAGGTAGCAAAGCCTGGCTACGGGGACCCTCTGCCCTGGCAGCACGGGCATCTCCATCTCTTGTGCAGGTAGAAGCAGCAAGCACCACGAGGCAGCATCTACGTGTGTGCCCTTGACCAGGTCCCTGTGGTCCTTGTGCCTCTGTTTTCCCATCTGTGCAACAGAAAGGGCTGAACTAGAAGACATCTAGATTTCCACCTAACTCTGATGAACCAAGTTCTGGGATTCTCTGAGTGAGATTATAATTAGAAAAAGCCTGATCTTGCGGTGCATCAAGAATATGCAGAGCATGCTATGAATTCCCCCATGGTTACCTCTTAATTACCTGAACGGATATAGGCAAGCATTGCTAATTCCAAAGGAAAAGATAAATCCAAATTTAATCTGGCTGGCTATAGAATGCAACACAGCTCTCTCTCTCTCTCTCTCTCTCTCTCTCTCTCTCTCTCTCTCTCTCTCTCTCTCTCTCTCTCTCTCTCTCTCCCCCCCCCCCCCACCGCCCTCAATAGAGAGGAGACCCCATGGACTCTTGGAGGAGCTATACAGGGGAGCAATCCACTGATAATTGAGAGTTGGCCGAACATTTGTTTTGATTAATTTTTAGCAATGAACCAAAGCCCAACGTGACATGAATACCTGGTTAATGTTTGATGCTCAAAAAATGCAAGCGTCTTTCCCCCCTTCCAGCTCCCCCAAACCGAAGGAAGTAAACATCTCTGCCTTCTCATTCTGAATCTCTCCATGGCTGTTCCATTTTCTGTTTCTATTCCTCCTTCTCTCGCTGTCTCAGTGCCACTATCTCCGTGTCTCTCCATTTGCAAAGATCTCTGAGTCTCTGTCCCTGTCCACCTCAGCGTGCGTCTCCGTCTGGGTCTCCATCACCCCTCCCCCACCCACTCCCCTCCCTTCCTCTCGCTCTCCGTCCCACCCATCACAACAAATTGACATGGAGCGGAGGCCCTGTCAGGAACATTATCTGCCTGTTCAGACCAAAGGGGTTTTCTTTGTGCATCTCGCCGTGATTCATCTTCGGAGGGATCGATTCCTGGGCATCCATCTCTGCGTCTGCAGAAAAACTCTCTAAAGCTGCTGCTTCCCCACTCCGCCTGGACCTCTGGCTCTCCTTCGGAGGAAGCAGCTCTGCGGTTTCTTTGCTTCCGCCCTCCAGGAAAAAAAAAAAAAAAAAAAAAAATCCCCCGGGGGGGTGGGAGGAGATGCTGACACCACGAGGCCAAGCTATAAGCAGTTCCTTGAAGGAAACGGTGCTAGGACAAGGGGCTCTGGGAGAACTCTAGATAGTGCCCAGCCCCCTCTGCCCACCTCGGAGGGCAAGACTCTCATCTTGTGTGCTCAACATTGTGATTATTTATGGAGTTGTAAAGTGTCCTTCAAACAGCTCATTCTTCTCAGCAAGCTGTAAGGCAGGCGAGAGAAGGCGCCAGCCAAAAACTTGCAAGGAGGTGGTGGGGATGGAGGAGTGAGGGATAGACCCTTTTTCCTCCCCCGCTCAGCTTGCCTTTCAGGCTGACCTTGAAGAGTGGAGACTGGCTCAGGTTTCCTGTGCCGAGA
The DNA here is from genome assembly GCF_027409185.1 of Cynocephalus volans. NCBI lineage: Eukaryota > Metazoa > Chordata > Mammalia > Dermoptera > Cynocephalidae > Cynocephalus > Cynocephalus volans. The sequence goes on from NC_084464.1 coordinate 51,969,066, forward strand.
GCATCTTCCTCCCGGAGCTGTGTGCTTCAAGAGCAAGGGAAAGTGTGCAGGGCCTGCGGGAGGGGTGATGGTGAGCAAGTCCAGGGTCTGGGAAGAGAGGGAGATGTGAGCTGGTCTTGCCTGCCTCCTCTCCCCAGAGCTGAGGTCATAGAAGGGGATATTCAGGAAGAGGGGCAGGGGTCTCCCTCCTGTGCCAGGCAGAATGGGCATAGCCTCCACATGCCCCATTCCCAGGTCTGGGTAAGCAGAGATCTCTTGTCAAGCCACTGGGACAAGGCTGACGCTCTCTGGAGGCCCCTCTGGCTGAGGTCAAAGGTGGAGCCGTGGGGATCCCATGAGGCCAAGCCAAGGGTGGTTGGGAACTTCCTAAGTGTTTCTGACAATGGTGGTGGTGGACAAGGATTACCTAAAGGCAGCCCTTTGAGACCTCCCACTCCGAGATATGGGTGCAGTTGGGATTTTAGGAACGGGTTTCTCAGTAGTGTGGAATACTGATACCTGGGTCACATTGATGGTATGCCTGGCCATGTTTTTAGTAGAAGAAGACATCACTTAATGCATCAAAGACTGGAATGGGAGAAGACTAGGGGTCAAGAGACAAGTCACGAGAGGTCTGGAATATGAGCTGGCCAGTGAGTAACTAACACACAGCAGCTGAGGGCACCTGACGTTAGAGATGAAGAAGTTGATAACAGAGAAGTGGAAGCCCTCCACAACTTGCAATGGTGCCACTTGCAGTGTAGCATGGTGCTTAAGCACATGACCTCTGGCACCGACTGCCTGAGTTTGAATCCTGGCTCTAGAACCAACAAGCTGGATGACTCTGGGCAGCTCTCTTAACCTCTCTGTGCTTCAGTTTTCTCAACTGTACAATGAGGCTAATAATAGCAACAAGCCTTCTAAGTCTGTTGTGAGGATTGATGAGACAATAGACCAGTGCCTAGCATATTGCCAACAGCTATTATTATTTTTGTAGCTCTTACTGAACTCAGAGGACTTAAATTTGATTTCCACCTGATTTCAAGTCCAGACCTTGATCCAGGTACTTTATTTCTTCAGGCTTTGTTTATTTTTGTGTGAACTTATTCCTACCTCACAGGGTTGTAGTAGGTATTAAGTGTAAATGTACAGGGACACATTTACTAAAACTGCAAACAGTTATCCAAATGGGAGACATTCTCAGGTGTTACCAAGCAAGGGGGCAGCATCTAACTCATGAGAAAGAAAGGAAAAAAGAGGATGGACGCACGTCCAGACTGGGTAAGGGGAGGTATCAGGCCACCTCACAAGGCAATCCAGGAAGGCTTCATGCAAGACGAGCGTTGTGCAAGCTTGCCTCCCAGCACTCTGAGAAAAGGTGACTCATTGTGGGAAAACTAGTTGCCAGAATGTTCTGCAAACAGTGACACCAACTACCACCGGCTCTGCAATGAGGAGCAGCAATTCCAAACCAAGATGCTGTCCTCCTGGATCTGCAGAAGAGAAAGCCACCAGCCTCACAGAGAGTGTGGCTGGGACAGCATCATCTCCAGAAGGACACACGCACCCTGATCTTGTCAAATGTGTGTGTCCCATGAGGCCTTCAAGGCCCTGGTCGTTAGTGGTGCTCACAAATATTTTGGTACTTTCTCCTTCCAGGCACATGGTAGGATGCATGTCCCTGTGCCTTAAAGTTAAGCTTGGGCATGTGATTTGCTTGCAGCTTACATGTGACTTGAAATCAAATGTAGAAGCACTTAATTGCCAGTGCTTGACTTCAGTTTTCCTTTTTCATGCATTAGGAATCTTAGAAGCTTGTGTCCAGTTGATGCCTCCCTCAGTCTGTTCCCTGAGTGACTCAGTAAGTAGACCCCTGGTCCAACTTGGGTTGAACATACAGCGTGAGCAAGGAATAAACCTTCTTTGCATGAAATCGCTGAGGTATTGGGGTTGTTTGTTTCTGCAGCACAACCTAGCTCATCCTAACACAGCCCTGAATCATGCAGTCACAGCACCCTCATTGTACTGCTATGTCTAACCTCCACATGGAACCTGGATCCACTTGCCCATGATGCTGATGGCAGGTACAATAACACTGAAGAGGAGTAGGGACTAGAACACAGTTGAATAGCTCATGAAAGGCAGAAAGACAAGAGGTCCTGAGTCTGGGGTGCCGCACTGTTGTGAATGCTTGCAATTTTATGTTGCCATCAATTTTATCAACACCATGCTCTAACCAAGAGCTAACTGACTAGCCCAACATTTTTTTAGCAGTTACTTGATGCATTTTTTTTTTTTTTGTCATCTTGCCAGCAACAGGGATTGAACCCTGACCATTTTAAATATAAGTTGGACCTTCTTATACCAGAAGCAGGGCTCAGTCAGCCTTGATATATTTTCCAGTTCTATCCTTTATCCCCAGTTCTTCAATGTGATTCATCCAGATATCTGCCTTATACAGCTCCCTGGTGACCACTTCACTGTGGGATAGCTAGATGCAGTCTGCTTGACTGGCCCTGATGATCCCCACACCCTGCATGGACTGTGCAGATATGCCATAGTGACCACCTCTCAGTCACTGCGTGACTTTCTACCTGCTTGCTTAAAACCTACCAATTAAAATTTCCCATGGGAAATCTGTTTCTATAATGCCCTGAGCCAAATAAAGTCATTTGGCTCACGGGTCTCTCTCTCCCTGCCTGTGCTCCCTGACCTCCATGCATGTGACCTCTAGGAGTGCTGTGTACCCCCCAGGGTTTGTAGGTACTAAAAACTCTTAAACTTTCACATTGTGGTTATGTCATTGAAGCCATGCCTGCAATCCAACCCCTGATGGCGAGGCCTCTCCAGAGGGACCCATGCAGGTGCATCCCATGCTGGTGCTCTTTTGTTCAGGCCTCTGGTGGCTGCGGGAGACAGTTGCTACTAGCTAAGTTGATGGAGAAACTTGAAGAGTTTCATTTAAAACATCCACTCATGGGAATAAGTGTTGCTGGGCTTGGAGAGATGCTTAACTGATCTTGCTTATCTCTGCTATATCTTGTTCTCTGTTCCTGCCATGGAGTGGCTCTTAAACTAGAATATTCAGATCTCCCTCATTGATCCACATGCTTCTCTGGAATGGAGCACTTTAAAAGAAAAGGAAGCATATGGATCCTACAACTATCTGATCTTGCCCCCCAATTCTTCCCCTAATCTCAAAACAGGATCCTCTCGGTACCAGGCATTCATCTCATTGACCTGAATATGACTTATAGCAGATAGCAATAATAATAATAATAATAAAAACATCAACCTTTTAAGTAACACTTAGCATATGCTAGACAGTGTTTTAAGCATATTACATATATTAACTCACTTTATTGTCACTGAAACCCCACAACATAGATACTATTGTTCCCATTTTCCAGACAAGGCAACTGAGGACAGAGCAGTTAAGTAACCTGTCCAGAATCACTTAGCCCATTCAAACCCAGTCTGTATGGCTCCATAGCCCATGCTTTTATCCACTACAGCAAACCACAAACATGACATTATACTGCCCCTGGAATCTGGCTTCTCTGCAAGGGTCCCCAGCTGTCCCATCTTGGGGAGACTCAGGAGGGGTTGGATCCCAGAGCATCACCTGAACCAGGAGACTCTAACATGTCAGAGACATCAGACCTGGCTATTGCCAGAACCTCTTTAGTGTCTCTGCCACCCTTCTGTCCCCCCAGCTCCATCCCTGGATCCCATCTGTCATTTCAAGGCCAGCTCTTATACTGTCTGCTTCAGAAGCAGATGTTGACCTCTTGAGGTACACCCTGCTCTTTGTGGACACCCGACAGCTGTTGCCTTCTCCCTTCTGACACTTATTGGGAGTGAGACTGTGCCAAGACACAGGGGATGAAACGTGCTCGGTCCAGCTCGGTTGTGATAATTCCATTCCCTAGGACTGGGCATGTGACCCCGTTCTGGCCAGTGAGACAAGAAAGCCCCTCAGGGAGCTGCTAGGAAATCTCTTCCTCCTGAGGTTTGTGTCCCCCTTGCCCTGCTGCCTGGGATGGGACAGCCATCTTGTAGCCTGAAGAGACAACTTGGCCACCTGGCAGAGTGGACAGACAGGAGGAGCCTGGGGCCTTGGTGACCTCACTGGAATTACCTCCTCTGGACCTCTGGTTGTGTGACCCAAATAAACCGTTACCACTGAAAACACTTTTGTTCAGAAACTTGGTTACTTGCTGCCTAAGAGATCTTAGCAGAAACAATCCTTACTGGCTTATTTTCTTCTAAGGTGATGTATAAAGCAGGGGATGCAATTAGCACTGAAGCAAGCACATTTCCGTGCTTAGAAAGACCACCTCGGTAATATATGAGGAATGAAAACATTCTTCACATCGGGTCTCGGTGACCAACACGCATTTAACGCTGACTTATCACACATTTTAAATCAAAATATATTCACTATCTAACCCTAAGTACAATCATATAACTTCTCTTTTTTTCAGGGAGATAAAATTCCAATAATATTTTATAGAGAACTCCCCCATGCACAGGCTGACACATGGTTTTGAATTCCTGCATGCCCACACTAGGTGTGTGACCCTGTATACCTCACTTCCGCTCTCTGAGCTTTAACGTACTCAAGAGCAACATGAGGACAGTTGTGAGAGTGAGAGGAGCTTGGGGCAGGGGGTAGGGAAATGGCAGCCACTACTACGACTCGGGCTCCATTCTGGCCCGGGATAAGCAAGGCGATCTCCAGCAGAACTCTTCAAACTCCCCACTGAGGAGACAGCTGCACAGACGGAGGGTGACTATGGCCACTGAAGCATCCAGCCTGAGAAGTAGCAGCTCTGGACGGCACGTGCCATGCGAGGAAACACTATGTGCCTTTTGGAGGCAGACTCTGCAGTGAAGCTGAGTCAGCAGCTACCTTGCTCTGATTGGCAGGGGGAAGCTTAGCTTAGTGGGGATCCTAGGGGATCTGGGTGGAAATTCCTCAAGCCAGCATGGAGTAGTAAAATAGGTCATGTTCAGGAGCCAGAAATACTAGGACTTTTATTTCAGCCCTGCCACTGACCAGCTGTGGGGACCTTGGAAATATACTTAACCACTATACACCTCAGTTTCCCCATCCGCAAGGTGGAACTCATAACCCTCCGTTGCTGGAGTGTGTAGGATTTGGTGGTGGTGCAAGTGCTAGGTGACCGGTAGCCAGGACTTCTCTTAGAGACCCATCCCGGGCTTGGGCTAACCCATGAAAGCGCCCAGTGTGAGTGGAGGGGAGGCGGTGTTCTGAGTAGAGGAGTGAGTGCAGTGGCTCATTTTCAAGTCCAATTCCCACTTTAATTGAGTTTTGCTGAAAAGCCCCATGCAAGCACTTTTCCTGCCATTTTGCCAGATTTGATTCTCGCTGATAATACAAATGCAAGTGGTCACTGAAGACAGATTACTGCTGTTGGCAGTGGGACAAGATGGCACAGATGAGCAACTGGGCTTGGGAAGAGCAGCATTGACTCTGTTCTGGTCAGGGACTCTACTGATGTGCCTCTCCCCACCACCCCTGCTTGTGCCCATCCTTCCTGGCAGCCCTAGCTGGCAGATTAAATATAATCTTCAACCTTGAGGTCATGCTGGGGGACTAGAGGAGATGATGCCTATGATGTCTGGATATGACACTTTCTTTACAGCAGCCTAAGACTGCACCAGATCTTTTGGAAGGTGTCATCACAAGGCTCCTTAACGAGGATCAGCCTACCAGGTTACCAGGTAGAGAGCAAGAGACTGATGGAGTGGGACACTGACTTTAGTAAGATTTGATGGTGCAGGGCAGGGGGGAGGGGGGTTGGTTCGTGTGAGAAAGGGTAGCTTTGAATAGTGGTGCCAACGTGGGGCACAGGTCAGTTTACAGGCTTTAGTACTCAGTGTGATGGAGCCAGGCTCTCAGAGATGGAAAAACTTGTAGGGTCAGTTCGGGAGGGTTGATCCCACCTTCCTTCCCTGGCCAACCTGCTGCAGGGAAAGGTTTCTCCCACATCCCTCAGCCCCATTCACCACGCGTTCCACACACTGCAACGGGGTAAGAAGAGACGCACTGTTAGAGCCCCCAGCACTGGGTTAGCAACAGAAAGTAAACTGAAAACCAAATGAGTAAAAAGATCCAGCCACTTCATAGACAATCACTGACATCTCTCAAAAGAAACTCCGGTCATTTTCTCTAAATGGAAGATTCTTTTCTTAAATAAAACTTACCTGCAACTTGAAGACAGCTCAAATAAAGAAATAAAGGCTCCATTATGATCCCAGAGGAATTCTGGATAAACACCCATGTTAGTTTCTCTTTTGATGTTACATATTTTAAAACAGAATATATTAGACATAAAAAGCATAGCTAATAATATAATGAACATCATGTACCCATCAGCCAGTTTATGAAATTAAACATTAAAATTCCAATTGAAGCCCTTATAAACTCTACCCAGGGTCACCACATTACTGAATCTGGTGTTTGTCATGTCCATTTCTACACTGGTTTCCGTGCTCTCGCCAGCATATTTTTATTCAGAAACAAAATATAGCACTGGTTTGTATGTTTTTAGGCTTTAAACAAATAGCATATTCATTGCATCCTCTGCAACTTGCTTTTCCTCATTCACTATTACATGTTTGGGATGTATTCATGCTGATCCATGTAGCTCTGGTTCAGTCATTTTCTCTGCTGTATAGATGGACACTTTGGTTTTCTCCAGTTGTCGCTATTGCAAACAAAACTGCAATTAACATTCACACTCACGTCTTGTGCATACTTGGGAGGGATGCTAGGTAAACACCGAGAAGGGAAATGGTAGGTAGAGTATGCACCTATTCACTTCTGCAAGGAGAGGAAAGGATGAGCGGAGAAAGGGTGCCTCACAGACCCCTGGTGAGAACCTCCCGTGTCTACATGGCAGGGAATCCTTTGCCCAGGGGAAGTGGCATTCACCCAAACAAGGTCAGACCAAGGTCAAGGTATCCAGCAGCTTCTACCATTGCTGTCCTTTTCTCCTAAGGAAAGTGTGGACAGACAAGATGGTATGTGTGAGTAGATTGTTGAGTGTGTGTGTGATTGTATGTGTAAGATCTGCAGGAGCAGTGTCCTTATTTCTTTTTGACCAATGTATCCAGCACCTAGAAAAACACCTGGCCTGCATATGCATTCAATAAATATTCATTGGCTGAATATACACCATGCATGGATGTGTACCTGTGCACCATGTGCATGTTCTGGGCACAGGTGCACTTCCCCAGTCAGGAAGGGCACAAGAGCTGACAAACTGTGTCTGGGAGGCAAGGACACAGTCTGCACCCTAGTCCCTTAGGGCAAATACAACGACAGGCCACCTAATTATAAAGAAAAGCCTAAAACAAAGAGTGCATACCGTCTGCATTTCTGGGAAGGGATTTAAGAAGATGATTCTTGGTAATTAGACAATAGGACAAAGCCAAAAGAAAACTCAAAGGAAAGCATTTGGTCATCTTTAGCACAATAGCAAAACTCCTCCTCAACAAATTTGAAGTACCAGCAAAATTGAAGCCAAAGAATTAATAAACAGAAGTAGAATATGAATTTAAAAATTAAACAGACAAGACAGAGAAAAACCAACATTGACTCATGATACACAGCACTTAATTTTGAGTAACAACCATCTAACTAGAGGGACTCTCAGAGATCTAGAATTTTGGTGCCCTTGACCTTAGGTCATAACCCCTGCCTTCCTTACCATAGTGGCTATGGGGATAACCTAAGTAGAGGTAATAATTTTAGCTGTTTCTGACTTTTCCCCATGATGGGAATGTGGTAGGCAGAGAGCAGGCAGGCATTCTGCCAGGAGGAATGATGAGGTTGAAGGGCAGGAAGGGAGCAGTCATGGGGGCAGGGGTACACAGGTGACCCTTGGGAATCCAGGTGAGGGGCAAGCAGATGGCATTGGGGGCTGGCTGCCCACACTCCAGGGATGAGGCTTGGCCTGTGGGCAGGAGTGAAAGAGTAGCACACTGGCCTCTGGGCCAGTTCCTGACAAAAACAGAGCAAGCTTGAGTCCAACAGGAGGAAGGACACAGGCTCTGAAGCGAGAGATCCAGGGTCAGATCTCAGGGCTGCCATTGACTACCTGTGTGCCCTTGGCAAGTTGCTTGCTGCACCCACGCCTCAATTCATCATCTGTAAAATGGGAATGATGATAGGTAACATTGACTCAGTGCCTTCTATGGGCCAGGAATAGCCCTAAAAGCTTTCTGCAAATCATGCAAGCAAGTTTGGTAGTTCTACCTATTTTGCAGTTGAGAAAAACAAGGCTCTGACACATGCTTCCTGGAACTGTTGTGAGGACCTCATACATATAACATGTAGGACTTGCCACCAGCTGTGCTTTGATTGTAGTTACTGTGGTGGGGCTAGAGTACCAGGCTCATTGTCCACACAAGGCCCTGGGCACAGGAATGGCTCAGGGAATCTGTCATACCTGGGATTCAGGAAGGGTGGGCACCAGGTTTCAGAAGCAAGAAAGAGCTCTGGAGCTGCTCCGTTTATTTCTTTAGCACCCCTTGCTGAGGGCCTCCAAGGGCAAGCCACTGTACTGAGCACTCAATGTGTACTCTCCATGCTCTTCCAGGTAGCCTGCAGCTGAGATGTGGTTCATTGGCTCTAGGGATGAGGTTTGAAGGCTCAGAGAGGTGACAAGACCTTCCCAGATGGTCCAGTGACAGAGCTAGGGCTCCAACACCAACAAGACCTCCTCTTAAGTCGTAGTCTCTCTCCCTTCCGTCATCCCTACCCAGGTTAATTACTACCTCAACCTCAAGTCATACCTGCCTCCAACTCTACCACACCCCAACTTCCTGTCCCCCTCATGCTGGGAGACAAGTCCTGAAACCCTAAAGCAGCCATCTTGTAGACCCCAGGCCATGAGTTTCTCACTGCCCTAGAAGGTTAGAGAAACTAAAAGAGTCGAGGTGTTTTAAACTCCTTTAAAAATTAGTTAATTTGCTGCTATAAAAACCAGCCATCTCTCCTAAGGTAATAAGGGCAACCCATGCCTCATGGGCAAATTGTCCTGCTCACTATGTGAGACAAGATCCTGTGCACTCACGTACCCTCAGACATGGTCAGACTGGGAGACCAGCCTGGGGAGGGAGCTCACCCAGGTAGACACACAGAGCCACAGTGACACACACGAGAAAATACACACAGAGATAGCATGAGCACTGAGACACACACTGACTCACACACACACCCCCAATGGAAGGCTGGCTCACAGTGCACACTGCCCCACACACAGACCCTTCCCGCGAGACCCTCCAGAATAAAGCCCACAGACATATATGGGATTTAGGAGCCTCTGACACACACATTTGACACCTGCATATCTTTCTGCCCCCTGGGGCACTAACTCCATGTGCAGAGGCTGGAGAGGAGACCTACTGACACCTCTTCCTTTTGGGATGAAGTGTGTGGACAGGAGTTGGGGCAGTGGCCATCTCTCTGGTCTAGGGAGGACCTGTCACCCTGACTCCACTGGCCATGGTGCTGTAGGTTGGGTGGGGATGGGAGGGAGGGGAAGGGTCTAAAGACAGGCATCTGAACTCCCAGCTGCAGCCCAGAATTTTAGTTAATCTCTGACCCTGGTGACCAGATCTATTTATTTCGAGCTGAATAAATAATCGATCAGAGTTGATTTTCTAAAAAAAAAATCACTCCCTGTGCAATCTGGCATATGAAGCAAGTGCTGGGGACTAGAGTTCTGGAAAAGAGACAGCTTGAGTCCCTGCCTGTGAGCCAGCATCTGTGTGGTCACCACCTCCCTCCCCACAGGCCATCACAAGACCAGAGAATCAGGGACAATAGGATCCCACCTCCACACCAGGAGGCCCCCAAGCCCCTGCCACTCTTCCCCCTTACTCCAAGAAAGGGCCCATGGGCCTCCAGAATCTGTGGTGTGAGGGATCTAGATCAGCATTTGCAATCTTTTTCTTCATCATTGCCCCCCTAAACAAGCTTTTTTAGATTTTTCCCTAATTGTCCCCCTTGCAATTTTAATAACACAGATATACTATATCTCTGTGGAGGGCCACAAACCATTGAAATAGCTGAGAGGACTCTTTTCTCCTTCCCCTGAAGAACCAATTTTGACTCCCATGAGGCAATATCATCCCTGTTGAGGTATTTCTACTCTGGCTCAATAGGTCCCAGGAGAGAAAGCCCCCCACCCAGCCAAGAGGAGGCCAGTGGAGGCCCCTCTTCCAGCAGAATAAATAATCAAGGAGTTGAGGTGTGGGGCACCGAGGGCAAGCAGGGAGCAACGTGGAGCTTGGCAGGAGTTATTAGGTCTCTGGAGATTGATTAAAAGGAAGAAAAATGAGCCAATATTCTTGGTCTCCAACAGACTAAGGAAACTTCAGCAGTGGAGACATATTTGAGGCATCAGGAAGGAATTCCTGGGCCCCTGGTGCTGACGAGCACCTTGGGGCTCTCGCTAATTACTTGCTCATTGATTGGCTGAGAGCAAGAGGGAAGCATCCTGGGGCGGATGAAAAGTGAGGTGGGCTGGGGAGGCATAGGCAGACTGGCACACAGGCTGACTTCTATTTTTTTTTTTTTTTTTTGTCTTTTTCGTGACCAGTACTCAGGCAGTGAGTGCACCGGCCATTCCTATATAGGATCTGCACCGGCCATTCCTATATAGGATCCGAACCCGCGGCGGGAGCATCGCTGCGCTCCCAGCGCTGCACTCTCCCGAGTGCGCCATGGGCTCGGCCCCACAGGCTGACTTCTATGCTTGTCGGCTTGGATATCATGGGTGAGTCACCAAATCACATCTCAGAGCCTCAGTTTTCTCTTCTGCAAAACGGGGTGAAGCCTGTCTTGTAGTGCAGGTGTGAGGATTAAAAGACGTGATGTTGTGGAATGCCTAGCACAGTGCCTGCAGACTGTCAGCCAAGTGAGCTCCTGTGTGGTCTTTTTTCTATTCCCTCCCCAGGATTCTCTCCATCCATCCCCAACGTGCTCCACCTTCTCCTGCCACCTCTTCACACACAGGTGTCAGTCAGGGATCCCCCAGTGTGTGCACACTCACCCCTCTGTACACAGCCCTGAACTCAGGGCAAGGAGAACCCAACAGAATAGCTGTGTCTCATGGACTACTGACAATGTGCCAGGCTTGGTGCCAGACATTTGTTACGACATTATTTAGTGCTGTTCCAGTTACCTACTGCTGCCTAATGAACCACCTTGAAACAGTGGCTTGAAACAACAGCAGTTATTTATTTCTCTCATGCATCTGAGGATTGATTAGGCTCAGCTAGGTGGTTCTCACTCAGGGTGTCTCATCAGTGACGGTCAGATGGAATTATCTCAAAGGCATCTCACTCATATGTCCAGTGACTGTCATCTGAATTCAGTTGGGACCAACAATGGGAACATACACTGTGGCCTCTTCATGTGGCCTGGCTTCCTCACAGCATGGCATCTGGGTCCCAAGAGCAAGTGAAAGGAGAGACAGACAGAAACAAAGACAGAGACAGAGACAGAAAAGAGTCAGGAGGGGCTGTCTGCTTTTCATGACCTAGCCTTGGAAGTCAGGCAGCATCACTTCTGCTACAGTGTTGTTGCTAGAAGCAAGCCATTAAGGTCAGTTCGCAGTCAAGGAAAGAAAGTAAGATTCTACCTCTTGAAGATAGGAGTGCCAATGAATTTACAGATGTGCTTTAAAATAACAGCCACGCAGAATAATCCTGCAAAGTAAGCATTATTACACTCAATATACTAGTGAAAAAATTGAGATTTAGCACAATTATTTAACTCTCTCAAGAAATTCTCAGTTTTCCTATAAAGTTTTTAAATAAAAGAGATGTGGTCTCATTCTTAGGAATATTTTAGTGTGGTGAGGAAAAGCAATGCTGCCTTTGCACAGCTCCCCATGTGTTAGGTGAGACACAGTCCCGTCCTTAGGGAGCCCCAGTCTGAGGGGAGACATAGCCCCGTCCTCAGGGAGCCCCAGTCTGAGGGGGACACAGCCCCGTCCTCGGGGAGCCCTAGTCTGATGTGGGACTCAGAGTCAGTTATCTTCAGGGGTTCTCTGTGCTGTCTGAAAGCATTTACCCTGCACTATGAACTTGCTGGGTAGAATGCGTTGAAGTTGGCATTTGATCTTCTTGTTGGACTATGGAGGTTGTCTCCTCCTACAGATATGTACATATACATATACATTACATATATATATACACATATACATGTACATATATATATGGTAAATATTTTTGATTAATTAGTGAGGAGATCTTTCATATGTCTACTTCTACAAAACCTTTCTCCCTCCTGGCCCTTCCAATAACTGAGCAAGCCACTTTCCCTCTCCTACCCTCTGCCTCTTCATCATACCGTGGCCATGGTAATCCTGGCGTGGCCATTCTCCTTGGCATCATAGAATCAGTGATATGATGGAGACAAATTCCCTGCATAGACTGTATAGCTGAGGCAGAATTAAAATCCAGGCCCTTCAAGGCCCGCAGCCCAGGGCTGCCTGAGGAATGTCTCCACAGGAAGACCAGCTCCAATGGGTGGAAGGCCCAGTGGGTTTCTAGGGGAGGGGGCGAGTCGGGGCAGGTAAGGAAGGGTGTAGAATTGGCACTCACTCCTCAGGGAGATGCCACAGCCCCACGTCTTTCCTCTGCATGCCTCCTACTCCTACTAGGTCTGCAGGTCACCCAGGGGCCTCTGCACTCCTGTGGCAGGTAGGGAGGAATGTCGTGTGGAAATATGAACAGACCTCTGAGGCTGGAAGCCATAAGAAGCTGGAAAGAGACCAGAATTCCCTATGAGGCACTTTTCCTCCCAGAGTCTGTACTTCGCCACTGTAAGTTGGAGACAAGTCTGCATTCCACAGACACCTCGACAAGCTGTTATAATAAAGCAACTTGCACAGGTGTATACCTACCTGGTAGGAAGAAATTTTTCTGTTGCTATTTCTTTTTTAAAGCTTCATAGCAAAATTGAGAGTATTATTCACATTTTTCAGAGGTGAAAGCTGAGGGTCTAGAAAATGCTGTGACTTGTAGGTAGTAGAGTCAGAGATCAACCAAGTTTTTTTATCATTCAGTCATTCATTCAGCAACTACATTTTGATGTTCAGGCACTATGCTGGGCCCTAAGCAAATCAAAGGCCTAGTTCTTGCTCTCCTGGGCTGACAGTTTGGTGTGAAAGACACACTTTAAACAGATGACCACAAGCACACTGAGTGTTTTGCACAAGAACTTCAGGGATCTACAGAAGAGCACAAGAGAAAAGCCCACCTGATCCGAGGGTGAGGGAAGGTGTCCTGGAGGAAGTGATGTGCAAGCTAGTGTTTCCAGGAAGAACTAGAATAAACCAAGTCACCAGCTTGGGGAAATATCAGTTGTTTCTCTGTGTGCCCTAGGATCAGGCACAGGGCCAAGCTTCTCCCTTTGGGAAAAGGGGAATGTTAGGCTCAGGGAGCCTGGGGAGCTGGATTCCTCATCACAGGGAAAAAGATTCCCTTCTGTCCTCTGTGCAGAGTCTGGGCCCAGAAAATGGATCAGAACAGCAAAGCTCTCTCAGTCATTTGCGACTAGTTAATAGAGATGTGTCCTTGACTCCAATGGCCCCATTCTAAGTGGAAGGGAATCCCCTCCCCTGCCAGACTAGCACTCCCACCAGAGGCCCAGACATGGTCTGTATTTTTCCTATGATCATTCATTTCATGCTGTTCTCTCAGGGTTTTCCTATCTGAGCCTCAGCTTCCTCACCTGTAAAATGGGAATACTAACAATACCTGAGTCACGAATTTCTCAAGGATTAGAAGAGTGAACATAGGTAAAGTAGTTAGAACAGTTCCTGACACATGGTAAATGCTCAGCAAATGTTACATGTTATAATCATTGTTATGACAAATTGTCCCATAGATAGGGGCAGAGTCACTCCGTTTGACCTCTTGTGAAAGTACTCATATGTGTGTAATTATTAGTGGCAACAATGAAGACAGTGGTGATGCTGTAAGGCGTGGTTGTAGTAATGATGATGGTCAGTCTCCACAGCGATAATGGTGATGATGATGGTGACGGTGGTGATGGTGGTGGTGATAGTGATGACGGTGATGACAATGGTGATGGTGGTGATGGTGATGGTGATGATGGTGGTGATGGTGGTGGTGATGATGGTGGTGGTGGTGATGATGAGGGTGATGGTGGTGATGGTGGTGGTCATAGTGATGGGGGTGATGGTGGTGATAGTGATGATGATGGTGGTGATGGTGGTGATGGTGGTGGTGATAGTGATGACGGTGATGACAATGGTTATGGTGGTGATGGTGATGGTCATGGTGATGGTGGTGTTATAAACAATGATGAAGACTTTCTGTGGTGATCATTGATAGCCAGCAAGGAGAAGGTTGTAGACAAGCAGTTTTCATCAAACAGTGTCTTTTCATGCCAGCTATGGGGAGACAAGCGGTATCTCCCACTCATTTCCAGAGAAGGATTGAGGCTTAGGGTTTTCTCTCTTTTCACTGCCTTTGCATGTTGCTGATGAAAAGACTTTAATGAAAACATTTACAGTGGGTTGGGCAGGGTTAAGTGAGCCAGTAAAGAATAGTGAAGTACCCGAGGACTGGCAAGAGTAGAAAGATGCTACCACATTGACCAACCCAGTTGGAAGCCAGGGGCAATGGGGTCTGGGTGGTACCTTCTATACCATGCACAGAAAGTACAGGGATCTCTGGGGGAAGATTGGAGGGGCATGTACTTCCATCCCAGCTTGTAGTTTTCTTGGTGAGACTCCTGAGGACATTATCCATGTCTCACTTCTCTTGGTGTCTCCCCAACCTCCATCCTATGCTGAGTCTGGTAACCAGCACACAGTCAGTCCACAATGCATGTGTGCTGGATGAGTACAAGATCCTGTCCTAGACAGGAACATCACGAGGAAAGGAAGTGCCAACTTTCTTCTAGCGGCTGCTTCTATGTCTCCCTTGACTCATTTAAGACATCCTGCTTTCTTACCTGAGTCACTCTCACTGAAGTTGAAGGCTTTTCACCCTTCCTGTTCTGTGATAAGAACAAAGCAGTGGCACCCCATCTTTCTCTGGAGCCCCCATGCTGGTGCAGGGGCTGAATTGGGGCACCGCTACTGCCCTGCCAAGATGTGGCTGAGGATGTTTGTGGTATTGCCTCAATATTAACCATCAGTGACTGAGAGATACTTTGGGGGAAAGAAAAACTCCTGCTTTCTCAAGTCATTGAGGAATAAATAACTCCAGAGGGTCTCTATGAGCCACACTTCCAGGGAGACCCAGTTACTCAGGCAGAGCCAGCCCTACCCAAGTGCCCTGCATGACAGCAGACCTGTCTCCAAAGAAGCTCCAGCTTTTCCACTTGGCAGTCCCCAAGCGCCCAGATTCTGTGTCTCCTTCCCTACCCTCACCATGAAGGGCAGACTGAGTCAGCCAGGTCTCAAACTGAAGGCAAACTGGTACCAAGACTTCTAGCGTCTCTCAAAACTCACTCTCCCCCTTGCCCATTGTGTTACTACTTTTGCTTCTTAATTGGGAACATGATAATCCTAAATTTAGAATAAACATCATCTTTCCTGGCCATCATTGCAACTAAGTATGGGTTTTGTGATCGTTTTGGCCAGTGGGATGTGAGCAGAAATAAAATGTGCAACTTCTGGAAAATATCGTGTAAAAGGGAGCGTGCTCTTCTCCTGTCCTTCCCTTGCCCTGCTGGCTAGAGCACAGACATAATGGATGGGGCTTTGGCAGCCATCTCAGACCATGAGGCAGTGATGGGAATGGAGGCCAGGAGTGGTGGAGAAACAAGATAAATGGAGCCTGAATACCATGTAACACTTTAACAGTCCAAGACGGACAATCTCTGGATTTCCTAGAAGTGAGAGAGAAGTAAACTTCTATCTTATTAAGCCACTACTATTTTGCTTATTTGTTTGTTTTCTCTTACTACAGGCTAAACCTAATTCTAATTGACACGTCCGTGGACCAAATCTGGTCCCCAGGCATATTTTGTGTACCCGCACAGTAACATTCAAATATTTTAAATTCAAGTCGAGTGTTTTAAAAACAAGAGATTTCTTTCACATAAAAAATTAAATTATGACTTCTCCTGAGGAGACAGAAGATCTGAAATCCTTGGGCTGCAATTTCAGCCTTGCAAAACTGGAAGAAGCTGGTTAACAGCTGTCCCTTTCGGCTGGGGCCTGGGTGCTTCTGTTCAACGCAGTCTTTCCTTAGCCCACTTCACTGTGCACTCCTGCCTGGCCTCTGCTGGCGCTGAGCTTGAGTCCCAGGGAAAATGTTCTTGTCATCTGCACTCAGTTCTCTGGGAGCCCCAAAGCCCTCTGGAGAACCCTCCTTTCCCTGCCTTCTCCTTATGAGCCATGGGGAGCCTGGCCTCCCTTTCATATCTTCTAGAGCCAGCCTGAGTCTCCCTCTCTGGCACAGCCATGGAGTGGGAACTTTGTCCAGGAAGGAATTCTATCTGTAGGCAAAACCAAGGTGAACAGACACTGCATCCTGAAACCATCCTGAAACTTTTGAATTTGAAGAATTTAAAAGTGGGCAGAAGCTGTGTCTGGGACTGGGGCAGAGACTTGTCCTGAGCCACACAACAAGTCTGTGACAGAGCAGAACCAAGTGTCCGGTTTCCCAAGTCCTAGCCCAGTGCGCCAAGCTCCTGAGTCTTTGCAAATTTGTGTAGAAAAACTTCCCAGGAAGGGGACAGAGTTTTTATGTTCTCCTCAAATTTAAATAAAATTTTAAAAAAGAATAGAAAAAGAATTTTTTAAAAAAGAAAAGAAAGTCCTACTGTGTCCAAATCCAGGCATTATTGGGGGCATGTGAACAGAGACTTGCATGCGTGCTATCTTGGTGAAGACAGCCCACCTGCCTACCCCTTCGAAAATGCCCCCAACTTCCAAAATGCCTGTGATAGGGACAGAGGCCTCCACCTCCTAGCAAGAGCTGCTCTGTTACAGTACCAGGCAAGAAGTTCCTTCTCATAAAGGATACAGGTTGGGATTCTTTCATTACCGCATCCCCGCAGCTAGCAAAGAGTCTAGTACATAGAAGAGACTAAATAAATAGTTGTTGAATGAATGAATGAATGAGTGGATGAAAGAGCAAGAGTTCAGGGCCTGGTGTGATAAGTCCTAGATGGCTGGCACAGTCACAAAAGCTTACTTTTCCCTCAAGCCTCCTGTCTTTAGGAAATGAATCACCAAACGCTCCTGAACAGGAGGTTCTGAGTCCGATGGTCCTGATCCCCATCTTTCCCTCCACTTTGTGGACCACTTTTATGTTTCAGGAGAGCCCAGAAGTAAAGAAAGTTCCTACGTGGCTGTAGAACCCCCCACCCCGCCACCCACCCAATGAAGCCCCGCTGCGTGTGGTCCCTGCTGGGCCACAGGGGCTGGCTAAAACATGGCGCCCCATTCTAGCACCACAGGGACCAGTGGGAAATTGCTAATCGCTCCACTATTAGGACCCGTGATTCGTCTCTACAAGCCACAAAATTAACTAGAAAAGCTAATTAATCAGAGAAATGTGCAACATCTCTGTTATTTTTAATTCCTCACCCACATCAATGCATTATGGGTTTATGTTAGAACTAATTCACAACCCATCCATGATACCCTTATCTCAGGGTTGCCAGCTCCGGGCTGGACGTGGAGGAAATCCTGCTGCTGATTTCCTAGCCCTTCAAATCATCTCTAAGCACATTAGAGTCACATAAACAGGACATGTAATGAGACAAACCTACTTTGCTTTGATGCTTTTAATTACCAGCCTGAGAAAGAAAGGCAGGGGGGAAGGGAGGGAGGCCCAGGAGAAAGTGCCTTGTGCCTGATGGTGAGCACGTGTTTCCTGCAGCAGAAATAAGCCAAAACCAGCCAGCTCTCTCCCGGGCACTTTCCCTGCCTCACGGGCCTGGTAGTTTCAGCAACAGAGGATAGAAGAGCACAGAGGAGAGACGTGGCGTGTGCCGATTGAAGGCACACAGAAAAAAGTTCCTTTTTCAGAACTGAGCTTCCTTCTCCCACAGACAGCTGTGGCTTCCTTGAGGGAACTCCGGGGATGGGGAGATGCCAAGCAGGGGCTGTCTTTCTTCTTGCAATCATTTAGTCATTCAACAAACACTTTTTGAGCACCGACTGTGTGCCAGGCACTGTTCTAGTTACTGATGGTGCATCAGTGAGCAAAAGAGGTATCGGTCCTGGTCCAGCAGGAAAAGACAGACATAAACAGTAAGCATGATACATGAGTGCGTTACAGAGTTTGCAAATGTTGGGAGACAATTATCCATGGGTATCTCTAATTTCTACACATTTTGTTTTGGATTATCCTTTCTAGAATGTTTGTGTAGCAAACAGGCTTGAAAGCTAGAGATAGTGTCTCTTTCTGCAGTAGAAGTCAGACGTACCTACTATCTAGTTTAATGAGACCATTGTCTCTTGTGGAGCAAAGGGCGGGCGTGCTTACTGTGTGCTATAAAGATGTGGGTTCTCCAAGCTCAGGCTCCTCCCTTATAACATAACCCACTGCAAGTGCAGGTGTCACCCGATCCTCTTCACATCACCCTGTGGGATTTGGGGATCACTGGGGGAACTGGCATGAAAATTATATTAGATAAGGTAGGATGAAATTTGTCCCTAACTTTAGCAAAAATGATCAATAACACCACCTCTGCCCTCGTGTTATTTACACCACGTAAGAGGCATTTAAGCCAGCTTCAACTCATTACGGAGAGTTGTTCTAGATGATAGAATTGCCCTAGACTTTCTCCAGACAGGTAAAGGTGGAGACTGTTGAATTGTTAGTACATCCTGCTATACCAGGAGGCTCCTGAGAGGAAGAGGCAGCAGAGAGAACACAGGTAGACAAGGCCACCATCTGAGTGCCCTGAAGTTTTCCCTGACTGGTCTGCCCTCGGTGGCCCCTGATTACTTTCATCTCCCATTATAATTAGTCCACATCTCCCAGCATCATGCTGAAGATCATTATCATCCCCCTTTGGATGTTGCTTTTGTCTCCCTAACTAGGTTGTAAGCCCAGGGCAGGTACCATGTCTCCAAGTGTCTCCAGTCTGTCACAAGTCTGGCAGAGTGTTCTGCTCTCATCATAAACTATCAGTAAATTCTGGTGACAACAATAATAAGCCTCCTACTCAATGCTGAGTACACCTGTCCTTAACTCACATAGCCTGTGGATGGACTAGAGAGGGAAGACGAAGTCACGCAGGGGCTGGGCTGTTGGGCCACAGTGTCCTCTCTCCGCTCGAAGCTGCCCCTCCCATTCAGCTTGCCCTGGCCATCTGCCCTCTACCTCTCTCCCTTCTCAGTGAATGGATGAGCCATTTCACCACCCAGAACCCAGCCCTCCTCCCCTACACCCGAGCATCCCAGGAGAGAAGGAGGTGGGGAAGTCTGGTTAAGTACTTTCTATGTCTGCATCCTGCTCCCCCAGCCTCTGCAACTATTATTGGTAAGTGAACCAATTTTCTCTCCTGACATCTGTAGCTCTTAGCAGTGAATATATTTGAAAAACCCTTTATGATTACTTGAAATCTTCCCTGCAATTTGATTCCTGATATTTCTCTTTACTCCCTGAATGACTCTTTTAACTCATTATTTCTTAAACTGCAGGACTGCCCATCTCCCCCCCTGATACACACCACCTTGGATATTGATCCTCCTTCTCCCACAACCCACAGGGAAGTGGCCCAAGCAGGCCTGAGTGGAGGGCCTGCCTCCCCCGACTGCTCCCCCAGCCTGATCCCCTTATCTAAGCATCGTGCCCCACCAGGGACTTTGTGTAAAGGACGATTTCTCAGGGGAGAGGGGTCTCTTCTTCCCCACCCCACGGTGAGCTGCACACATCACCCCCTGCTTGTTCTCATGATTATTTCTAATTCCTTCCAGAACACTTAGTGTTCCAGCCTCAGCATGTAAAATGACTTTTCCTCTAGGGGGAAAGTACAGTTCGGGGATTAGTAATAATACCAGTGATCATAATAACAATACAAATTAGAATGGGCCTCAGAAAACTCAGCTGCCACTGGTGGGGGCTGTGGGAGGGGGGCTGGTGGCACATAGAGCGTCACTCACCCCTAAAGACATCGGTGCAATGTACCTTCCTGCAGTAGCGGTGGGGAGGGAGTGGTAAAGGTTCCAAAGACACAAAAAATGTAGTTGGACCCCAGGTTAACACTGCTACTGTCTCCTAACTCCAATGCAGCATGTGTCTAATCACAGAGATGAGAGCAAGCACACCCCCGGGGGCCCTTCCTGCTGTCTTCTCACTGCCAGGCATCCAGGATCCCCCTTAATATAGACACGGTGACAGTGGCATCTGTCGCCTTGCCTCCCATTCATCCATCCATTCATTCATTTGTGTAACAAATAGTTACAGGGCACCTGGCATGTGCCAAGGAGTATGCCTGGAATGAAGAGGACAAAGGAGAATAGCAGCTTCCTGCTTCATGAGCCCATGGCCCAGTGAGGGAGGTGGACATAGAAATAGCTGTGCTAGAACGCGGTGCAACTGCAGGCGATGGGATAGCCCAGAGGCTGAGAGCTGAGGTTCTGCAGTCAGGCTGGCTGAGCTTAAATCCCAGCTCTACCATTTGTTAACTGTGGGACTTTGGGCTAGCCTCAAGTTTTCTGTTCCTCAATTTCCCCATCTAGAAAATGGGGATATTAATAGTAACTACCTCATAGGATTGATGTGAGTTAATATATGAAAAGCTGTTAGGACAGAGCCTGGCAGATGTATAAATGTTAGCTATCCCTATTAAAAGAAGGGATTTATTCAGTTCCTGGTACCTTTGCTTGAAAGAGGTCTTATTGTATGGATCACCATTTTACCTTAAAGCTTTCTGTCCTCAGGACAAATGGAGACCAAAAGATTCTCCCTTCACCCCTAAAGGTCTATGTGCCCTCAGCCATCTGGCATGTGTCTCTAGGTGCTTTTTTACTGGACTGATGTGAGGATCCCTGCTGCACCTGGAGCCTGACCACTTGGAACAGGAGGTTCAGAGGATGTGCCCCGCTCCCAACCAAACTGGAAGGCCCTATGGCTACAGCAGGATCTCCAGGTGCATATGGGTCTCCTCTTAGCTCTCAAAGTGGTCTCTGCCTATAGAGCTCAGGACAGATTGGGAAGGGAGAAGGAGGGGTGTGATTCAGATGCTGCCAGTCATGGGAAACCACCCTGTCAGGCTGAGAGAATCCTGTCCTCCCTGACACACTGCACACACAGACTGGGTTCTTATGATGGAAACAGGTAGCCCGGCCTCCCAGGCCCCCACCTCTGCATCCACAAGACACCTCACCCTCCACCCCTGGCTTGTCCACCAAAATTATGTGGCACAGCTGGGGTGATGTACTGCTCAGAAAGGTCCACAGGGAGGAGCCAGAGGGCATCTCATCTCCATCCATCATACAGGGAGGGGCCTCCCATTAAAGGCAGTGAAACCTTCAGATATTTATTGTTTGGCATAGTTCTTAAAGCAATTCCTATCTATTAAGCAACAAGCTTTTGCTTCCAGCCCGTGTGCTAGTCAGGGTGGGTTTATTCTCCCCATTTCACAGATACAGAAACTGAGGCTTAGAAGAGTGAAGAGGCTTACTGAGTGCACACACCCTCCAGCCACAGACAGCCTCCTAACTCCAAATCCAGTGCTCCTCTGCAGCCTCCTCTTCAGTGTGTGTGATCCCTTCTTGCGTTTGAGCTCTCAGCTAAAGAAGAGCTCAGAAACACAGAGCTGCAGGAGCAAGGCCAGATGGAACAGGCATGCCCAGCCATCCATATCCCTGGAAGTTAGAGGAATTCGGTTGTCTCTTTCCCGATCTGGTTTGACCCTAGTCAGGCACTCTGGGGTGCGGGATTGTAGAGTGCATGTACACGAGCTTTTCAGGCATGATGGCAAGTGAGCAGCTGTGGGAGGACACGTGGCCCAGCACTGTGGGCTGCTGCCAGAGCCATTACTGCAGTGATTGATTAGTCTCCTTCCATGCAGAGCCTCAGTGTTCCTGGGTCTACTCATCTAAACTGCAGAGCTCAGCAAACTGCAGGGCACCAACCCAGAGCTACCACACAGACCTGCTAGGCTGGGGACAGAGAGTGGTCTCCAACTCACTGAAGTTCTGTGCCAGGCACAGACACACTCCTGCCTGGGGGCAGTAGCCATGGAAGTGGGTCTTTTATTGCTTTCATTGGAGGGTTTAAGGACCTCACCAGCTTGAACTACCATTTATTGAAAACCTGCTATGTGCATCCTCAGGTACTGTCATGAGTCACCATGTGTCATCCCCATGAAAATCCCATTTTCCTGATGAAGAAACTGAGGCATAGAGGAGGAAAGAAGTTCCAAGGCCACACAGCATAAATGAGGGGACAGAGTAGGGATCTGTCCCACCCACAGTGCTTAAGCAAGCCTAGGAAAGGGGAGGAGTACCCACAACCTCCAACCTGGTGATTCCTAAGACCAAGGCCCCTCGCCCTTGCATCCCTCTCTCTCAGCTAAGTAAATCATTCAAGAGCCCCACAGACTCAATCGTCACACTCCTTGCATTTCCTTATCTGAGATGTGTGTGCTCTTCTGGTCTGGGGATGGGAGCAGGTGGGATAAGAGGAAGTACTGGCACCTGAGCATGGGCAAATGGAAACACCCACCTGTGAGTGCCCATGTGCCTCTTTCTCCAGATACGGGCTGGAGATATTAGAATAACAGATTACAGTCATCTTAGCTTTGGACTACTCCATTTTCCTACTTTCTAGTTTAATAAACTGAGGTGCTCAATGGTGGCAGGACCACAGGTTAGAGCCAGGCTGAAAATAAAGGCCAAGAGCGTCCTCACTGAGGGGTGCCTCACCACCAGCAGGATCACTAGTCCTTCTCCATGGGATCCGAGGTCACTCCAACATCTACCAGTCAACCTTGAGCATTGAGTGCCAGTTGTGAGGGGCAGGCATGGAGCAGGCGCACTAGAGAAAAAGGCTGCCTCTATTCTCAAGAGCCACCTGGTTGAAGAGCAGGAAGCACATGGTGTGGCTGCTTCTGAGTGATGTAGACTTGATGGGTGGAATCGAGGTGGTAGACACCAAAGACAACACACACCCCCAGCATGTAGTGGTAGAGGCAAAGGGGGAGCAGAGAAGCTATTAGAAGCCAGAGGAACAAGGAATGGAGATAAAGCTCTCACCCGAGGTGTTTGCAATGGGGACAATAAAAATAGGAGGAGAGAATGCGTGAAGAACATAGAGGCTGAGGACATGGCACTACCTTGTGGAGCCACCAGGCAGACCTGGCACTGGGTAAGAGGAGAAGCCATGCCAGAGGCCTTAGTGTCTATCGTGCCAGCAACAGGGCCTAGTGCTTTGCTGGCATGACTTCACTCAATCTTCTCAGCAACTCCATGGAGATAGAGGTATGTGTATTCTTTTTTGGCAACTGTGGAAACTGAGGCTCAGAGAGACTGATAACTTGCCCAAGATTGCAGAATTAGAAGGTCTAGGGCCAGGACTCACACAGGACCTCTGACTGCAAAGTCCAGGATGGCTCTGCTCAGCACTGCTCAGCAGGCCAGCTTCACCAGTGGGTCCACTGGAGGAGGGAAGCATGTGAACCCCAGTGGCTCTGGGTCAGGTATGACCTGCTGCACACAGCAGGACTGTGGGACACCCTGTGCACATTAGCAAAATGCTTATCTGTGTGAGGTTGTCCCAAGTCCTCATATCTGTGGTGAAGTAGCTTTCACACACCCAAGGATGAGCTGCAGGGATGGGACCTGGTCCCAAATTTCTGAGGACAAGTGAAGGTGGAGAGAGGGAAGAAGAGTGTCTCAGTCAGCTGCGGCTGCCATAACAAAATGCCACAGACTGAGTGGCTTAGACAACAGAAATTTGTTTCTCATAGTTCTGGAGGCTGGAAGTCCAAGATCAAAGTGCCAGCAGGGTTGGTTTCCTCAGACCTCTCTCCTCGGCTTACAGAAAGCCACCCTCTCACTGCTTCTTCACGGGGTTGTTTCTCTGTGCACATGGGCTCCTGCCATCCCTCTGTGTCCTAATCTCTTCTTCTTAGAAGGTATTAAGTCAGATTGGATTAGGACCCTCTCTAACAGCATTGTGTTAATTTAATCACCTCTTTAAAGACCCTATTTCCCAATAAATTCACATTCTGAGGTATTGGGGTTAGGGCTTCAGCATATGAATTTTAGGGGACACAATTCAGCTCATAAATTCCACCCTCTAGAGCCCCCAAATTCATGACCATGCAAAATACATTTACCCCCATCCCAACAGCCCAAAAGTCTTAATCCATTCCAGTGCCCACTCTAAGCTGCAGGGATGTGGCCAAAGCCCCAAATTGCTGAGGATGGGAAAAGGTACAGAGCAGTCAACAAAGGAAGAAGCATATTGCTGGTGTTGAAGCTCCATAAAGTAGAGTCTAGTCCTTGGCCAGGGCTGGCAAGGACAAACCCAAAGCAAATGGCCCGACCCTGGGATCTCGCCAAGGCAGTGCTATACTCATGGAGGAGAGTTTGGTTAGTGAGGACAGGGCAGGAGGAGAGGCTGGGAGAACTGGGTGGTCGTGCAAGGATTTGGGTACAAGAGAACTGCCTGCTGTGCCCCCACATGGGAGCAATCGTGCACATGCTTATGTGTATTTACATGTGTGTAAATGCTATAATTGGTTTGCATTCCCTGCATCTGCAACTCAAAGACCCCAGGGACCAGGATAATAGATCTATTGATTAACATTTTCATTCAGTTCAAGATATGGAATGTGAGTCCTTTTGAGACACATTTTGCTGGCAGCAGATGCCTTTTCCTTGAAGTTGCTGGGCAGCTTTTTGCTCTGATCTCCGGAAGAAGGGGTGGGCATACATAGGGAGGATGGAGGGACCCTGACCTGTGTGAACTTTCTACAACAGGGGAGATACCACAGGTGTCTGAGCCCATGGACACATGGCTTCCTGGGTGGGGGATGGTTTTTGGTTATCTCTGGGAAGCCTTTGGTGTCCAGCTCTGCCAGCCCCAACTTTGAGTCCCTGGTGACCTTGAAGGCCCTCACAGTGACAGACCCCTCAATCTGTGATTTTTGAACATGAGCAATACCTGAGAAGCTTGTTAAAATAATAGATTTCAGGTCTTTTGTCTTGAGATTTCTAGGAATGAGATCCAGGATTCTGCATTTCAACAAGCAACCCAGGAGATTTTTATGGCCCACTGACTGGCACTTTAGAAGAAGTCTGGGTCTTATACTGGCCTTGTTCCCTTGGCAGGGTGATCAGGTGGAGAAGCTGGGACCCAGAAAGTGGTGCTGAGGCTGTCTGACTGCACAACAGCCTGGTCACCTCTATGTCCTTCCAAGAGGAGGCAGATCCCTCTGAGGGGAGCATTAACCCTTTCAGATTCACCAAATGTAATGCCCTTTTACAACTCTGTCAATGCCTGTCTTAGTCCGTTTTGTGTTGCTGTAACAAAATGCCCGAGACTGGGTAATATGTAAAGAACAGAGGTTTATTTGGCTTCTGATTCTGGGACAGCTGCATCTGGTGCAGGCCTCAGGCTTCTTCTTCTCTTAGTGGAAAATGTCAGCCAGCGGCAGGTACAAGCAAATCACATGGCAAGAGGAAGCAAGAGAGAGAGGGGGGAGGAGGTGCCAGGGTCTTTTAAACAACCAGCTCTCATGGGAACTAATAGAGTGAGATCTCACTCAGGCCTCCCTACCCCAGGGAGATCATTTATACATTTATGAGGGATCCACCCCCATGACTCAGCTTCTGACACTGCCACATTGGGGATCAGATTTCCACCTGAGTTTTGGCAGGGACAACACATCCAAACCCTATCAATGCCCTATAGCCAAAGACTCCCAGGAACATACCTGTAATTGGAGGGGTTAAGTTTGTCACTTATTGCATCCAGGAGAACACATACCATGGGAAATCATGGGGCGTCTAAGTAAGAGGACAGAGCTAGAAAGAAGCTTTTACAGGATTTGGGCTTTGGTTGGGTGATTTGGGCAGAGACCAAGAAAGGAAGAGTTTGCTCTGGATTGACTGCCATCAGGAAGGGGGGGACAATTCTGTGATGTTTATTGTTCTATTGACTGTTGTCCCTCTCTTGGACAGTCCGCACACATCCCAATTTCCCAGCTACTCTGACCAATTCCCTGTGTGGCTTCAGAGGTCCTTCAGCCTCCTCTGGCTGCTCCTGTCCCAGCTATGGGTTTCCCCTCCCACCCTTTATTCACTGCTCTTCCCACCCAAAATCATGACCCATGAAAATAAGCTAACCACTCTCTGTCCCTTCAAGTCTCTACTTCATGGAGCTGCTCTGCTGCTGTGTTCCCTATGCAGGGGTGACTGTCTCCAATGGGAGCCCTCAAGTCACTCTCACCCTACAGTTCTTGGCCCAGCCACACACTTGCAGAAGAGTAATAAGGAGGGCTGGATGGGTGACAGTGGTGACGCTACCACTGGTTGTAGCGGCGTGGGAGCAACGTTGGGGGTAGTGGTGATAGTTAATGGCCATCACAGGGATGAAGATGGCAATACTAATGATTATGATAAAGATTAGTTTCTAGATTAAAACTCTTAAGATCCTTTCACAGTGTTCATGGAATAATCTCAGAGAGTTTATTAGATTACTCAACTTCTTTATTCAGGCAAAGACACTCTAAATCAACTTTCTAAAGTTGCTAATGGGCAGACAGTGATGCAGAATGAAGCTGGGGCAACAGAGCTCCCACGGCCTGCTTCCACTGCCGCAGCCCCAGGCTCACCCCTTCCCAGGCCCATGGAAAGGAGATGCAGGTCACTGCTGCCTTTCTGGCGGTGCCTTCAGCTGCTCACTGGTGGGCACCAACAGCTGTGAAGCACCTGGGAAGACTCAAGAGACCTGTCCCTGGCAAGGCCTGTCATGTGAAGCCATGGACAAGGATGGGTGCAGGGTAAAGACCCTGGAGCCCAGAGCCAGGGCTATCCCACAGGGTAGGGGCCTACTGTGCAGATGGTCTAGACCAGAGCACTCAGAAGCTAAGATGCAGGAAGGTTTGGTGAGCAGAATTTTAGTGAGCGGCTAGGAGTGGAGAAGGTGGGGATGACAGCCAGGGATGGAACAAGGCTGAGGCTTCCAGGGAAGTCAGTTGTTGAGACAACACCTAAGGACAGCGGGCCCTGAAACCTAGTCGGAGACTACCCTGACAATGGACTGTTACCCTCGTCCTGCTACAGGAGTGCCCAGTGACTGACCTTATTGGGGCAGGGAATGCTTGGGCCTGTAGCAGAGGCTGTTAGAACCCACCCCGAGAAGTCCTGACCATACCCCACATGGCCTCTGTGACTTCATCTCTTAGGACACTCAGGACTCAGAGGGATAGAGGCCGGGGACCCTGAGGATTGGAGATATCCCCAGGGAATTTGTGAATCCTGTAGTGGTCTTTGAGATGTTTGCTATCCAGAGAATCAGCCACATAAATTTCCCAAGTGTAGACTGTGTTCTGTACAGTCAGGGTCCAGTCATGAAAATGTGAACTACTATGGCTGTTTCTAACAGAGAAAATTAAATATAGGAAATAGGTTACACAAGTGTTGGAAGAGTAAAGAAGCCAAAAAAGGGACAGTGAAGCAACCAGAAGTTAGCAAGTGTAGGAAGCCACTATGTCCCTTAGGGCTGGCTGGAGGGACAACAGCAGGTGCCGTTAGCAGCAGCCACATGCCAAGGCTGTCGAGCAGGAGGTGGAAGCTTATTGAATATTTAGCCACCCTAAAAACACTCATTAAAGCAAGGAGAGGGAGAAATACCCTGGCTTCCTACTTTTTCTTTCCTGCAATATCCTACCATTCCTTCCATTGTCTAACCAACCCCTGCAAATTGCCAGTTGCCAAAGGAGGCTGAGAAATGTAGTATGTAGAAGGGCAGGTGCTATAGTTTGAATGTTTTTGTTCTTTCCAAAATTCATGTTGAAACTTGATCCCCAATGCAACAGTATTGGGAGGCATTGCCATTGGCAGGTAATTGAGTCATAAGGGCTCTGCCCTCATAAATAGGATTAGGTGCCCCTATAAAAGAACTTGACAGAGGGAGTTGGTCCCTTTTGCCCTTCCACCTTCTGCCAAATGAGGACACAGTGTTCCCACTCTCCAGAGGACAAAGTGTTCAAGGCATCATCTTGGAAGCAGAGACAGGACCCTCACCAAACAACCAACCTGCCGGTGCCTCAATCTTGAACTCGCCAGCCTCCAGAACTTTGAGAAATAAATTTCTACTGTTTGTTAATTAATTAATTGTTTTTCTAATTTTGTTATAGCGGCACAAATGGACTAAGACAGCAGGAAATAGATCTGAAAGCAAATATGCATTGACATTTTATGTTCCAACCTCAGGACATTGAACTAGGTCAGGACCTCAGGGGATCAATAACTAACACCCTTTCTTCCACACCTAGTTCAGAGCTTTCTAAGAAATAGGTACAGGAGTCAGGCAGATGGAGACCAAAATGTTACCTTCGGTCTACTGAAGCAGTGGGGACTGTGGCATTAGGGTCCCTCACCCGGATGGGCTTGCTAACTCTTCATGCCTGAATCTGACAGACATTGAGTCTCAGGCAGAGATGGACATTGGCAGTTAGACCCCCCTTCCATGGTGGAGAGGAGCAGAAAATATGTGCTGTCTGTCAGCAGAGAGATCCCCCAAAGTGGATCACACTCAGATCCTCCCCCAAACTTGCCACTCAGAGAAATCGCCTTCTCTCTGGGATGGCGCTAGAGAAGCAATGAGAGAGGAGAGGATTGCTGCTCAGATGGAGGCCGCTCCATGTAGAACGAGAGACTAGAGGACATGAAATCAGTCTCCGGGTGGGCGTGCTGAATCCCTCTACAGCATCACTGCCAAGTGGCTGCTCAGCCTCCCTTGAAAACTGCCAGTGACGGGGACTCAGCACCCTTGAAAGGAGCCCAGTCCATCTGCACACGGTTCTGATGGTTAACACGTTCTTTATATCTATCTGAACTTTGGCTATGACTTCCATTTCTACCTCTGGGGCTTCGCATACACCTCTGATCCTTCTTCCACAAGGAGATTATTTTAAGATGGCAAGTATGTCATCCAGAGATGGAATTTCTCCAGGCTAAATACTTCCAGTGCCTTCGATTTGCTCTTGTATGTCCATGGTTTTCCAGGCATTCAGCACCCTAGTCATTTCTTTCTGGACAAGTTGAGTTGGTCGATGTCATTTTTAAGGTGTCACCAAGGAATCACGCCTGTCATCACTGCCATTCAAGTGACCATCGTGGGCCCCCTCCTGGATGGGGGCTTTATATTTACCATTGCTAGTCATACTCAATGGGTTAGTCACTATTTTTCCCCATTTGGAATTTGGGGAAACTGAGGCTCAGGAAGTTGTGACTTGCTCAGGATCACATAATTAGCAATTGACTCAGGACTGTAAGATTACTAACTCCATCTTCATTCCTCTATGACCTATTGTTCCTAACCCTAAGATGTAAGGCAATGAGTAACCAACCCACTTGCAGGCAGTGAAGTTGTTGAAGCTCAAAGGAGCCATGAGATCATGATACTCCCCCTCTGCGGGGAATGAGAGGAAGACACAGGAAGGAAGCAAGAGGGATCCTGAGCCCAGGGCCCCTTCTCCACCCAGACATGGACACTGTGCCTTGTCAGGCCCCATGGTGCCCCTGCCCTCCTGGCTGGAAAAAATGACTCAGATCTGGAGCTCCCAACTGGAATCTTCCTCTCCTAACAAACTCAGAGGAGGGAGGCGCTCAACGCGGCAGCGTCTCCTGGCCCCTCACCAACAGGAAACCCCGGAACACAAAGCCGCAGTGTTCTCATGTTTATTTTAATGTGTTTTAGGCAAATAGCTTCCATAGAAATGCTCATCTCTGACTGTAGCTGAATAAAGCCCTCAGCTGTTCCCCGTGCCTGAGACAGAAAGGAAATCACATGTTAATAATTCATCAGTGGTCTCTGCATATGTGTGTGTGCGCGCGCATGTGCATGAGTGTGCGAAAGGCTACCTGAGAACAAATCTCATATTTCTCATTTATAGGCTTCTGATACCATCAGACAGAAATCCATTCTTTAAGTGAAATATTGATAGGCTTACTCTGCAATCATAAGCGTGCCTCCTAAATTGCTGTAATTAAGGCTAGTAAAGAGGGGTGGCAGCAGAGAGGGGAGAGCAGGGATGCTGATGCTGGGCCTGAGAACACACATGCGCGCACGCGCACACGCACACGCGCACACACACACACACACACACACACAGCTGGTGATTAACAGTCAGCAGCCCAGACACAATTGATGGCTATATTACCAAAGAAGAGTCATAAAAAAGCAGCTCAGACTCCTGCTCCCACCTCAGAGCCCCTTCTCTGTCCAAATCCACTTTGGATCTAAACCCTCTAGCCTGATGTATTACAGTGGCCAGAAGGTCATCTCAGTGGCCACATCTGTGTGTCACTTGTCGACTCAACACTTGTGAGGACTTTGCAAACCAAGGCTTTAAAAACAAGGAGATGGCCACTTCAGGGGGAGAGCCAAGAGCCACAGCCCCTCATTCTGGAAGAACACCCCAAGTGGTCTGCCTATGTGGGCCCTGCTGCCTTGGGGCTGGGGGGCTGGTACCAGTGATTGGAGGCGGTCACGGGGGCAGTGAGGGGTGGTGAGGTGAGGGAGTGGGGAGGCCAGAAAAAGACAAGAATTGGGGGTGACACAGGAACACAGGGCAGGGAGAGAAAGAGGATCCTCTCTTTCAAAATCTGGCTTACTGCTCCGTGGTTCAGGGGGAGGAAAGGGCCTGGGAGAGCGTGTGCAGATGAGAAGGGGACTGGCTTTGCTCGCTTGGGAACTGACGTTTCCTTCCCGCTCCTCTTCTACTTATCTTTGTCTCGTTATGTGCCCTCCCTCCCTCCATCTCCTTCCCTCTGTTTCCCTTCCTGCCTCCTCCTTCTTCCTCCCATCCTTCCTTCTTTCTCCTCTTTGTCCTTCCTTTCCCAGGCAGAACCAGAAGCAATGGTGAGCATTTATCAGAAATGACAATTATCTAAAACATTAAACCCAAGCTACTTTCCCAGCACTCTGTCCTCTCAACAGTGAATTATTTACAGTAAAGTAATGCCATTCCCATTCTGCATATGAGAGACTAACATATTAATAAGGTAATTATGCCATGGCACTGGCTCTGTGGAAGCTCAGGTGTGCCTTTCCTTCTAGAGTCCTAAGTGGGAGCAGGAGGCCAGGCGTCCTTCTCCTAGAGACCCTTCCTCCCTGTCTGAGAACTCCCCGTCATAACTAGGAAATGCAAGAACTAGAGAAGGAGGGGACGTGATGGGAACAAAGTGTGGTGACAGGGAAAGGAAGATTTTTAGACAGGGTGAGGGAAGTGGGGAATGGGGACAGAGTGTAATTGTTGGTCAAATGTTGTCTGCAGCTTACACCAAAGGACACACAAAAAGAGGAGGCTGTTGCCTTCCTGATTAGGGGGTTGGAGTGGGGAATGGAGGCAGGGTGGGAAAAGAAGTCAGACCTGGGGTAAAGTCTGCTGCAGGGACTGTGAGTCTTGATCACGTGCATTTATTCATTCACCCACTTACTTATTCATTCATCAGTTGTTTACGGTCCACGAGCAACATGACAGCACTGCGTTATGCACTAGAGCCAGAGCTGCAACTGAGCAGTCCCTGGCCTCAAGGAACAACCTGGTGTCCTATCATCTGCATGCATGCATGGTCTCTAGTCTCCTTCCCTGAGACAGAGACCCATGTTCTCAGCATTGCTAGGGTTCCAAGGTCTTCAGAAGGATGACAGGTATGGAAGGCACAGAGGTAAGCAGGACAACATGACTCCTCCCCACCACATTGACCATCACCCTAACAGAGACAGGTACACAGACCTGGAAGGACTGACACCACTGGGTTAGTCCAATTGTCTCCGTGTGTAGTTTGGAGACCGAGCCCTAGAGAGGAGATGACACTGCTCCAAAGCCACACAGCTGGTCTATGACCGAACTGGGACAAAAGCAGGACAAGTCCCACAGACAATTCTTAAGGGAAAACATCAGACAAAAGATATTGTCCACAAGAATGCACCTGTGTCAGATACCCATGGAGACCAGGTTCCCATGCCTGCCCAGCACCTGGCAAGATGCCAGACACCTAATAGGTGCTTGTTCCCAGCTTAATGGGCAGAGAGAGAGAATCTGAGCCAGGCCACCTCACCAGGGCCACCCTAGCTTCCTGCCTGGAGGCCAGACATGGGATGAAACTATGGCCCAGAGACTTTAAAGGAAAATTTACATACTCAGTCCACAATCCTCTCCCTCTGTGTGTGGGGGGGGGTGTATAACCTTCAAAAAGTGTGATTACGTGTTTTGGGGAGTGGAACAGGGACAGGTCGATCTTACTAGTCCTGTCCTCAGAGAGCTCCAGTCTGAGGGGGACACAGCCCTGCCCTGAGGTAGCGCACATCTGATGGAGGGGATACAATGGTTCCTGGGAACATCCCAGTTTGAGGAAAACAGAAAATACAGGAAATAATTTGCAAGCTCTCTCACATACCATGCAACGTTGTACCAACTAAGCTGTGGGCGTTGGAGAGAGAAGTGACAAAGGCACAGTCCAAGCAGAGGACTCAGGCCAGCCTGCAGCCCAGCCCTCCCCACTCTCTCCAGTCCCTCCCAACTTCAGGGCTCATGCTAAATTCAGGCAACACATAGTTACAGGCCCTTCAGCAAGCAATTAGTATTCTAAACATGAAATTAATTTGTCCTGCAAGTATGAGAACCTAGTAATTTGTTTCACTTTTATTTTATTGTCAGATAGGATTCATTTTCTACATGATTTTATGGTTGGATAGAATTCATTAGAAAATTTTCCCCAACTACTTCTCTTTAAAAAAAAAAAAATCCTCTTCTGTGCAGCCAGCGGATAAGCTGGACTTCGCTTTTCCTTTTAATACTCCTGGTGAGTCCCCATTCCCACACAATGTGCATCGCTGTAGCCCTGGGTTCTGCTCCTCAGTTTCACTTTAATTTCCAACTCTGAAGAGCCGGGGGCCAAAATGGAGATAAATCTTTCTGCAAGCTCCTGCAATGGGACCTTTGATAATGGAGCAGTAGGGAGAGTTGATGGCTCCAGGGCTCCCCCATGTTATTTACTGACACCGGAACCCTCACTCTCTCAAAAAACTACTATCATTTATTGAAGGGCCCCTGGCCCAGGGGCTGGGACAGGTTACTTAAATTTGTTACCTGCTCTCACGTCAGCCTCTGCCCATGCCTTCCTTACCACCAGACCACTGGAAACATACCCTCCAGGAGTACACTCAGCCCGTGTCTGAACAGGACCCCTAAGTGGCAGCCCTAGCTGATCTTTTGAGGCTGCCTCAGCTTTGAGCATCGTCTCTGCTTTGTCTGGTATTCTACTCACCAGCCTCATCTGTACTCTCAGAATTAGGTCCCACATATCTTCCCTTCTATCATATAAGCATGCACTTGGATTTCATCTCCCTCATCAGATTGGGACCTCCCTGATGACATGGGCAAAATCTCCCCCATCAGACTGGGTGAGAGACTGTGCCTCCCCCATCAGACTGGAGTCTCCCAGAGAGCATAAGCTAGACACTCTCCATCAGACACAACGAGATTAGCCTGGACTTTATCTGAAGGAAGAGCTATGTCTCCCCCATCAGACTGGCATCATACTGAGACTGGCAGGGGCTAGGTCTCAGGGTCACTCTCTCCCTACAAGTCAGGTCACTACGTTACATTTTATCGCTGCACCCCCTGCTTCCCTTTTTATAGCACAGACACTGACTATAATTACCTGCATAATTATCTGTTTAATGTCTATCTTCCCCTCTGGACTGTAAGGTTTGGGAGGGCGAGGACAAGTCTGGCCTGTTCACTGCTATATCCCCGCACCTGCCGTACTGCCTGGCACACAGTGTACCTGATAAGTACTATCTACCGAATGAACAAATACAACAAGGAAGTGCTGCAGGCACACATACTGTCACAGAGAGCCCAGGACTCAGAACCCAGTGTCTGCAGGGCTGGGGAAATGTCCTGGAGAGTACTGAATTATCTCACAGGACTCTCCCAGCAGCTCCACAAGATGGGCCTCAAAGGCAGGGTAGTGGAAGGGTCAGGAAGCAAGACCACTGGATAATAGCCCACTGTTGCTCTTCACCAGCTTGTGACCTTAACTTCTCTGCACCTTGATGGCCCCATATGTAAAACTGGGAATAATAATAGTACTTGCGCCATAGATGTGCATCTCATAATGAATGTGAAGCTCTTAGAACAGTGCCCAGTACACAGCAGGCACTCAGTTAGTATTAGCTACTATTCCTTTTATTCATACATGACCTTTAGGCAGATGAGGAAACGAAGGTTTCAAGAGATTAATAACTTGTCCAGGGTTCCAGTGCTAATCGGTGGCCAAGCAGGGCCATGAATTCTGGATTTGGACCCCTAGTCTTGAACCCTAATGGCCATCAGACTTCCATCTCTTCTTCGATAGAGCAGTTGGGCAATGCACCAGAAAGGCTGGCTGGTTAGCTCACTTGGTTCTAGTGTTGTGCTGATAATGTCAAGGTCAAGGGTTTGGATCCCCTTACTGGCCAATGCCCCAAAAATAAATAAATTGAATTAAATAAAAAGCATGAGAAAGGGGCTTAGGAGGAAACAAGCCACTTCAGTTGCTACAGCCTTGGAGAAATTGACAATGAGAAGCAAATGCTGCTTCTATGGGTAAGAGGAGAGATCCGAGGAAAAAACCACGATAGGGCTGAGCCTGGCCTCCAGGAGAGGCTGCTGTGCTTCAGGTTGAGAAGGATGTCCCCAGATGGCCACAAGGACCTACCCAATCTGGCCCCCTCATCTCTCTGAACTCATCCCCCTGAACTCATCCCCTATCACTCTTTGACTTAATTATACAGGCTAGACCCACTCCAGCCTCAGGGCCTTTGCACTTCTCAGGACAGAGATGCAGTGCAGGTAAGTTACAGCCCTGATGGATTATAAACATGCTACACTTGCTAATGAAATTTCCATATTGGACAGAGCCTACAATGGTGAGCATTTCTACTTGATCCAGGGACTGTAGAATAAGGCACTGAGTTAGGCTAGGTCCTCCAAGGATACAAGAAAGAAGATATACCTGTGAAGAAAATGGGGAGAAAGCCTGGGAGGACTCAAATTACAGTGCTGTTCTGACCCTGCAGGGCAGGACGGAAGGAAGCAGGGCTGCGTGGAAAGTCTTCAGACTGAAGTGCAGTTTGAAGAAAGTTAGGCCAGTGGGGTAAGGCCAGTGAAGCAGGGGGCCCAGGCCAAAGCCAGAGTTTCCCCTTCTCCATCTAGCAGGAGCAGGTCTGCCTTAAGGCCGTAGTCATTGTCCCACTCAGCCAGTGGCTAGAAGCAGCCGGTGGGAAGTGTGGCCATAGTGCCAATGTGGTGGTACGTTCAGAGCGCAGCAGCTGGGCTGTCAGTCAGTCAGTTGTGCTCCCTGCAGGAGATCTGAGAGGTGCGTTTTCATGACCGCTGCAAGCCAGACCCCTGCCTCTGAGAAGTTGATCCCAGAAGCCTTTACAACCAACACCCTCCCTGCCTCCAGTGCCCTGGCAAGCAGGGGCGCCCAGGATTCCCTACCATGAGGCACCACCGAGCTATCAGTGCTAGAGATGGGGTGGGCACACTGGCTGATCTGCTTCTGGCCTGAAGTCAGCTTCTAAGGGCCTTGGAAAAACCCAGTGTCACCTGACAGAATGGCCAGGGGCTTCTTCCTGTGAGATGACAGCTCCTGGGTCTGCATTCTCCTGTTTTCTTCTGTGGCATAGCCCCGACTAACTTACTGCAATGGGAGAACATCAGGGTACCTACGAGCTAGGGACAGGCCCGCTGCCAGGAACTCAGTGGGCCTCAGCCCCAGTCAGCTCCAGCTTCAACCAGCCCATTCTCTTTCCACAGGGAGGTTTTGGAGCTTTCTCACTGGTCACCACGAGGCTTAAACAAGAGAAGGTGGCTGAAGACACCAGCCCAGAGCCCGGTTCCCACAGACCCTCCCGAGAAGGGGCCTTCCTCCCGCTTCTCCCACTCCTCCGATCTTACGCTCTTTGGCAGACACGTGCCTCTGATGCCGCCATAATTTGCTGTTTACATCTTCACTGGTGGCAAGTCTAACTCACTGGAGAGGTTCCAAATTAGTAATCTATTATTCATGCCCTCCACAGTGTCTCTCCACAGACAACGCCAAAAAGAGAGAAGAGTTATAGGTGAAGAAAAAAGAGAGAAGGGGTATCCTTCAGACCAACCAGGGCCTAAGAACTGATGTCTTCTGAAAGCACAGAGAACAGGACACATTCTCAGTCAGGGGCCGCTGACCTGACAGAGCCTTTCAGGGAATCTCTGAGGAGCTTGTTTGTTTGTTTGTTTTCTGAAAGGTCATCAAGGTCGTCAGCAGAAGAGCTGTTGGGAAGAGCAGCAGTTCCTGAGTCGCTCCTAAGGGTTCACAGTATGAGTCTCTTGGGCCTTTTTGACCCTCTTTGTCACTCCAACTACCAAATGTGGAGCCCTTTCTTAGACACTGAGGTGGGGCTGGGGGGCAGGACATGTACAGAAGGAAAGAGACATCGGCCACACTCAGAGAGCTCCCAGTCTGAGTGGGGAGACACAGTCCTGTCCTCAGGGAGTCTCAGTCTTTTAAAAGATAAAACCCCTGCCCTCAGCAGGCTCCCGGTATAAAGAAAGAAGTACAAGCCCTGCTCCCACAGACTGTGAAAACATACATTTTTTGTATGTGTGCAACAGAAGGGAGATTTTTATTAATGCTAAATAGGAACTAGAAGAGAAGGGTAAAAAGATGTAAGAAGACATCTAGAAGGCTCCTCCTAAAGTTTGGGGGGAGAATTTTAAGTATTCATTTGTAAGTATCATACTCTCACGTAGCAGAAATTGATGCTGTAGATTTCAGGTAAATATGGCAAATACAACACATTCATTTAGGTCTGATCCCTCTAGAAAGTCTAAAATACGAGTAAAGGAGGAAATAAATAAAATAGAGATAATTGTTAACTCTAAAAAATTAATAATAATCCAAGAAAGAAAATGCTATCATCCATACCTCTTTTCTAAGCAGTATTTGTATAATCATAAATGCTAATGTAAACATTGAATGCTTATCTGTAACAAAAAAAGGCGTGATAAAACTAGATTGGGACTGTTGGGGGTGTGATTATGTTGTTGGGGGTGATGGGAGGACTACTGTAAGAATGCTAAATGCTCAAACTCCATAGGAGGAAGTCAACAGATAATGCCTTAAAGTAAAAAATCAAGAAAGAGCCAATAACATGGAAACAAATACCAGAGAAAACAGTTAAAAGAATTGAAGGGGTGTGCATGAGGGGAGGGATTCTAGGTGGGAGGGTTGGAGCTGGGCACTGTTCTTTTATATTATAAACCTATTTAACTTAAATATATACAAGACTTTGATAAAAATTGAAATTAATATATTTGTTAATGAAAGGAGGGTGCTCAGGGTTCTCAGTTCTTTCATCTCAAGTCACGCTTCCATGGTGGGCATGGCAGCAGAAAAAAGTACTGGAGACACTTGCACGGCCAATTAAATGCTTCAGCCTGTAGTTGACACACGTCGCTTCTCATTGCTACTATTGGCCAGACTGAATCATGTGACCCTACGTGAAAGCAAGTGTGGGGGTAGGGAGCATAATCCTCTCAGTGCCCCCACATAGAGGAAAACCAGATATGCTGAGCATTGGTAACTTGCCACCTTCCTCATGCCACCCTTTCTATGGTTGCTGCTCCCTTCATCGGGTCCCCTGCCCCCTCCCATTCTCTCTATCCTTACTACTCTTTAAGGCCTGGCTGAAACCCCATTTCCTTGGACTACTCCTTGACCACTTCTTTCTGCACTGATTCCCTTGGTCTGGCTACTAACAGTTCTCATTATCTGTGGAATGCATTTTGGCACCTACGGTTCATTAAGCATTTTCATAGTCTTTACATGTCATCTGTTGAGAATAATTTAATCTCCTGGACTTTGGGCAAAGTAACAACAGGAACTGCTGTTCTGGTTAACAGAGAAGAATTTATTTGAAAACTGGGAAGGATGGGAGCCCAGGAAGTGAGCTCCATGACTTCTGAGCATTTGTGTATTGTCAGGATAGGGAGCTAGAGGTCCAAGTGGACCCTGGGACTTGGAAAAGATTGTTTTCAAAGGTTCTTCATCCTGAGAAGCTTAGGCTAAAAAAGTAAACACCAGTTAAGAGAGTTAGGCACCTTGACAGGTGAAGACTGGCCTTAGAATTGCTAATTATCTTAATGAGAGAATGAGAAGTACTGAAAAAGGCCACAGGTTGCATGGGAAGCCCATCAATGAGCTCAGGACTTAAAAGGACATGTGCAAAAGATAGGAGGTGAAGGGCATTACCTCCTCTGAGCTCCTGTTGCACCCTGAACAGATGGGGTCCCACAATTTTCACACACTATTGTAATTTTCTGCTGACATGGCCACTTATTGATTTTTATTTAACAAACGTATGGCACTTACTATATACCAGACACCATTACATGAGCTTTATAAATATTAACTCAATTAATCTTATTACAATGCTGTGAGTGTTGTAGTCCCTCTCATCTCCTTTACAGATGAGGAAACTGAGGTTAATTAAATTGCCCAAGGTCATTTCTAGTGGGGACAGAGACACCAACCCCTTCATGACAGGAGCATATCTTTATATACCCAGCAACTAATAATAGTAAGCACACAGGAAGCATTCAAGTGCCTTCTAAATGAATGAATGCTGTCTTGTTTCCCTCTGAAGCCAGACTGCCTGGGTTAAAATCCCAGTTCTACCGCTTACTAGTTGTGTGAACCCAGGCAGGTTATTCACCACTCTACACCTCTGTTTTCTCTTATGTAAAGTGGGGATAATAAAAAGCCTCACAGTGTTGTGAGAGTTAAGAAAATTAAAGAAATTACTACATGAACAGAGTTTAGTACATATTTGGCACAGAGGAAATACTCAACAAAATGTTAGTCATTATTGTTTTACATGCTGTATTTTAAATCATCAAACTATAAGCTCCAGTAAATCCATTAACCATTTTTTTTTTATTCTGGACATTGCCTAGAATGTGCTAGGCATGTAATCCTAAATATTTTCCCAAAATAGGGGATTGCTACTTATTGGTACATAAAACTCAGCAGCTTAAAACAACACACATTTATTTTCCCACCGTTTTTGTGGGTCTTCTGCTCATGGTCTCTTACAAGTCTGTAATCAAGATGTAAGCATGGGCTGTGGTCTCATCTGAAGGCTCAACTGGGAAAGGATCTGTTTCCAAGTTCATTCTGTGGTCACTGGCAGGATTCAGTTTTTCACGGCTGTTGAACTGAGGTCCTCAGTTCCTTGCTTGCCAATGGTTAGTGATGGTCCTTAGCTTCTTGCCACATGGATCTCTACAGCTCACTTTATCAGAGCAAGTTCATGAGAAGAGCAGCCAGGAAGAGAGAGACAGTGGAAGCAAGACAGAAGTCACAGTCTTTTGCAGCAGAATCACTAAAGTAACATCCCATCACTTCTGTCATATTCTACTGGTCAGAAGTTTAGTCACTTACTAGGTTCTGCTTGCACTTAAGGGGAAGGGCATGAACACCAGGAGATGGGTTTAAGGGCCCCTGTCAGAAGTTGCTGACCACAGGGCTCAAACATACTTATTGACTGAACTTTAGGGTTAAGTCTGCTTCAGACAAAAGTGGGCAAGGGGGTGGGGGCTGGTGTTTAGGCTTCTGACTCCAGCTCTGCCTCTAGGAAAAGCCTCTTTAAATGATCTTGAGGCTTTAGTTTCCACTCCTTTGATATGAGCAGCCTAGACTAGGAAGAGCCTAAGGCGCCTTCCACTCAGCACTCTAGAGTCCTAGGTTCTTAGAATTTAACAGATCTTAATTCAATTAAGTTGGTGGAGTTAGAACTCTCTGCACTCTTGGAAAGCTGCCAGGTGCATGACCACATGAGCTTCCTCAAGGCTCCTAGGCTAACTGAGGTGAAGGGCAGACCTCTGTCTCCCCCTCCACCAACAATGCTGCCCTGCCCTGCCCTGCCCTGCCAGCCCTGTTGGGAGGAAGGAAGCCAGGCAGGCAGAGTCCTCAGGAAAGGAAAGGTCAAAGATATTTCCATTTGCCTTCCTCCTACTTCCTTGCCCCAAATTGCTCTGGAAGCTAAATCACAGTCCAGCACAGGTGGCCAGGCAGGCTGGCATCAAACCCTAGGCAAGATGAACAGCCCTTTCGAGGTGCATAATTCAGAGCAGCAAGCCCTGCACAGAGCATGTGATTAGAATAAATGTGTGTCCCTGAGGCTGAACACACTCTGCAGCACGGCGAGCTACCGCATGCTCCCCTCAGATTCCTTATCTCCTGTCCCACCACTCATTTCCTTCTCTCTGACAGCTCCACAGCAGCCCACCCAGCATGCCCCACCTTTCCGAACGCACCCTCTTTCCCCTACAGAGAAAGTGATACAAGAGTACAAAGTGCCAGGGAGACATGATGGGAGATTAAGAGTTTGGGGAACCTGCTATGGGTCTTGGTTATGTCCCTAACTTGTGGTGAGATCCTTCCCCTTCCAAGCCTCAGTTTACTCATTCATTCAGTAAAGAGGTTTGATCAGATCACTCTCAAAATCTCTTCCAGCTCTTAAATTCTGTGGTTCTTACATATCCCTGGATTGAACAGGAAAATTAGGGGTCACTAGATAAATTAAAATGTATTTGGCTATAAGTAACTGCTATGGTTTGAAAGATGGTGTCCCCTCCAAAATTACGTTGAAACTTGATTCCCCAGTGAAAGTGTTAAGAGGCATGGCTTTTAGGAGGTAATGTAGGAGGTGGAGACCTCATGAATGGGATTAGGTGTACTTATAGAAGGGGTTGATGAAGGAGATTCATCTCTTTCTGCCCCTTCCATTCTTTCAGCTATGTGGGGACGCAGCATCCCACCCCTCCAGAGGATGCATCAATAGGGCACCACCTTGGGAGCAGAGAGCAGCCCTCACCAGACAACCAACACTGCTGGTGCCCTGATCTTGAACTTCCCAGTCTCCAGCACTGTGAGAAAATAAATATCTGTTTTTT
This sequence comes from Cynocephalus volans, assembly GCF_027409185.1. NCBI lineage: Eukaryota > Metazoa > Chordata > Mammalia > Dermoptera > Cynocephalidae > Cynocephalus > Cynocephalus volans. Next base: position 52,010,275 of record NC_084464.1, read on the forward strand.
GTAAATTACCCAGACTCAGGTATCTTATTATAGCAGCAAAAACAGACTAAGACAGTAACAGAACCCCTAATAAAATGTAGCTCCTGCTCATTTATCCCACTTAATAAAAAGTACAGCTATAGGAAGCTTTAGGTTTGGGGCAGTGGTTCAGCAATGTCACTTTCCCGTCTTCCTTTACCGCCAACCCCAGTGAGAGACAGGTCCCCTAGGGAGATGCCGCAGCTCAAGGCACCATGTCCTCACATGGGTCAAACACAAGAAGGAGGTGGTATGGTGGCTCTGCTTGCTGATGCAGCCTTATCGAGGAGGAAATCCTTTCCCAAAGACTCTCTCTCATGTCTTAGTATGGGTTGAACTGTGTGCCCCAAAGTGAAATGTTGAAGCACCTCAGAAGGAGAACTTATTTACAAATAGGGTCATCACAAATATAATGAGTTAAGATGAAGTCATGCTGGAGTAGCGTGGGCCCCTTACTCAATATGACTGGTGTCCTTATAAGAAAAGGAGACACAGAGGGGAGGTTGCCATGTGAAGATAGAGAAACACAAGGAGAATGCCATGTGGTGACAGAGGCAGAGACTGAAGTTACATAGCAGCAAGCCAAGGAACGCCAAGGACTAGCAGTGACACCAGAAGTTAAGGCAAGGGCATGGAATAGATTCTCACTAGAGCCACTGAGAAAGCCTGGTCCCAATGACACCTTGATTTTAGACTTCTGGCCTCCAGAACTCTGAGAGAATAAGTCTCTGTAGTTTTATGCTACCCAGGTTGTGCTATTTAGTTATGGCAGCCCTAGGAAACTAATACGTGCCTTCCCAGCTAGAACTGAGTCACATGTCCACAACTATTGGTAAGTCATGCATTAGTAAGAAGAACTTGGCATTGCCACGGTCAACCATGGTTCATCTTGTGAGGGTGAGCTCATTGCTTCCAGGACAAATTACCAGGCCCAAAGACTGCAAGAAAAGGTGGTGACAATTAATTAGGTCACTGAGTCTAATACATGCATTTGAAATATGAGAAAGACAAGGCTCAGAGACGAGAGGTATCTTGCTCCAGTTGCACCTGTGATGGAGTGGCTCCTTGCTACGTGTGTGTGGTTCTTGCCCATTGTTAGTCTATGCTATGTGATTCTGGCTTGTAGAGATTAAAGAAACTGCTAAGCAATGGTCAATAAAAGGCAACATAAGAAAAGGATATTTTCAGTGCTTTTCAACATCCCAGCTCACATAGGAAATTAAAAGCAGAGCTGCTACAACTGGTTGCAACTCAGAAAAGAGATTTGGAAGAAACCACCTGAACTACTGCTTCCTTAGAGGCCAGGGATCTCAGTAAAGGCTGAGGTTGGATGGGGTTGAAAATGGGGCGGAGCAGAAAAAGAACACGACCCCTCAGGAGGAAGACATACTTGGTCCAGCCTCCTGAAGGTGTGCTCTGGAGGTGGCCCAGCTAGACACACACATGTCCAGGGAAAAACAGTTTTACCACTGCTACATCCATTAGAATGTCTCATGAGCATCTCACTACCCGATCAACACATATTTTCCCCAAATGCTCTTCACTCTGTGTTTTCTGTCCCAGCAAGGATTTCCACTGACCCAGTCTTCCAAGACACTTTTAATCCCTCCCCACTCCCTCCTTAGCCAACCACTCATCAATTCTCTCTCCTGAATACTATTCAAGTCCATCCACTGCTCCTGGTGCCTCTACCTCCCCCATCCTCGCTTGTAGAGATTACTGCAGTGGTCTCCTTTCTCATCCACCGCCTCCCTTCCCAGGTGCCCCCCTCCCCCTGTCCCCCTCCCTCCAGTTCCTGCAGCTGGAATGACCTTCCTGAAACCCAGATTCCATCACCTCACTGCTTAAAGCCAACCAGTGGCTCCCCATGGCTTTTGCATTAACATCCAGTCCTCCTGACTTGCTTTCAAAGCCCTTTGTGACCTTCCTCCTACTTCCCTGGAAGATTTTTCTCTCAGCCCATTTCCCCTGATCCCCAGACCCCATTCTCCATGCTCCACAAAACAGCTCTTCTCACTTCCTCCAGTGAAAGTGCTCTCTTAATCACCCCCTGCCACCACCACCACCAATCTGGACTGAGCCCTGAGCCTCTGTGCCCTCAGATTCATTTTCCACCCTTCCCTGGTCTGCTCTGTGTTGTGGGGGTGGGCAGGGCAGGGCTGACCTCTGCAGGCTGTAATTCCCAGCCTCCTTGTCATCTGGCTCCTGGCTGGGATGAGAAAGGGAAAAACAGAGGGTATTTCTTCCCTCCCTGTCCGCCTCACAGGATATCAGCAACAGCATCTCCTCCAGGGCTCTGACTCCCACTGGACACACCTGCTATGGTTCTTTCCATAGGTGACCCTGGGATCTCATTACACTGCCCCTCACCTTTTGCTCCTCTAGTCCAGGTATGGCAGCTGCTTCCTGCTCTTGCTAATTTCTAGGTCAACTGACCCCTTCTATCATCTGTTAACCAAGTTCGTACATTTTTAAAAATTAATTAATTTATTTATTTTTTATTGAATCATAATTAATTTTACATATCTTGGGGATTCAATGTTGACATATGTTGATCAAATCAATATTACTAGTATATATATTGTTACAAATTGTACTTATTCTTTATGCCCCTTGTCCAATCTCTTCCTATCCCCCTTTCCCTCCCCCCCATCACTGATAACCCTAGATTTCTTCTCTCCCTCTGAAAGAGTAATGGTTACTCTGTTGATTTGTTGCCTAGATGATCTGTCCAATGCTGAAATGTGTGTTCAGGTCCCCAACATTATTATAGAGCAGATGCTTCTTCTGTCACTCTGGAATGGGCTTTGTGGAGAGACACATCCTCTTCTTTGGTCTCTGCTGGTGACTCTCCTTGTGTCAATGCACTCCAGTGGCTGGTGGGCCATCTGCATGATGGTTGTGATGTCTAGTCACTTTTGTGGCAGCCATGGTTACTGTGGTGGCTGTGGTGGGCCCCCTACATGGAGGTGATGTTTCTGGCATGCTCCTTGGTGCTGATGGTGTGCCTAGTTGGGGGCGGGGGGTCCAGTCCCCAGTTCTAGGCCCTGGGTCCCCAGGCAGCACCCTGAGGCACTGGCAGTGTTTCTGGTTTTGGGCAGGGACAAGTTTCTACATTAAATCGCTCAGTTACAAATACTTTCAGTGATTTTTGTTTTTCTGGTCCTACTTAACTGACAGAGATCTTCCCTTTAATACAGCTCCCTCTTCTTCCCTTAACCCATCCCTATTCATCCTGAATGTTAAGGGCTGGTTTGCTTGTATCTATTCCCCTCTAATGTGAGTGCTCCATGAGGTCTGGGACCATGTCTACTGTCTTGCCATCATACCCCTAAAACACTGTCTGGACAGAATAAGAATGACATTTGAATGAGTGAATGAATGAATGAATGAAAAAACTTTATAGCCAAGTTTCTTGCCTACCTTCCAATTGCCCATTAAGTCTGCTTTCTCTTTCTGTCTTTCAAACCTCCTTTCTCCAAAAAAATAATCCTTGTTGTTTTGCCCTTACCTTCTAGGTTTCCATTTTTTCTTTACTTTATTTAGTAGGTACAAGTAATATGGAATAAACCCCCAAAGATCTCTGTTCACCCAGACTTCTCATTTCCATGATATATCTTCTGGGTAGGGGACTCAGCCAGGGCTGCTAGCCAGAGGAGATGGAAGAGTTACAAGGCATCAGGACCCACACAAAGCTGGGTGGTGGACGCCTGGCTAGGGCTATGGTTGTGGTTCCTACAGGGAACCTCCTCCTGACACCATGGGGCGTGGATCTGGGGACAGCTTCATGAGGAGGAAGGCCCTTATGTCATCTCCCCTTCCCAGTGGTCTGAGCCCCTGGATGCTTCCCTGCAACCCAGCTTTGCTGAAGTGAGGTGGGGGTGCAAAGAGAAGATACTTGACTTTGCTCCCAGGCTTGGGCTGGGTGGGAGAGTAATGCCTGGTTTGGCAGCCTGGATGGGGCACCAGAGGGAGGTAGGGAGGCATAGGCAAGGGACCAGGACAAGAGCTGTGGCTGAGCTGCTGTCCTTAGCCCACATATCACATTTCAATCAGCTCCGAGGATCCATGCAGCAGCAGGAGACGGGCTGCAGGGGGGCAGAGCATCCAGCCATGGCTTCCCTGGCCCCATAAACTGAATGGAAATAAACACAAGGGCAATACACAGCAGTGGCTTTCTCACCATCCACAGCAGAATCTGTTTCTAGGGCCAGGCTAAGAGCCAGCAGGCAGAAGAGGGCAGTGAGACACTTAGGCTAAGACTCGGGGTCCAAGGGGTCTTGGGGTCATTTTTCCATCCATCTGCCTTTAAGAACGTCAAAGATTCCAGCCCAGACAGAGACTCTTTTGACTCCATCTAGGTAATGAGACACCCCAAAGGATATAGTGCAGGTCACCACACATCTCAGGTAGAGGAGAGGGTTTAATAGACAAGGAATCTGGACTGGTACAAGGGTCCTCTTGCCTGTGCCAGCCAGAAATCTGTCTTGGAGTCCTGCATCTCCACATGGTGTACTGAGGAAAGACTAGGGCAGAGGGACTCTGAACAGTGGGAGTATGGGATGGGTGCAGTGAAGGGAACAGAGGTTCAGTGCTGCCAGGGATGTGATAACAATGAAACCTACACGTTACTGAGTATGTCCTAGGCGCCAGGCTCAGTTCTCGGCACTTTTATTCATTATGCCATTTCATCCTTAAAATAAGCTTCTGAAGCAGCTACTCTTGTCCTTATTTTACAAAAGAGGGAACTAAGCTCAGAGAGATAAGGAGACTTGCTAAGGTCACACAGCTAGATGTGAGTGACTCAATCCAGTGTGGAAATGAGGCCTCCAGAACCCGTCACCCTTGCGGTGACATCCATGCCCTGTCCCATGGGTGCAGAGCCACCACCAAGGTGAGGCACCAGGGCAAGGCTTAGGCCACAGCTCTCTGACGGCCTGCAGAGAAGCGGCTCCAGAGTGGACGGTGCTCGTGCAGGGATCCTACAGGTCCAGTTCCCTCTGCCAGAGGCCTTTGCTTAGGGCTCTGGAGGCCGAATCGTCCTACCTCATGCTTCTAACACCCTCCCCAGTTTTAAGGAGGTTGAGGGTCCAGCTTCCCCGCTGTCCCTGCAGCCTCACAGTAGCCAAGTGTTTGAGCACAGCGCCTGCTTAGTTCAAGCCCTCGTCATCTCCCACCTGGCTCATCTGGGCAGCCCTGCCTGACCCATCTTCCACACGGCTGCTGCCATAACCCTTCCCAAAGACAGACCTGGTCACGTCGCCTCTCTTAAAACTAACTCTTTCATGACCTATTTTGCTGGGGGGTAAAGTCCAAGTTTCTTAATTTGGCATTCCAGCCTTTCCCAGCTGGCCCCAGCCCACCCTCCAAGGCCCTGCTTCTCCCACATCCCTCACACTGCAGGGAACTCAGCCATGCTGGAATCCTGGGCATGCCTCACCTTTCCACACTTCCTTGCTTTGCTGGCACTCCTGCTCCCTCTGCCTGGGTCAGCTTCCCTGTCACTAAATTTTTTCCCTTGGCAAAATGTCACCTTTCCTGTCCAATTCCAAAGTCATGTGCTCTATGAAGCTTTTCCCAGCAGCTTCTTCTCTGTGCTAACTCCTCCCCTGCAGACTCCTTCTGAGTTTGTGATGAAGATGATGACAATGATAAAAGTAGAGAGCTCACTCTGTGCCAGGCACAGTCCTAAGCACTTTTCATGCGTTAACTCATTTAACCCTCCCAGCATCCAAGGAGTTGGCTGCAATCATTATTCCCATTTTGTAAATAGAAAACAGAGGCCTAGAGAGGTTCAGTAACTTGCCCGTAGTCACACAGCTAGGAAGTGGACAGAAGCCAGAACCCAACCACAGCCATGCGGCTCCCAAGCCCGTGCCCTTAAGCACTCACTGAGGCCCCTTCCACACAAAGAATGCCCGTGAAGTGCGTTTCTGGACGCACCTCTACAGGAGCGTTGCTCACCTTATCTCAGAGGCTGTGACTCATCTGTCTCTGCTGATCATCTGGGAGTTCCTTGAGGGCAGGGCTTGTCTTAGGAATCTGTCTTGTGTCTAGCACAGTACCAAGGACAAAGATGAGCAAGGCATTCATTAGAAAGAACAGATGAATGATGTGTAATGATAATTATTTGAAGTATCATTCTGTCTGAGTCACCACAGGAGAATAATAAAGTCCCCCAAATGATGACCCAGTTGTGAGATGAGACAATCCTCTGTAGAAATGTGGGAAAAGAGGCCAGGAAAAGGGTCCTCTCTGAAGGGCCCTTAATGAGGTTCTGTCCACATGGGGGGAGGGAGGTCACACATACCATGTCCATGCAATGTCCTTTGATGGCCAGAAGCTCAGGGCAGTGGCAGGGTGCACCTTTTCCTTTCTCCTGTATTCCCAAGTCTCAGGTAATACCTCATGGGCTATACTCTCTTTGTGGTCTCATCAAGTTCCATGAGGCACAGCTGTCTGCCCCTTCTGTCACCCACACGTTTGGCTATAGAGAGGGAAGCAAAGCTGGGACTTACAGATGCCAGCAAGGAGAAGGTGATGGGTAATTGTGTCATTAGCTGCTCGGATTCATCTTGTCCAACCCTGAGCCCATCATCTCCAACCCCACACCTGACCCCCTACAGCGCTTCCCCTGGAGGGACCACCCATCTGGTTATCCAGATGAGAAGCCTGCTCTCCTCCCCCAACACTGCCTTCGCCTTTCTCATTCCCTCAGAACCCAGCCAGTCCCCAGGTTCTTCAACAGCATTTTCTAAATATCTCAGGACCTGCCTCTCCTCCACCACCATGATCCCAGCTCAGAGATCCTCACTGCTGGTCTGGAATGGGAAAGCCCCTTCTTTCTAAATCCCACTCCGCTGCCACAGAGCACCTTCTAATGTATGAGTGGGATCATATCATTGTTATGTTTAAAAACATTCAGTGGCTCTCTACTGCCCAAAAGGTGACAGCCACCCCTGTAACCCTCCTCTCTTCACTTCTCACATTACCTGCTGTCACACCTCGGGGCCTTTGCTAAGCCTTCTGTCCAGAGCTCCTCCCCATCTCCCTCCTCCCCCCTCACCTGGCTCGCGCCCCTTCCCTGTGGAAGACGGGCCCAGCTCCTCCAGGAAGCGTTCCATGAGCTCTCTCTCTCCAACCTCCCCTCCCTTGAAGTCTGGCCATGCGCACCTCCCCATATGCTCCCATATATCTCCCTACATGTAAACCACTCATGGGACTTGCCACATTTTACTAAAATCATCCTGTTGCATGCATTTCCCCGCTGAGCTGTTTCACGGTAGGAACCCTGTCTTATTAACGTGCCTATTTTCTGCCCCTAGTACAGCACTTGGTGTAAGAACCCAAATGCCCCAAGGGATCACACGCTGATCACATAAGTCCTTCTTGGCCACACCCCATCATGGCGCTGGTTGCCCTCTAAGTAGGGATTGTATTTTAAGCCAATCAGCCTTCCCTAGAAGCCCTATATATATGTGTGTGTGCCGCCTAATAAACGAGCTCTCTCCGGTGGATCGTCAACTGGTGTCGACTCGTCCTTTCACTTGGAATGGAGCTTAGCAGGAGCTCAGTGAAGGTGTCTTGAATTGAACTGAAATTATCTTTGAATCATCCATCTGTAAATAGGCACTCTTGAGCCTACCTCTCATGGCTGCTGTGAGAACAGGAAGTGCTTCTACTTGTGAAGTGCTTAGTATGTGCTCAATGGTTGTTCACAATTATCATTATCATTACTAAGATCAGGCGGTGTATTTGAAAAGCACCAGACTAGGCATTAGGAGACATAGATTCTAGTCCCAGACCTGATATTAACTGTCAGGATGACCTTGGGCAAGTCAATTATCCTCTCTGAATTAGTCTCAATAATTGTTATTTTCCTTCCCTGCTTCACCTCCATGATTGAATACTTCTTCCTATAATCCCCACCTCTCCGTTACTTCAGCACAATTAAGAATTTGCAGATGATCAGCATATATCTTGACCTATGAACACTGCATTTGTGAATATCCCAATATATAAGCAGTCACTTGGAGACCCACTGCATTGGTGACCTCTCCCTGCTTCCCTGCTGAGCCCTTTCGCATGTCCCCATTACATTTTTACATCAAAAGGTAGAAAAAATATCAGACCAAAGGACAAAGGACAGTCCTTTAAATTAAATATATTTAGCTTTATGACAAACAAGTTACATTTTTCTATTTTCATTTTTTTTTTTTTTTTTTGTGGACTAATAAAACTTCACCATGAAAGAATAAGCAGCAGCCTGGACCAGTATTTGGGAACCAAGTCCTGTGGTGCAGCACTATAGGTTCTCCATGGAAAGCACAGCAGCCCTTCCATTACCAAGTCCCACCTGCCCACTGAGCCCCAGCCCAGCCCCACTCAATGGGGAAATAGCAGAGAGGGGGCAGAATCTTATCAAAAACAGCATTGCAGGTCTGTATCAAAGCAATTTGCCCTTTCTGAAAATTATTAAACTGTCAGCCTATAAAAAAATTAAAAAGTAAAAATGTGTTTCTATAACTCCAACAGTACTGTTATTCCCATCAGTTCTGAAGAAAGAAGGGTTCTCTTCATGGAAGCTACTTTGAGATTTGAAGCTATTTCCTTCCAATAGGAGCAGAGGTGAGGCAGGAAACTACATTACCCAGAAATCCTTGCAGCAGGACCTGGGCTGACCCGTGGCTTCTATTCCTCCCAGCAGTAGCCTGAGCTACTGAATGAATAGGCAGAGAATCTCCTTCTCTATGTTCTAAAGGCCCATCAGAGCATGAAACTGAAGATGGTGTTCCCATCTGTCCCACCAAGAAATTCGGGGTGGGGTGAGAAAGGGAAGATGAAAGTGTTGGTTTTTCTAAGGCTGTTGTTCTAGGAAAGAAGACTTGAGCAAGACACAGCCTGCTGGCAACTGGTCCCTTAAACCATGGCACGGTGGAGGCAGTGCAGAGCCCAGTCAGACACAGCCACCCCTCCCACCACAGAGGGTACTGCTCATATTGTTTCTTTACACTTGAGGCTGGGAGAAAGAGGATCTCTGTGCTCAGGGAACCCTTCATCTAATGGAGAAGCCCTTGCCCTCAGGGAAATCTCAATCTAATGGAGTCACAGTCCCTGATTTTCAATAGTCTCTAGTCTGATGGAAGAGACAAAACCTCTGCCCCATCAGCTCCTAGTCTGATGGGGTAGACAGAGCTCCCGCCCCAGGGAGCTCCCTGTCTGATGGGGAGATAGAGCTCCCATCTTCAGAGAGTGACCAAGGGATGAGGGAGCTCAGAGTCCAGCTCCTCTTCCTACCTCTGCCCAGCTCTTCGCCCTACCTGCCAAGGTGTTCTCTGCAGCCAGCTGGAGCTGGCTGGGCAGCTGTGATGGACACAGCTGGCTTAGCACTTGTCCTTGTCCTCAGTCCACTGAGCCTGATGTTGGGCTGGCTTTGGAGATGAACAGACAGTTCTCATGCCAGGGAGAAGAGCTGTGAGGAAGGAGACAGACCCAAATGTAGCAAAACTTTGCAGCCTGAGCAGGTAGCCTGCCGAGGGCAAACTTCTCTGGATTCTTCTTGGCCAGTAGCCTTTATTCTTAGTCCTCTTTCCATCCCCGCAATGCTGTTCTTTACTTTCTCACCTCTTTCAAAAACTGGCCTGGCTGGCCTTGTTCAGGAAGCTGTCGGGGGTTACTGACACACCTCTGCCTCCTGCATTCTGCATAGGCTGGACGCTGTGCAGGGCTGATGCAGACATGGATTTTTCCTGATTTGACATTCTTTCCTTTCTTGGGGATTATCTGGGACCTTTCACTCTTTCAGAAGTTCCTGGACTCCTCCTAAGTAGGGCTTGGGTCTCCCCCTTTCACATTGCTCCTCTCCCAATCTGACCAGCTGCTCCTCAAGTCCAGGATCTTTATCTGCACCATAGCCTGGGATCTCCACAAGGGTGGAGCTATCACCTCTGAGGGATCTGGAATTAGAAGAATTGTATTTGAACCTATCCCTGCCACTTGAAAGCTGTGTTACTTTAGCTAAGACACTTCACTTCTCTGAGCCTCCAGAAGCTCCTCCAAAATAGGGAGAATAAGAATATTCCACGCAACTCAAATGGTGGTGAAATTGCTTAAATGCTGTTGATGGATTGAATTGTGTCCCCAAAGGTCACATATTAGAAGCTAATTCACACTGTAGCTGGGAGAGTGGGAAATCCTGTTATGGTAATTGATAGGTGGGGCCTTGAAGAGGTGATTAGATTGCAGGAACATGCCACAGTGAATGGATTAAGAATGGTGGCCAGGGGCATGGTTCTGCGGGCTTTAAAAGGAGAGTGAATGAGGAGGTTGGTCTCTCTCTGCTCTGACACCTTGCCATCACTATCACCACCACCAAGGCTTTCACCAGCTGTGTTTCCTGGACTTTGGACTTCCCAGCCTCAGAAACTGTAAGCAATAAATTTCATTTTCTTTATAAATCACCCAGTTCCATGTATTTTGTTATAAGCGATAGAAACAGACTAATACATTAAAAAACAGTTAAGAGCCCTGACAGTGTTAATAAATATTATTGTTTGGCTGAAAATTCCCTGGATGCAACCAACACCCGGAAACCTCATTCATAATGTATAAAAACAGATAAAAGTAGAGCTATTCAGTTTACAGCCAGGATAGGGTTCCTGGAAGCCCCTCCTTCATAGACTTCCCCACTTCCTTTCCCCCCTAAGGACCCCAGAGTCTCCAAAAGCAAGATTATAAGGTTAGAATATCATCAAATAACAAAGCCCAGCTCTGGAGCTCTGCTCAGTACCTGTGATTTGCCATCTTGGGTCCAGGTAAAGTTCTTCACCCACAAAATGGGATTAAATGTCCTCTTCAGAGATTGGCTGGGAAGATTTAAGTGAGGTGCTGGAAAACGTGAGATATCGTTACTATGGGTCATACTCCAGTATTTCTCCCTCTTGAGGTTTTTATTAATTTTGTTTTGGGTTTTTCCTTGCACACATGTGGTGGGCTGAGCATGTGTTTAATATGCTTTTCCAGGGATGACCTGGAAAAAAGGAACTCTGAACAGAGATGGGAGACAATGTGGCACTCCCAGGACTGAGTCTAGAGGAAGGGTCTTTTTCATCCCTTGGGAGGCAGTGTTGGGCAAGATGGGGTTAAGATGGCAAGAATCTAAGAACACTCAGTTTGCTCAGGGCCAGAGTCACTTCTTGCCCTACAGAAAGAAAGAGACAGGGAGAGGAGCCCTGTAGCTGATAAGAACCCACTGAAATACCATATCCTTGAAGTCACTTCCATCTACTTCAATTAACAACCAGATGGAGAATCCCTCAAGATCTGGTGGCTCTTACAGGCTGATCTTCAGAGACAGCCTGCTTTTGATTCACCAAATGTATCATCAGGAAGGCTTTCAGCCACATTAGCAAGAAACCCAACCACATAGCTTAAATTAAAAGGTGGTTACTTTTCTCAAATATCAAGTCATCCAGAGGTAGGTGTTGCTGGTGTTGATTTAGCACTCAGAGATGTCAGAGAACTAGGCCTTTTCTACCATTTCATTCCATCATCCCCCAAAAGCTGACTTTCATCTTTTGCTTAGAATCTCATGGTCACAAGAGGGCTTCTGTGGCTCCAGGCATCACATCCAGGCAAGCGGGAGGACAGGATCATTCTGGTGTCAGGGCAAGTGCTGCAGGGCCATGATACATCCAGCAGATGGACCTCATCCACCCAGGAGGGGCAAGGAGGACTGCAGAGTTCATCCAGCCTTTGAGACCAGCAGCCTCCCCCGCCTGCAACTTGCTGCTCACACAGCTCAGGTTTCTGAAGGATCACCTGTGCAGCTATGTGCTCATCAAGGATAGACTATCCCTTTCCAGACTAAGAGGATGGAGGCAGGTGGAGGGACCTGATGTTCTTGAGGTATCCTCCACCCCCCGGTAGCATTCGGGCTCCTCTCAACACTGTAGATGGAATCTCTGGGAACAGAACTGTACACACTGGAGGTTGCCGGCTTAGTTACTGATGATTATTTCCTTCACCTTCCTCTCACTGCTCCTCTCCACAGCAAAATGACTAGAAGCATGTGCCATGCTAGACAGAGATTACTAGAAATGCAAGACCATAAAAGACCCCCTGTGTGCCAACTCTCTCTTCCACAGGGTTCTAGTGCACAAGTTTGAAAATGCCAGCACTGGGTTTATTAATTAATGCTTCATTGCAACTTGTTGCCTTTTATGGCAAAGATAGGAGGTGACTGGCAGTGAGATGAGTGCTGTGCTGGGAGTCCATTTCCAGTTCTGTGGCTGATCTTACTGTGTGGCCTTGGGCAAGCCATTTCCTCTCTGTTCCCTCTTCTGGAAAGTGGAAATGATAATCATATGTACCATTTAAAGCCTGTGCTAGAAATTTATTTTATTTTATTTTTTTGAAGGTTAATTAGGAAGATTCTTCTTTTTTTGTCTGGCTGGTATGGGGATTTGAACTCATGACCTTGGTGTTGTAAGGCTGCGTTCTAACCAACTGAGCTAAATGACCAGTTCCTTTATCAATTTTGTTTATTGATAAAGAAAATAAATAAATTTACTTATAAAAGAAAAGATTCTTTTATTGATACATGGATGCAATTGATACTTTTGAATTCATTCCTTAGACCAAGAAATATTCTAGATTCTGAAGATACAGCAGGGAACCAGACAAATGAAGCCCTACCGACAAAATCTGAAATCTATTTTAAAATTGTTTATTCTGGAAATTTCTATAAAGATTGAAAGGGAAATAGATAAATATTATGGGCTGAATTGTGTCTCCCTGAAATTTATATTTTGAAGTCCTAATACCCAGTGCCTCAGAGGATCACTACATTTGGAGATAGGGCCTTTAAAAACATAATTGAGTTAAAAAGAGTCATTAGAGTAGGCCCTAATCCAATATAACTGGTGTCTTTATAGGAAGAGGAGATAGGAACACAGGGAGTACACAGGGAAGACCATGTGAAGACACAGGGAGAAATGGCATCTACTAGCCAAGGAGAGGCCTTGGAAGAAACCAACCCTACTGACACCTTGATCCTGGACTTCTAGCCTCCCGCTTGATGAAAAAACAGATTTCTACTTTTTAAGCCACCCAGTCTGGTACTTTGTTATGACAGCCCAAACTAAATAGTATAGTAAATATGATAGATTTTTTTAAATTCTGAGGAAACTTCAGAAGGCAAAATGTCATTTCTCCACCAGCCCAACACAGGGTGTTTCCGTGGAGGGCTGGGGAGTCATGCTGGTATGTGGTGAGATTCCACACTGAATGGTGCAAGGTGCTCTTCCGGGCATTCCCTTCAATTCAGAGACGGAGAGCATTTGTGTGGCCCCAGCGAGCCATGTTGAAGCCAGATGAGCACCCAACAGTGACCAGCTCATCCCAGTCTCCGAGACAGGGATGCGTGTGTTGTTGGTAACTTGTTAGTAATAAGTTGGAAATTACAATGTCCAATTCCTAAGTTGCTTATTTTAAAAACCAGACAAGATTCAGGGTTATGCCTGTGACACTGTCACTTCACTCACCTGTTCATTCACTCACTTATTTGACATGTATATTTTGAGGGCTTCCTGTATCCCAGGCAATGCTGCAGGTTCTGGGGACAGGGAATAAAATAATCAACCTCCCTGGCTTCGTGGGCTTACATTCTCCTGGAGGCTTAAAGCAAATAAAAAGCAACACACATGAAATAAGGCTAGATAAGGAATAACACTTGCAGGGGACATTATTTTATAAAGAATCATCAAAGAAGAACAGAAGACCTCTGTGATTGCTGGGAAAGGACACCCCAGGCAGAGGGAACAGCAAGTACAGAGGCCCTGAGGCAGGTGTGGGTTTGGGGTATTCAAGAAACAGCAAGGAGGCCGTTTGACCAGAATACAAAGAGTAAAGGGGAAGGTAGTAGGAGACGAGGTCAGGGAGGTAGGGGGTCAGCTCTTGTAGGCTCAGTAGAGACTTGGATTTTATACGGAGTGTGGTATAAATCCCCTGATTGATTTTGCACAGGAGAATGACATGATTTAAATGGATCTCCCTTCTGCTATGTGGGTAACAGACCAGAAAAGAGATTTGCTGATGGACTGGATATAGTATGTGAGAAAAGAAGAATTAAGATTATGCCAACATTTTTTCCTCAACACCTGAGTGAGTGGAGGGGCACCTACCCACCCTGATGTACTCTCTGCAGCAGGAAAGAAAGGGGCAGAGAACTGCACGTAAGCCACAGTGCCTATTATCTATGCCAGGGTCTGGGAGCAGGGGGGCATGTGACATTGTCGGTCTCCAGCAGCATAGTAAGAACCATTGCCCCGCCTCATGTTCCCAAGATGGTCATTATGCTCTGGTGAACCAAGGGCTAGAAGGTCCCTGAATGTGAGATCTGGGAGGGACCTCAGGCATGGTCTACAGAACACCTGCATCAGAATCACCTGAGACGTTCGTTAGTGGCAAAGAGCCTAAGCCCATCCTAAACCTTCTGGATTAGAACATCAGTGTCTGGAGGCTGGAAATCTACCAGTAACGAGTCCTCTGGGAAAATCTTGTGCTCTCCAAACTCTATTACCCATCACGCTAGTCAAAGCCCTTCAACTTGCAGATAATTAAACAGCTCCTCACCACCAAGCCAGGTCCCCTGCACTATACCAAGCTCCCAGAGTCAGGGCCAGAGTCCCCAGTGGCCCAGGTGACATCACTTTTTACCAAGGCTTCCCCAGCTCTCTATCTCTTCTCACAATAAGGATACAAGTCACAAGGAGGTCCAGATAGGATGTGTGGCACTCCATCCCCACTGCTGGGAGAAGGCGTCCTTGCAGCAAGTTGAGGGTCATGTGTCAATCCAGGTGTAGAGGATGAACAAAGGCACCTGGACTCCTGGGAGAACCCGTGGCTGAATTCCTGTGAGGCAGAGTTAAACCAGATCCAGAAGTGCAGAAGTGGACATAGGACTTAGGTCCTCGCACCCCTGACACTGCCCCTTCTGAGTAAGTTCCTGGGACTGAAAGAAAGTCTGTTGCCATTTCCTTCCATAAAGCCACCCATACCACATTCAATATTAACCCACAGAGAGAAGGGCTGAGACCAGGGCCCTGATGACACCGTCTTGCTGATTGAGGACTCAGTTTTCTATTCTACAGAATGTAGCACCAGCCACCCTCCTGAATCCTGCCATGGGAGATGAATTGCCAACTTGCTCATAAAGCCTTAAGTAGAACATGGCAGCCGGTGGTGGGTGGCACATGGCAGTCCCAGCATCATTATGCTTGACTGACTCCCTGCCCCTAAAGCCCCCAGTCTCCAGTCTCCTGAGATCATTGATAGAAGAGAGAACTGGTGAGGGTCCTGCAGTGGGATAATTTAGCAATCCCACCCAATTTATTAATGTCCAAGAATTATAGTGAGAAAAATCAGCCAGACTTATACATTGCTCCTTGGATCGTCACTAAACCCTATGAGTTTCATTACACTAAAAGGCAAAACTTTGAGTCTCAGCCTCTGACATGTAGCCATCCAGTTAGCCATGTGTCTTCTACCAAGCCTCAGGAAAAGGAGACCTCTGCAGCAATGGGAGAGCTCTTTGTAGCTTCCTAGGCCACATGGGCTTTCCAACTGGAAGGTGGAAGGGTGAGTCCCCAACAGCCAAGATGTTCATTGCCTTTAATTACACTGAGGTTACAAGCACATCTCCATGTGGATACTCTTATGTACACACACACTGAACACAAATTCAGATAAAGGCAGGGCAACGCTTCTCAAACAGGAATCCACACGGCTATACACACGAAACATACAAAATGAAAGTAAACAACATGGTAAGTGCTTGTAATCTGTCAGGCAATGGGTCTGTAGGTGCTACCTCATTTAATCCTCACAGGAACCCTTTAAGACAGGTGCCATTGTTATCATCTCAGTTTCACAGATGAGGAAACCCACCCGACGTTTCCAGCTATACATGGTACATCCAAGATCCTAGTGTGTCCCTGGAGCCTGGACTCTCAACCACAACCCTCCGAGGTTCCCATCATTACGCACCCCACCCCACATATGTCCTCACACACAGTGCCCTACACCCAACTCTTTATAACCAACCACATGTGTGCCTGCACACACACACACACCCATCCCTGCCTGAATGCATCATGCTCTTTGGGGCATGGGCCACGTCAGCATCCGCCAGCATTTCTCCTTGTCTCTCCCTGGCAGGGAATGGTAGCACTTTCCAGTGCCACTCTTCCAGGACTCAATGGTCCCCCTCCAGTCCTCAGACTCCAAAGCCCCAGAAATTGCTCATTGGTTTCATTCAAATGCTAGCAAATTGCTGAGGTGGGTAAAATCTTTGTTCAAGCTTCTTGGCTACAGGCAGATCAGGAACAGAAGCATGAACTTTAAATCATCTTATCTAAGTCCACAACATTTAATAAATCTGTGGTCAGGAGCTTTTTCACTTGCTGCTGGCAGTTAAAGAAAAGGGCAGTTTTACAGCTAAGCCCTAATATGCTGGCTCACAGAGAAATCACTCCTTGTTCTGACTTATCAAGCTCAATTATCACTCCCTTAAGCAGGAATGTGCTGTTTTGTTCTGCCACTAAACCCATCAGCTCAATGTGCACTGGAAATATCAAAAAGACTGAAGGACTTCCAGTCTCTAGCAAGATCCTGGGGTGCAAAGCCCCCCAGATGGAGTGAGAACCCCATGGAGAGAAGTGGGCATTGTGTGGGGAAAGGCAGCTGCCTGGGTACTGCCAAGCGCTTGTTGGGAGGGGAGCCATTAACTGCCCCACCTCCAGGCTGCAGAGAGGATGTCTGGCTCAAGGCTGGGCAGGAGCCAGGAGCAGGGCTGCCATCCATCCATCTGGGACTGAGCCTAGCTCCAAGAGGTATTACTAACCAAAAGCTTGTATTTGAAATCTTACTTAGCATATGCTGACTATGACCATAGTCAAGTCAACTTTATAGGTCTCAGTGTCCCAATCTGTGAAATGGGCATGATAAAAATAGCACCTGCTTCACAGAGTTCTTGAAAGAATTAAATAAAAATTCATTTACTCTTCTGGTTGTTGTTGCAGAAAATATCTCATCCCAGAGGGCAATGAGCATTTGGAGAAGACATAGGAGGACCTAGACTTACCTAACTTTCCTTGGAGGGAAGGGTATTGCTGAAGAGGAATGACTGTCCTGAATCATAGGCAAAGAAAGTCAGAATTTAGAGATGGGATTTGAGAAACCAGCCTCCAAGATTGTCCTCAATGATTTCATCTCCTGGGATTCATCCCTTTGGGTAGTCTCCTCCCATACTGAGTCATGGTGGGTCTGTGAGACCTAGAAAATACAGAAGAGTGTTGATGTACGACTTCCAAAGCCAGGTCATAGAGATACATGGCTTCCAAGTTGGTGGCTGGGATTGTTGTTCTTGGGGAAGCCAGCCACCAGGCTGTGGGCATGCTCAAGCAGGCCTGTGGAGAGGCCCACGTAGACAGGAACTGAGACCCCAGGCCAACAGCCTGTGCCAATTTGCCAGTCATGTGAGTAAGCCACTTTGGAAGTGGGTGCTCTGCCGCAATCACACCTTCAGATGACTGTAGATAAGAAACCCTGAGGCAGAACCATCCAGCCAAGCTACTTCTGTATTCCTGACCCATGGAAACCACGAGAGGATAAATTATTATTGTGTTAGGTTTGGGGGTGACTTGTTACATTGCTATAGTGACCAGACCAAACCCTTATTTTACAGATTAGGCAAGCCCAAGGTTGATAGGAACACAGGCTGGAATTCAGATTTCTGGGTCCTAAGCTGGCTCTTTCCTCATCCTACCTTGAACTTACTTCCTGGCCTGGCCTGGCCTGGCCTGGCCCCTGGAAGCTAGATTCAGTGGAGTCAGGGAAGTTTTACACACCACCTCTCCCTGCCATTTCAGGGACTCAGTCTGAGACAAGTTTATTTTTAAAAGTTGTTATTATTATATTGTATCAGGGACAGTCAGTACTCACCAAAAATCCATATGCTCCTCCATATCTCCCAGCTTTCCTTGAAGTTAAGTTGCAATTTGTGACTAGTTCTGGACAATGGGCTCTAAAGAGAAGTAATGCCACTTCCAGGCCAAAATACCTAAGAGTTGGTACATGACCCTCAGCTCTCTCCTCTCTTGCTTTAGCAACCAGGAAGTCACCCACTCCAAAGACTGTATCTATAAGATGCAGCCTGGATCCCTGAGTTACTACTGGGAAAAAAAACCTCTCTGGAGAGCCAATGGGCCAAGAGCAGATTTTGCATGAGCCAAAAATAAATTTTTATGTATTGAACCACTGAAATTTTAGAGTTTGTTACTGCAACTTAGTCTATCTTAACCTAATATACCATGTGTTCCAGGTAACATAGCTACTAGTAGGGACAGGGTTACCCAACACATAGTGGATTACAATGAAGTGAGGAATAGCTCCTATTATATTAAGGTCACTGAGATGTCAGGCTTTTGTCTGTTATTGTATCAGAACCTCCTAACCTATCCTTACTAATAAATCACCTGGGAATGTACCTTATAACTGAAGACCCTTTACAAATGAGAAAATAGAATAGTGAAGGATAAAAACAGACACAAATATTATCAGTAAGATTCTGTGTGAGTGTAAGTAACAGCAAATCTAATTAATGATTACTAAAACCTTAAGGGCTCTTATTGTTTACTTGACAGAAAGTCAGAGGTAGACAGTTCAACTATTAGGTCAGCAGGTCAACGATGTCTTCAAAGACCTACGCATTCCCCTCTTTCCCTATGGCCCCTCAGCTTGCTGGTTTTCTTCCTCACTGTCTCGTGGTCAGAATATGGCTGCTGCAGTTCCAACTATCATATCCTCACATCACCATTTTTTTAATAAGGAAGGGGAGGATGAGAAAAGAGTGTTTCTCCTTGAGTGGTTCTACCTCATCAGAGAAGAAAGTCTTTTGCAAAAACTCCCAGAAGTCCCCTTATAATTCATTGGCCAGAACTGATGCATAAATCTGCACTTAGGCAAGAAGAAATGGGATTTATCCTATTACTGGGATCATTGCCACACAAGAAAAATCAGGATTTTTTTTAGCAAAAAAGGAAGATAACAACCATTAAGTAACTTATCAATAGCATCTGCCTCATATATAAATAAGTGTCATTGCCTAACACCACAGTATTAAATGCAAAAAATAGAAGTTCTGGTCAGGATGGCAGAATAAATGGTCCCCAGCATCACTCTCTCCCACAAATCAACCAATTTACAACTATAAATATGTAACAACAGCCAAGCTGGGGCTTCTGGAGCTTAGGGGAAGAGGAGGAGAGACCTATAGAATTCATGAAGGGGGAGAAGCCACGATGAGAGAAAGAAAAAACTGCTTAGAGCATTTTGGGTCATGGCCACTTTAAGGCTGGAACTGCTGAGTGCATGGAGCAGGAGCCGGCAGAAGCCGCAGCTGTGCCCTTCAGATGGAGTTGCTTGGAGGCGGCAGAGGAGAAGAGGGCCTTGGTGGCCCCCAGGACAGTAAGACCACTAGTAGGGTTCCTGTGGACACACGCAGGAGTGAGGAGCCAAAACAGCTGAAAAAGGAGAGCCATTCAGAGGCCAGTGAGTCATTGCAAGGGACTGGCACAGGGCCTGTCCCATGGGAAGTGTTTGGAGGATGGGAGGTGGGGGAGACAGACCCACTGGGAGAACACTGGGACACAGCAAGGACAGCCAATCTGCCCCCCAATCAGTGCAAGACAACTCAGAGGAGACTGGTCGGGAATGCAGAATTGCATGGGGTACAGTTTCATGAAAAGATTCAGGCCCAAATCAGAGTTTCTACACAACCCAGGAGCACCCAGTCTCTAGAGAGCTGGAAGTACCTACAAGGCCAACCATTAAACTCTGAGCTACACAAAAAGCCTTCCCTAGGGAAACAGCAGCAAAGTAGCAATTTAGCTCAAGAACACAGCTCAAATACTGGTTCCCACAGGAAGTTCCCATTTTACAAGTAAGCAAAAGACAAAAACTTAGTTCTGGCCCAGGCACACCACCAGTGCCTTGGGGCCCACCAGGGGACCTGAGGCATGCAGACAGAGACTGGACCCCACTCCCACATCCAGGCACACTGCCAGAGCCTCGGGTCCCCACCTGGGGGCCCGGGGTATGGAGCCAGGGACCAGGCACCAGGCACCTTGCCCACAACCAGGCACACCACCAGTGCCTCAGGGGCCTGCCCAGGGTCCCATGACATGGAATCAGGGACTGGATCCTCCCACAGCCGGGCATACCACAAGCACCAAGGGGCATGCCAAAAACATCACCTCTTTGTGGGTAGCCCACCACAGTAACCACAGCTACCACAAAAGTGACTAGACATCACAACCATCATGCAGATGGCCCACCAGCCACTGGAGTGCATTGACACAAGGAGAGTCACCAGCAGAGACCAAAGAAAAGAAGAGGATGTCTCTCTCCACAAAGCCCATTCCAGAGTGACAGAAGAAGCACCTGCTCTATAATAATGTTGGGGACCTGAACACACCTTTCAGCATTGGACAGATCATCTAGGCAACAAATCAACAGAGTAACCATTACTCTTTCAGAGGGAGAGAAGAAATCTAGGGTTATCAGTGGTGGGGAGGGGGAGGGAGGAAGAGGGAAATAGGAAGAGATTGGATAAGGGGCATAAAGAATAAGTACAATTTATAACGATACACATAGTAATAATATTGATTTGATCAACATATGTCAACATTGAATCCCAAAACTATGTATAATCAGTTATGATTCAATAAAATAAATAAATAAATGCAATAAATAAATAAGTTGGTAAGATAACAGTTAGAACACTATTCCCCTCTCTCTGGCAAATCCATATCCCAGCTGCTGTGGTTTAGATGTGGTTTGTCCCCATTAAAACTCATGTTGAAATTTGATTGCCAGTGTGGCAGTGTCGGAAGGTGGGGCCTTTAAGAGGTGACTAGGTCAATAGGATGGATTAATGTCTTCCTCGGGAGACTGGCTTAGTTCTATCAAGACTGCGCTGGTTCTCACAGGAAGAGGTTGCTGTACAGTGAGGCCGCACCTGGTGCCTTGCCTCTGGTACGCCCACATCCCCTGCTGCTTCGCCACCGTGTTACAATGCAGCACAAGGCCCTTCCCAGAAGCTGACTAGATGCTTCTTGGACTTTCCATCTCCAGAATCATAAGCCAAATAAACCACTTTTCTTTACAAATTTCCCAATTTCATGTATTCTGTCACAGCAACATAAGATGAACTAAGATGACTGCTTTTCTTTAAGCTCTTTCCTTCTGATTAACTGAGGCTCAGAGAGAAGAAGGACTCACCCAAGGTCTCCTGCTGATTGATAACAGAGCCAAATCTTCAAGCCAGATCCCCAACCAAGGTTGGGTTCATGTCAATATTTTTCATTGTGGGTTCCAGGGAACATTTTCACAGCTGCTCTCCAAATCAAAAAGGGTTGATAAATAAATTAGAAAAATGCTACCTACTTAATCCCTGTCTTGATGGTTCTTTATGCCCACTGACATAAAGACTCTGAGAAGTCCTGCAGCAAAAGATGTATCTTATAACACTTAATCTTGTAGTTCCCAAATGTATTTGAGCATGGAATTGTCATTTCATGGCACCTATTAACATCTCATGGGACCAGTGTTCTGGAGAACACCCTTTGGAAATGCTTCCCTAAACAGGGCAGCTTCCAGCCACCCCACCCCACAATGCAACCACTGTGCTGCACCTATCCATCTGTGGAGACTGGGTAATTAGTCCAGCATATGCTGCTGTGCTGCATTCTGGCACTCATTCCACTCAGGTGGCACATTTTTTCCTTCTAGTTAATGAAGAGTTTTGTTTTCATGTGCTCATTTAGGAATTGTAATCACTTTCAAGAAAGAACGAAAGCGCATCATTGGAAAGAATGAGCTTGAAGTTGGAAGGTAATGGAGATATTCACATAGATGTATTTCTGGCTCAGAGAATGCTGGCACTAGCAGTCTGCACAGCTCTACCACACCCATGGAGTGCAGAGCACCTCTGCAGATGTCCTCCATCCAGTTCTAAAAGTCAATGGGCAGGGCCTCACCCACCTCCTCACATGTGGCCAAGATAAGGTCGCTGGCTCTGCCAGCCCCTGCATATGCAACCTTGGACGATTTCCTTCTCTTCCTAGGTCTGGATTTCCTTGTCAGCTGCTGCTAAGGACCCTGAGACTTGGAATACTTAAAGGGCCTGAGCTCAGCATGTAGGTCTTGGACTTTGGACTGTCATTCCCACAGGGCTGTCTCCTCAGTGACAGTGGGGAACATGAACCAGCTGATAACCCATGATTGTTAAACTTTTAAGGTTTTTGTTGAAATAATCACAGAGAAGTAAATACGCACATCAGAAGTGTACGTCTCCATGAGTTTTCACAAACAGATCACATCAGTGTAACCTGCACTTCTCAAGGTATCAACATACCTTACCAGCAGCTTGAAAGCCCCCTGTGCTGCCTTCTACTAACTACTCTACCAAGGGTGACTGCCATCTGCCTTCCGATGCCATAGATTGTTTTCTTCTGTTATTGAATTTCGTGTAAGTGGAATCAAACAGTGCTTACATATTCTCTGATGTCTAGCTTCTTTTGCTAAAGAGTACATTCATGAGAATCTTCCATGTTGTGGAGTCTAACCAAAGGTCATTAATTCTCATGGCTATGCAGTATTCTATGGTATGAATATACCACTCTTGATTTAGCTAGTCTACTCTTGACAGACAAGTTTGGGAAGCTTCGAGGAGCATGTGGATGCACTTCTGGTGGGTGCATTATACCTAGGAGTAGAAATACCAAACTGTAGGGTATGCATTGGTAGATATTTCCCAACAGTTGTTCAAAGTGGCTTTATTAATTTATTCACATAACAACCATATATGAGGGCTCACTTGCTTCATTTCTGCCTTAGCACCCAGTATTTCCCATCTCTTTGATTTTTGGTCATTCTGCTGGGTGTGTAGGGGCATCACATTGTGGTTTTAATATGTACTTTCCTACAGACTAGCGATGTCGAGCACCTTTTTGTGTTCATTGGATATTTGGCTATCCTTTTTTTTTTTTTTTTTTTTTTTTTGAGTAGTGTGCAAGGTTTCTTATCCATTTTTCTCTTGAATGGTCTTTTATTGACACACTGTGGTATAAACACAGGGGCCTGGTCATAACCGCCCCCCCACACACACACACACCCTATTCTGATTGTCTAAGAGAAACAAGGGGGTATGAAAACTACCAAATCCAATGTAGGCAGAGAATGCTCGCTACAGGTAGGATTCTTCAAGTAGGGCCTGAAGACCACTCCTCAGCCCCTGACATCCCCTTCTCTACTCAAGGCAAGACTGACACATAAGACAGTGAGAAGAGATGCCACATTTGTACAGTAACAATAAAGTCTGTGCTGTGTTCTAAGCACTGTTCTAGGGACTAGCAATTCTGCAGTGGATCATACAAGAAAGACCAGTGCACAGGAACCCAATGTGCTTAATTGAGCCTGAGAATGGTGCTCACCCTTTCTCCTCTGCAGCTGGGCTAAACTTGTCCACCTAAGACCCTAAGGATATTAAGTGCCTGGCTAATAACAATAACAATACTAAGGCTGTAACATTTATTGAGCACTTACTGTGTTCCAGTTGATATTCCAAGTGCTTCACATGTGTTAAGCCAGTGGCTCTCAAACTTTAATGTGCAGCAGCACAATCTAGAGGCATTTACACACAGACTGCTGCTGAGCTCCGCCCCCATTTCTGACTGTGAACCTGCAGAGGGACCTGGGAATTTTCATTTCTAACAAACTCCCAGGTGATGTTAATGATGCAGCCATTTAAGCCTTTACCTCAGAGCAATCCCATAGGATAAGGACTAATATTATCACTGTCATGCAGTGAGGCCACCAAGGCACGGACAGCAATATCTTTGCCTTTGGCCACACAGGTGGTAATTGGTAGAACTGGTATTGGAACTGAAACAGCCTGACTCCAGAGTTTGCACCCTTGGCTATTAACTTCACCAACTATGCCCCAAGTAGCTTGCTTTTAAAGACTCTCGTGAAAAGTTCAGCTTAACAGCCAAAATAAGAACCAGTTGTAGCCTGCAGCCGCTGATTCCCATTAGATAAATCTCTCCTTTGTGCATTCTTGGATGGGCTGTACATCTGCTCTCATCCTGCAGAGAACTGCCAACAACTGTGATGGGTGGATAAGCAGTGGAGGACAGGGACGTATGTGAGGGCTTTGCGGCTTAAAGAAATATATTTGAATCCCAACTCCAGGCCTTACTTACTACCTGTGAAACCTTGGCCAAGTCTTTAAGGTCTCTGAGCTTCAGTTTCTTCATTATTGTTAAAAGAAATATAAAGTTATTTAAAACCCCAACTGACTGTAGCTGTTTTATCCTGCCAGCTGGAAGAACATAATTCCTTTGTAGGCAAATGGCCCTTTGTTTAAGAGACTTTCCTGATGCAGCTCCATGGGTATGAAAAGAGTAGCCTGGAGAGATCAGACAACGTCAAGTCAGAATTGGGAACTTCTTTGGGAAGGTGGGAGGGGGAGGCAAAGGTCAGGGACAGGAGGTGAGGGCCAGGAGCAGGGAATCGAGGAGAGGCAAAGACAGGTAATTCCAAAAACATGTTGGGAGGATGGGGTATTCCATGGAGCTGGTGGACAGTGAGACCAGGCAGAGGCATTTTAAGAAAATGGATGTTTAAAATCCAATTTTAAGCAATTTCCTTTTTGATGGCATGATATCACCACCTCTACCTCCCATATTACCTCCAAATTCTGAGACTTACATGGTTGTGTGTTCCTGAATGCAGCCAGCGAGTGGAGAATGGGATTAGGCATAAGGACAATATCTCCATCACAGGGAGTACAGACAGACACCCATGGGATGATCCCCCATCAGGACAAAAAAAACACACACACTTTCTAAAAAATTAATATTTGTGCCTCAGACTGGGTGCCCTTGAGGGCAGGATCCAAACCAAAGACCCCTGTCTGCTCTGAACCTGACCTAGTAAATTGGTGTGCAGCAGAATGGCGATTCCTGCCTTATGAGAAAGGTGGTCACATTAGCTAACCTGAAGCCTTCTTTCCCTGGTGAAAAGACAAGCATGCTGGCTGAGTAGGACATCATGGAGATTCCCTATATAGTAGTCCCCACTTATCTGCAGGGGATAGGTTCCAAGACCCCCAGTAGACGCCTGAACCTGTGGACAGTACCAAACCCTATATATGCAATGTTTTTCCCTATAAATACATACGTTCCTATGATAAACTTTCACCTTTTCCCTTAAAGAAAACACTTTATGACTTGTCTTTGGCATATCCAAATTGCCAGCATACTATTCTCGCAGTTTGGAGTCATTGCTAAGTAAAATACTGTGACAGTCAATCTGATAACCTAGACTGCTACTAAATGACTAACCGGCAGGTAGTGTGGATATTCTGGATACAGCATGGAGATATAGCACGGATATACAGCATGGATATACAGCATTGACATGCTGGACAAAGGGATGATTCACAAAGCCAGGACAGCACGAGCTTTCATCACACTGCAGGCAACTGAAACTATGGAGAGTGAAACTGTGGATAAGGGGGACTACTTTATACATTGTTCCACTGAGCCCAGAGATTACGTCCAGGAGAAGTTCTCTTTATAGATATAGTCCAGCTAAAAAATAAGGAATCCACCTAATAACTGAAGAAAGAATCATAAAATTAAATTAGCACCATTCGCAACCGCCATAAATTAATGGAGCCAGGCATTACTCATTGGGCTGCTAACATCACAAAAAAAAAGACAATCAGACTTTTGTGCCTTCTGACGTAAGAATACAATACTACACATGAGGTAGCCTTGCCAAAGGAGACAGAGAGAGACAGAGAGAGAGAGAAGGAAGGAAGGAAAGAAGGAAGGAAGGGAGGGAGGAATGACAGAGAAGGAGGGAGAGAGGAAGAGAGAGAGAGAGAAAGCAGGAGAGAGGGAGGAAGGGAGAGGGTGGCGAGAGAAAGCTGAGTCTGCTCAAGCCTGTGGATCCAGCTATCCATCTACAGGAAATGCAGAGGACAGAGGAACATGTTAAAGGACAGCAAAGGGATGCAGAAAGTCCAGACAGTGAAAAACTGTACAGAACAAACAACACAAGTTCATCAATAAGCTGAGAGAGAGAAGGCCTATAGATTAATAAAGATTTGAAAGACATATCAACCACTCAAAATGCATGGAACACATTCGAATCCTGACTCAGACAAATACTATAAATGGTTTTTAAAAAATGTCATGGAGGCTCTTCCTCTGCCTCAAAGCAGAAGATCATCTGATCCATGATGGATTAGGCCTAGGTCCAGGGAGAGGTAGAAAAATATTTGCTCATCTCTTGGGCTACGTTTGTGATGACTGAACACCTTGGCTGGAGAGCCTGGCCCCACTGTCTGACAAATCTTCTACACATTCCCACCCATCCCCTCACCGGGCCCTCTCAGGTGATTGGATGGGTTGGGGGACAGAGAATGGGGAAGGGCAAAGGATATGGATTTAGGGGCAAGAGCCTATTTCAGGAATGAGGGGAGAAAAGTAAGTTCTTAGAATAGGGGCTAAGCTGAAATGCCTGATCCCTCCCTCCAGTGTCATCAGGGAGATGTGGGAATCATGGGGACCTGAAATTGTGGCAGCCACCTTATGAGACACTGGGAGAGCCACTGACAGCCACAGGTGACCTGCACTGAACCAGAGACCACCATCCTTGCTCTGAATCAGCATAGGTTGGGCAGAGAATTTCGGAAGATAAGACTGAGTTAGCCAGACAGAAGGGGAGACTGAGGCTGGGGAAGGGGCATCCTCTTCCTTGTGGGAGAGGGGAGGCAGTTCTCCATGGAGGAAGTGGGAAAAAGGCCTGGGGGCTTAAAAGAGGAGACCCCTTTAGAAGGGGGTCAGGAGATTGCAGACAGAGAGGCTCTGGGAAAGGGCAGGAACCATGCGAAGTAACCTCCTTTTGAAGATATAATTTGAAAAGAGTGTCCTCCCTGTGGACAGAGGGAGCAGCTACCCAGCTGGATGAAGGCACAGTCTCTTTTCTTCCCACCCTCATTGCTCTGACCCTCCAGGGAAAGACGTGTCACAGTCTGGTCCTACCGTCAGGGGAGTGAGCATGGAGAGTCCCATAGGTCCCAGATCCCGCTTGGGAGAAGGTGTGAAGGGCATGGCCCCTGCCCCCACTGCGCCCGGTCTACACCTCCCTGGTACTGCAAGGTGGACTTGACAATGGATCTGGGGAGGAAGAGGGTACTCAGGACAGGGACACGAATCCCTCCACATCATGTTGCCAGGCAGAGACAGGACCAAAGGGGAATGGAGGTCCCTACGGCTGACCAAGTGGAGTCCTCACTGATTAGCAGCAGCCACAGAGGACCCACGAGGGGGAAGGTAGAAGCCGAAATACATCCCCAGGCTCAAGAGACAGGAAAACTGAAGTTCATGATTTCTCTCCTAGAGATTATTAAGGAATATTTCTGAGTAACAGAAAATGAGAGGATGCTGACTCCTCTGATTAAAGTAGTAAAAAGGTGATAAAGTCTCAAAGCCCCCCAGTAACCCTTCAGGCATGACAGTCCCTTATGGGGATAAAAGGGTGCTTCTTACCGCAGTTGGACCAGACTGGATCGGGAACCCCTACTTTTACATTCAGCTGGTGGCTCTGTGCAGTCCAAAAAGTGCACAACCATATGTGGTCCTCCTGGTGAAGGGGGAGGTTCCGCAGCAAGGGCCCAGGCATTTCAGGGGATTAGGAGAGAGCAGAGGGCAGTCGGATCCCACAGGCTCTGGCTGGTGGTCTCTCCATGAGTCCTGCACCTTCACGGGCCTGCGGGAGTCCCTGCATTTCTTTCTGAAACCTGGTGATCTGGGACTTGTTTGAGCAGAAATGGAGATGAAGTCAAGTGACAGACACAGGCACGTTTACCTGAGGAGTAAGGGGAATAAACTGGTCCCCGGGATCTGGCAGGAAAGGAATGTGGCTTCCACTTGGAGTCATTTGTTTGGATTTCTGTCCCTGCCTCTCCTGCCACCATTTCCACTCCTCCTACTCCTGGGCATCTGGCTGTGCAAATAAACCCGACTCTGCCTGGTCTCGAAGCAGGCAAGTGACAGGGGACCAGAGGAAAAGGATAAAGACCTCCCCTCTGGCTCTTGGTGCCCTGTGGCTGGAGAAACTGAGGCTGGGGAGATCAGGCACTTCTGCCCTGATGGCTGCAGCCACAGCCTGTCCTCACAGCCCCTGCCCCCTCCAATTTATCTCTCAAGCTGTGTGCATGTCATATCCAATGACTAACATTTATTGAGCACCTGCTGTGTGTGTTCTGGGCACCCAGCCAAACACTTTACACACTCTGTCAGGCTGGGCTCTGAGCCGCAAGCAACAGAAACCAACTCTGGCTGATTTAAACAGAAAAAGAATTTACTCAAAACATTTTTGGTTGTTCATAGAACCTATACAGGGCCTAAAAGCCAGGTTTGGGGCTGTACACTCAAGAATAACACCCAAAGCAACACTGCAGAAGTGATCTAAATTTGGACACAAATGCTGCCGGGCTGGCCCTAGACTTTGAGTTTTCAGCACTGATGCCAACTGGACACTGGCCACCCAATTAGCAGCACAGCCACCACTGTTGTGGGAACTCTTAAAACCATGCAGCAGCCAGAGGTAATGCTTCATGGTCCCCCAGAGTCTGGGGCATATGTATCTGACTGGCAGAGCCAAGTCTTCTATAGTGGGAGGTGGGCTCTGCCACTCAGATCCTGGGCACAGGGAGGAATATCTAGACACAGGGAGAGAGTGAGGTGCTGGCCACAAAGAAAGACACCTGTCCACTTCACATGCATGGTCTTGTTTTTCTTGTTTAAATCTTGCAAGAGCACTGTAAAGTGGACTTGTCATGCTCATTCATCAGAAGAGGTACATGAGGATCAGAAATATTAGCCAAGGGTACAGAGCTAGTCGGCAGCAGAAGGCACAGGAGGAGGACTGGGAGCTGACTCCAGAGAGCACAGCTCCTGACCACAGCTCTCCTAAGCCTCTTGTCTGCAGCACTGCTGGACAGAAAGAGGTCTGCTTAAGATAGTAGTCTGCAGGAGAAAAAGGGAGACAGGGAGCGAGAGAGAATATGTGTACGTGAATTGTGCATGTGTGTCTATGTGTTTGTGTGGGTATGTGTGTGTTTGGGGGCAGGGACAGAGGGCAAGTTGAGGATCTCTTCCTAACTTGTTCATGCAGGATATCAGAATCTTGACCATAACAGTCTGAGAGTCATGCCCTGTCTGCCCATTCCAGGTGTACCTGTATGACAGTACCTAAAGGACTCTCTAACTCCAGCCATGAAGTTATGAAGATGACCAAAAGGATCTGTAAGGAGAACTGAATGCAGGGTGACATTCCAAGTCCTTAGTACCCGAGTCATTCCTGCCACTTCCTACTTCCACGTGCCCCACGCACTGTACAGATGCCCATTCTCTCAGCAGCATTCTCTCTCCTGATGTTGTGCAGCTCAGGCTGGATAAATAGAAACCACACAAACTTGGAAGGAAACATGGGGTCTTCTGAAATCAGTCCCACTGGACTATGAGCTTCATGTCTCCTGTGCGCCCCCACGGCCCCGTGCTGCCAGTGTCTGGCATCATACAGCAGCTACTCAGTAACTATCCGTTGAATGAATGAGTGAGGGGGCAAATGAGGGAATGAGTGAATGGGGCTTCTCACTGACAAAGACAATGCCCTGAGCCGGCATGACCAGGTGGGCAACTGTGCAGCCCTAGTCCACTGCTGTCCTCACCCACGGTCCCTGCGTAGTCCGATTGAAGCTTTGGTGTTTGTCTCTCACTCCTTCTTGCTTGTTCCTGTGTCCTTGTCTTTACTTATTCATTTGCTTAAAGTGCTCTTTCAGAGTATGAATCTGTCCCCATTAGTTTCTACAGAAAGGCTTTGATTCCCTCTAACTGCTCTGCAAAAGCCAAGCAGCTCTCCGTGCCACAAGGAGGAGCCCCTGGTTGGGCAGGCAGGGGGACAGGGACAGGAGACAGAAGGAGGCTGGATCTGCTGATGGCCTGGCACAGCTCCCACCAGCTAGGACTTGAGGGACTGCAAAGCCATGAGACAGAAGGACTGGGTGATACAGGAGCTGCGATTTTCACGATGGCTTAATATTTTCACTTCAGCAGTCAAGATGCCTAAAAGGCTAATGCTGTGTCTGGTGCTCAGATGACCCGCTACAGACCCGGGACCTCAACTCCAGTCTTCCAGTGATGGACATGCCCAATGGAAGTACCTGCTTCTTACATTCCCAAGCGGGGAGGCGTCCTCACCCTCCTGCCATGGCTACACTGGAGGGAGCCTCCGGAAAAGGCACATTGTGATTTTCCAGCCTCAGAGCTCAGCGCACATGCTGGCGGCTTCTCCCCTCCACCTGGTCCTTCTCTTATTATTCTCCCTCTTCTTTCCGCCAACCCCAGCCTTCTCTGGCTGGTGAGAGGAAAAGCTGTGTCCCAGGCAGGAAACTGAAGGGGAGAGGCAGGCCTGGGAGGCATCTGACCACTCACTGTAGCTGCTCACGGCAACAGGGAGCTGGCCTTTGCCTGGGCAGTTTGTTTTTCTCATCTTCCACCCCCATGTCTGCTGCTGAGGGGACAGCAGCCAGCATCAAGGCCAGGGCATGAGTCAGCTCCCTTGCTGCTTGGGAGCCTCCCGATTCATTCCAAGGGGATGCTGTGGGGAAGGATGGCTCACCTTCCATAGGACGGGCCCTGGCTGAGCAGTGCCAGGGTAAGGGATCCATGTGAAGAGCCGGTCAGTGACATCCTCCCAGACTGCTGTCCAGTCCCCAGCGAGCAACAGCACAGCCCCCCTCACCTGCCACAGACTCTGGCAACCCCGTCTTTCTGAGCTCCCTGTCCTCTGAGAGGTCAATAAACAAGCAGGCCCACACTCTGGGGTGGTGACAGTGCCACAAGAAGACTAAAGCAGGGTGAGGGAAACAGGGAGCTGGGCAGAGGGTTACTTTAGAGAGGGGGGTCAGGGGAGTCACTGTGAGGATGACATTTGAGTAGAGACCTAAAGGAGGTGAGAGGGTAATCCGGCGGAATATCTGGGAAAACCCACTCCACACAGAGGGAACAGCGAGCGTCAGTGTAACAGCCTGAACAGAAGTGACTCTATTTTGTTAAACTTCTAAATTAAAAAGTTTTTTTTTTTCTTATTCTTACCCGAACTGCATAGCTTGCAGCTGGACATTAAAATACAATGATTCTTGTTCACATGATTGCTAGAACATAATGGCTTTTGCTCACACTGTATACAGAATAATTATAGAAGAAATTATTAACCCAGATGGCCATTCTTTACTAGCTTACTAACTAGATCTTTTCGAGGTTAACAGGAACTGAATCCGTGACTTGACTTCATGGAGGATGGTCACCATGAATCAGCTCCCACCCGAGTTCTTTGAGGTTTATCTGCAATTTTATGATTATGCCTGCACGTCCCTGCTTAGATCACCATGAATCAGCCCCCACCACCTGTCCCTATAAAACCCTTTGGCAAGTCTGGGAAAAGCTGAGATGGTCTTTGAGACATGAGTCCACTATTTCCCCAGGCTGCCGGCTTCCTGATTAAAGACTCCATTTCCTTACACCAACACTTGCCTCTCAATTATTGGCTATCAAGTGGCGAGCAAACAGACCATTGGGGTTTTGGTAACATCAGGGCCCCCAAGAGAGGGAGGTGTGCTGGCACAGTGAAGGAGGAGGAGGAGGCTGTGTGGAGTGGACGGAGAAGGAGACGAGGCCAGAGCAGGGCTGAGGGGCTCGGCTGTAGCTTCTGGAAAAGCCCTTCTGGGCATTTTACATGTATTAACTCATTTGATTTGCACCGGAACACTCTGAGGTAAGCATGATTATCATCCCCACTTTCCAGATGAGAAAACTGAGGAAGAGAGAGGCTAAATAATTCCCCACAGATCACAGACCCAGTGTGCAGCACTTGCTGCCTGCAACATGCACTCCTAACCGCTTTGCTGCGTTACCTGTGATAGTAACTCATCTGCTTTAGCGTTGTCAGACAGACACGAATTCCAACACTGCCCGGCAGTGTGGGAGCTTGTGACCCTGGAAAGTGAACTCCCCTCTGTCTGCTTCTGTTTCCTCACCGCCCACCCCTCACAGGACGGTAGCGTGGCAGGAAGCAGAGAGTGTGTACACAGGGCTCAAGGCACTCTGGGCTCTGGGGATTGCACCTCCCCTCCCTGTCCCTTCTGTCAGGCAAGGACAGCCTAAAGTCTGAGAGGAGTGGGCAGCTCAGTCACGGAAACCATGGGAGGGGGCAAGACGAGGCCTGAATGGAGGACGCTACTTCTCAGGGTGCTGAAGGCACGGGTTGAGCCAGGTTCTTCATTTGAGAGGCTCAGCTCTAAGAGGAAGGAAACCAACAGGTGAGAGGAAGTAAGAGCAAGGGCATCACATGAAGGATTTATAAAGGAAAGGACAGTTGAACTGGTGGAGGGCGTGAGAGGGAGATGGGGAATGTTAGAAGGTGACAGGAGGATGGGTGTGCTCAAGCCAGTGTCTGAAGTGACCACGTGTGGCCCTCAGTTGGCTGTCCACACCCAGGCACAGCCACACTGGCTGTAGAGCTCAGCACTGTGTGTCATTATTTGCAGAGCTTGGAGCTGTTTGCAAAGCTTGTCATTGTCTGTGTCACCACTTGGAGAGCACGGCACTGTTTGTCACTCTGTGGAGTTGAGTTTTATTTGCAGAGCTTGGTAGTGTTGGGCAAGGCTAGCACTGTTTGTGTCACTGTTTGCAGTGCTTGCCTCTGTCTCTGTGGGTGCCACGGTGTTGACAGAGCCCATTCCTCCCTGTTCCTCTGTTTACTGAGCCTGTCAGTGTTAACAGCACTGTCTCTGTGGATAGGGAGAGTCTGTCACTATCAGGGATGTCGTCTGCAGCTCGCTCACTCCCTGGGCCCCTGTTTGCAGAGCCTGTCATGGTTGGAGTTATGATGTCTGTACTGTCAGTGCCATGAATGCAGAGCCAGTCTCCTTACTGAGCCTTATCACCATTGGTGTCACTGTCTGTGCCATGGTTTGCAGAACCCATTGCTATCTGAGCCTCTGTTTGCAGAGCCTCCCACTATCTGTGACATACAGTGGAACCTGATATCATGGCCAAATATTCTCCCTAGGGAGTCACAACTAGACCTAAAGCCCATCTCTAATCTCTGGCAGCCTGTCCTCCACCCTAGATGTGCACAACACCTTGCTCCAGCCCTCTAACCATTTCTGAGTACTGGCCCCTTGGTCCTCCTAAAACCAAACACCTATCTCTTCTCCCTTGCCCCCACCCACCCATGGGCCCTACCACCTGCTTCCTGGAGCTTGGTTTTTACCATAGAGTCCAGGTTCCATGGATGGCTCTGGACCAGAAGCACAAGCAGACTTAGAAAGGAATCAGGGTTGGCGGGAAGAGAAAAAAATGACACAGAGAGGAGCCATCAGGAAAGATGAAAGGGTTGTGCTTCTTCATCTGACAGGGCTTGAAGGCTGTCTTCGGGAGGGAGATGGCTCCTTGTGGCAGAGGGTGTAATTAATTAAGGGCGAGGTGCAGCGAGTGCAGGCAGCTGGTGCGGGTGATAAAGCAGCACTGCACAGCGAGTCCCCGGTGGTGACAGAGATAAGGGGCACCCGGTACAGGCACCAGGCTGCTGGATTCAGCGCTAGGAAGGGGATAGGAGCACTTTTGGAGGGAAGGACAGGGACGAAGCCAAAAGCATTTGTGGGTGAAGCTCTGCCTCCTTCAGACCCCAGCACCTTGAAGTTCAACCCTTTTGTGGGAAAGCCGAAAATACCCATTATGTCACCGCTCATTTCTTGTAGAGAGAAATAACAGAAAATGAGAACATGTGTTGAAGGAGAAAAATCAAAAGAAATGGTTAAAAGAAAGTTTAAAAAAACATTTTAAAAGCATAAGAAACCCATAGACTATTTTTTTAAAAATAAAGAAAATCCTCATTGAAAGTGAGGAAAAATGTGTGCTGAGGATCAAAAGACTGGTTTCTGGAAACGAAAAAAAAAAAAAACTCTGCATGGCTAACTAGCAGAGAAAAAGGAGTCATGTAAAGGGAAAGGCATCACTTACATGTATATAATCTATAGCATATATTTACATTTTATTATTAATTATTTAATATAAGAAAAGGGCGTGCAGCAGGTTAAATGTCAAATGTCAGAAAAAGCATCTGAGAATCCCCTTGTGAGGAACTCCAAAGTCGGTAATAAGAGCTCCTTAAAATAACTTCAAAGTCAGGAAACCAGGTGAAGAATAATGTGGGAGCCCATGATGATCATAGTACAAAAGGTGCATGTGGGATGAAAAGGGGCTGACAGACAAGCTCAGCTGAACCTGTGCCAGGGAAGATGGCCCAGAGATCTCTGCTCCCAGCCTATCTTTTGATGGTGAGAGTTGAATAAGCAAGATCAATACTGATGACAAAGGCAATCTCTGACAGGTGCACATCACTTTCTGGTTTGCCATTTTTTTTTTTCACTCACATCATCTCATTTGATCTCATCATCACATAACCTCTAAGGTGTGTAGGGAAGGAATTTTTAGTAGCTCCATTTCATAGATGAGGAAACTAAGATCAGAATTGGTTTGGAGGCTAGAACCTTCAGCTAAGTCATGTCAGTGTTGGAATGTGAGGCCCAGGCTCCTGGGCCTAAGACCCAGAGTCTTTGTGCTATTTCCATCTGGGTTCCTGCAGAAGCAGACCCTGAAGCAAGGATACAGGTGCAGGGGCTTATGGGAGGAGAAGGAAACACTGGTAGGGGAGTGGGGCAGTGGGACAGGGAAGGGGAGGAACTGACACAGGGTGAGTGATCAGGCTGCTAACACTGGAGTACCTGGGCTCAATCCTGCAAGGACCTCTGGGCAGCAGCACGGTACCAAGCTTTAGAGTTTTCCTTCCTAAGGCGTACCCAAATCCTGCATTTCATTACCTGTTGTAAGTCACATGAACTTCCGGGGTGAACTCAAGGGTGAATTGTAAAACATCTATGATAGCTTACCTATTGTTCCTAATGCCACTGTCTTCAGGCCAGCAGATCGCCAACCATGCTTCTTCCTAATAAGTGGATCCTTTAGAAAGAAGCTACCTGTAAGATAGTATTATTATTATCCTGTAGGATAGATACTATTTGCCCATATTTCATGGATAGGGAAACTAAAGTTCTAAGAGATTAAATAACTTGCCCAAGATCTAAAAAGCTATTAAGTAGGGGGAGCTGGATTTGAATTCTGCACTTCTAACTCTGAAGTCTTTACCAGCTTTATTAGTCAGTGTTCACCAGAGAAAGAAAACCAATAGAACATATAGATATAGACTTATTATAGGAATGGCTCACACAATTATGGAGGCCAAGAAGGCCCACAATCAGCCATCTGCAAGCCAGAGGAAAGCCAGTGGTATAATTCAGTACAAGTTCAAAGGTCTGAGATCCAGAGGAGACAGTGATGTAAGTCCTGGTCTGAGGCCTGAAGCCTGAGAACCAGGAGCACTGATGTGCAAGGACAGGAGAGGATGGATGTCCCAGCTCAAGCAGGGAGTGATTTCCCCTTCCTCTGCCTTTTTGTTCTATTCCATCCCTCGACATATTATATGATGCCCTCCTACATTGGTGATGACAGATCATTTTTATTCAGTCTATCAATTTGAATGTTAATCTCTTCCAGAAACACCCTGACAGACACACCTAGAAGTAATATTTTACCAACTATCTGGGCATCCCTTAGCCCAGTCAACTTGACATAAAATTAGCATCACAACTGCTTTTTCTGTAACTCACAGAGGCTGTCTTTGTCAACACAAAATAGTGAAATGGTGAAATGTCAACATGAAATGGTGAAATTTTACTTTTTGAAAATCCCTTCCCCAATCCTCTTTCAATCCTCTACACATTGGAGAAGAAAAAGAGGGAAGGAATAGAAATGGACTAAAGTGCAGTTCAGGTTTATTCATGGGAGACAGATCCCACTGAGATAAGGAGGGAATTTGGGGCCTGTCCTGAACTTGTAAGGGTGATCTCCCTGACACCTGTCATGAGCATCATCAACACACACCAAGGATTGAAGCTGGCCCATACAGGGACCCAGATGGGGAGAAAGTTTGGAAGCTACGGTCGGATGAGGAGAGAGGTGGAAACAATTCATGCAGCGTCTTGTGGCTGAGAACACATCCAGGGCCCTTCACACCACGCTGCCTGCTGTACCTCTAGCCCCACAGACCCGCGAAGGCCCATCTCCCTCTCCTGACTTGAATTCCCCTTTTTTGAGAGCAGGGAGCCCAGCGCCTAGAGGCAGTAATTGGGAATCTTTTGTTCCACATAGTCCCTGCCATGCTCCTGGGGTTGCAAAGTTACTTTCTACTGCCACGCACATGAGGTTTGGCCTTTTTCATTTATTTGAACATTTATCTTCAAAAAGGAAGGAGTAGGATGGGGGGAGATGGGAGAGAGATGGAGACAGGCTGACAGAGGGGGAGACCGAAAGGGAGACGGAGAGAAACTGAAAGCAAGATCAGAGCACCTGGAAAAAAAGAGGCAGGCAGGCTCTGGGAGGGGAACCAGGAAGCGGGGAAAAAAGCCTAACAACGAAAGCTTGAGAGGCAGCTGGAACCCAGAGGAGACAGGAGAGATGGGAGAGGATAGAAGGAGATAACAGGGAAGAGAGCAGTCAGATACAGAAAGGAGCACACATGTGAATCCAAGGCAGACTGCAGAAGAGAGAATAGAGGAGGTAGTGGGGGCCAGGTGAGCTCCCAGCTCTAGAGTGCTGCGGTGCCTGCACACCTACTAGCCCAGAATGTTAATTACATGCTGTCTTTTAACAATCCCGAAAGCTTGCCCATGTCCCTGAAAGGGGGAGCTGAGAAGCAAACCTGCAGGCAGCACTCAACACCTCCCTCACCTATGAGGGAGGGAAGCAGCAGAACCTTTTGGTGTTATCACAGAGAAAGAGGAGCAAGACACACAGTGTCCCTCGCAGAAGAGAAGCTGACCAGCTGGGCTGGGGAGAACCTGGATGGAGAAACCAGGTAGAGAAAAGGACCCTGGGAAAAAAGAAGCTCAAGAGGCGGGGAATGGTGGGGCACCAAGAGACGAGAAATCCCAAGCCCACCTTTTGCAGACAATAATCCCCTTCTGCCTCTTCTACCCTGAAGATAGTGCCTCCCTTCCCCCAACTACACCCAGGGTATCCTTTCACGTTCATTAGCACCACCTGTAGCCATAGTCAAGGTCTCAGTGCCTATTTCTGCTCCCTGAACCCTTACACCAGCCCTGGCTTCTCAGCCCACTGCAAGAGAGGAAAACCTGACTCTTCTTTTCAAGGGCCCTATAAAAACTGAGAACACAACTTTCTTCTGAGTAATGAGACCTGTCCCTTTATGTCCAGCCCTTTAGTCTCTGTATTCCACATCCCCAGATTCTACAGCCAAGATCTGTCTTCAAATCAGGCCTCCAAGTCAGACGGAGGAGGCCAGGCCTTGGGGATATTATCCAGGGGCGCCAACCACTGCTGTCTGCTTCCCTCTTGGGGACGGTAATGGGCAGTCTCCCTTTTCCCTCAGCCTCTCTCCTGCTCGTGTTGCTCAGGAACCCCCATATCCATACCCTCTTTCTCCTTCCACAGCTAGCCAGTCCGCCGGTCCCTGCTCAAATGTGGAAAGGAGGCTGGAACATGCTTACATGGCTAATTATAAGGGGATTGGGGGGGATATGATGAGAAATCCTTTGACCAGATCAAGGACAGAGAGATGCATTGTTTAGCTACATGACTACGCCGCTTGTCAGGGTAGGGCCATTGCTATGCCAATTGTATTGCTAAAGCAACTCATAACTAGAGCCAGAATGTTTCATTATTTTAGTTATACTAAGTTTCCATCTGTATTGTCAGGGCTAGGGGTTAGGACCCACAGACCCTTCAAACCCATTGTGCAGGCTGGGTCACAGACCCTCACATGCCAGGCTGGGTCAACAGACCCCTCACACACAGGTCCACACAAAGTAATTGGGAAAGATCCTGGGAGCCTTTGGCAGATGACATAAACTCAGTGCTCAGCAGTAGCAGCAGCAGCAGATCCAGTGGCGGCAGCTGTGGTGGTGTTCTCAGGGCATCCCGGGGGCACTGGCAGTGGCGGCAGCAGCAACAGCACCCAGCAGCAGTAGCGGCCTCCCCGTGGCCCCCCTGGGGCATCCCGGGGGTGGGAGGCACTGTGGATCAGAGCCACTTGTCCTTTATATTTAAGTCCATAACCCAGGACACCTTGGTGCACATGTGCAATTACACTAAACAATAACCAAGGAACACCTGGGCGCATGTGCATATTTACATCAAATGCTTGGCAAGATTCTGAACATCTGAGGAGCCCTGACCATTCTCCTTCACTTCCCCTACAAGCACCCATTTACTGAATTCCCCAGAGACCTCTAGTAAGGTGAGATCTCATCAGACCTGAGCATTTCCGGCCCTCCATCCCCAGGGCCCCAGCCTTCAACAGCTTCTCTGAGATTCTGGTGTAGTCTCATCACTTTTCAAGAGATGCTCCAGACACAGGCTTTCTGGGAGCTCTCTACTGCCCACCCCACTGCCGCACCCCTTTGCATCCTCACATTAGGTGCACACCACCCAGAAGCCCCCAGCTAGGCCTGTGCACGTGGGCATATGCCAAACACATAACACACATGCATGCATGTACGCCTGCAGACAGGAATGCCTGCTTGAGAAAGAGGCATTCAAGCACACGGGCCCCCATGTAGGCAGACAGCCCAGTGCTTCATAAGAACAGTTTAAATTAAACATGCACGAGTACACCCATGGCAGGGCATCAGGCCCTGCTCTGCCCAAGGCAAGAGTACTTGGGCTGAGCAGCCTCTGCACAGCTAAGGAGCCTTTGATTTGACAAATAAATTACATTTTTTTTCACATTAAAGAAAAGGCTTTGAAGATTCAAAGCCTCAGGCTAGAAAGCAGTGACCACCCTGTGGCACAGGGGTCGCAGGTCAAACTCTCCTCTCCCTGCTTCTGTCACTGTGAGACTGTCCTCTTCCCTGGGGCTTTAGAGGGTATTGAAAGTCATAATTGCATGAGACTAAGACAGGGTCAATGGGTTCCACCAGCCCTGCTGCCTGGCAGTGGCAGGGGCTGCCTGAAGGTCTCAGTGCCCCATGCTGGGGCTCACCAGGAGCAGCATCAGGCATCACCTGCCTCAGGGGACCTCCCGTCCACCCTTTGGGCACCTCCTCATTCTTTCCTCTAGATTGCTTCCTAAGAGTCTATCAGGCTAACCCCCTCATGTGTTAATGATGTCACCTTTCTCATCCTCTTGGGACATTCCTGTAGTCAAGGAAAGGAATGCATTACTGGGACAGGAAAAACATCCCGACAGCAACAGCTCATCACCTACCTCTCCTGAGTGTTAATAACACTCCTTACAGGACAGTGCTTTTAAGAAGTTACTGCTCCATCTTAAGCCTGCTCTTCCAGCTCAGAGTGTTCCTCCGGCAGGGGTGGCCTCAGAACTACCTGTTGTTCTCCAGGACACTTCCCAGCCAGTCCTCCAGGACATCTACCAGTCCCTGCTTAAAAGCCTCCATGTTGACTTTAAGTGCAGCTAAATCTTGAAAGGAGCAGTTTTCTGCAAAGTTCATTGTAACGCTCAGAACAGTCTGCACTGCCTGGTGACCCTTGGAAGGCATTGGAGCAGGCCTGGAGGGGGTGGAGAGGGGAGAGATGAGAAGGCAGGCACTCTAGACCACACATCCAACTCTCCTCCAGCCCCTACAACACACCCACATGAGCTCCTTCCTATCCCCTTCATCAGATGAACAGTCTGCATACACAAAGCCATGGGTTGTCAGACTTACGAATGACCCCAGAGATCCCCCAAGCATCTGTTTCCCAGATGAGAAAATGGAAGCTCAGGGAGGTGATAAAACTTGTCTGAGGATGCAGAGCCAGTCAGGGGCAGAGCTGGGACCTGAACTTCTGCATTCTTACTCCAATATTCTTTAAATGGTAACTTCCAAAACACATCAAGACTGCCCCTTTCATTTTGAAAGAGCATTATTTATAAATACTCAGCCCCTATTTCCAAGCTGCTACCTCTGCTGGGAATGCTCTCTCCTCCACACACCCCCAACATTTCTCTCTGGCAAACTTCTATTCATACTTCAAAACCCAGTTGAAATGTCACCTGCTTCCTGATTCCTCTCTCCACCCCCATCCCAAACTCTGCAGATTGCATCACTCCTTTCCTGGGTCTCCATGGTACTTTGTATGACTCTATGGAGTTAGTTGTGTAACTAGTTACACGTTTGCTTCTTTCCCTGGGCCATGGCCTCCTTCCAACTAGAGGATCACAGCTAGACATTACTAAGTGAGTATCAGTTGCCCATGTCAACGGACATGTGGAGGGGAAGGGTAGTTTGAGAATGGTCCTCAGGACTCAAGGTCAGCTTTCTAGAAATATGGCTTGGGCTAGGTATGGTGACCTGTGTATGGAACTTTCTCTTCAGATATGTTTGTAAGGACCTCAAGGGTCACCAATTCCAGCCAGGGCTGGACAGATCCAGGGAAGGGTCATTTCTAGGGGGATTCCAGGTGACCTAAGAGGACTCCCACTTCACTGTTCTCTGTTGGGATGGGGCTGAGGCAGAAGCAGCTCCTGGCCTGAGCCCCAGATGCTGGTCTGGCCTCACTGCTCTGGGAGGCACAGCAAGTCTGTTCTCTCCTTTTCTCCCCAGTGTGGGCCATCAATGACTTACACACCCCAAGTGGGCATGGAGATGGGCCCTGCCCTTTGCCAACTGGTGAAGCCAGCTCCAGAAGCAGGAAACCTGGGCCAAAAATCAGGTTTGGGGTTGGGGTTTGGGAGGGTTGGAGTAAGATCTGAGAGATCAGGTCAGGGTTAGATTTGAGAGGCTGGCTACCATTGCTTGTAGGGAGTTGTCAGCCTGGTGAAGGAGAAATGGCCCTTACCCTCAGAGAGCTTCCAACCTGATGAGGAGAAGCAAGACTGAGGGGGAAAGGAACATACACATGCTCAGACATTGGGGCCAACTGAGTTTATAGGGCTGAGGTATGACTGGAGAGGAATGAGCAGGGGAAGCAGAAACCGAGGATGGGGAAGGAGGAGGCTGCGGGTAGTGCTCCGGCACACCCGCTCAGGCTGGTGTGAGCCCAGCAATGTGCCTTCTCTCTCCAGAGCATCCTGGAGGCACTCAGTTACATGCTGTGTGTGTATTTCTGTGTGATTCTGTTTGGCAGAAGGAGGGGAGATGGAATAGAAATGGGACAGGACATTCAGAGATGAGCGACTAATTTCCTGTTAATGGCTGGTTGCTTGGCAACCCAGCTTCTCTCTGCCTGTTGCCCTCAAAATTGGACTGCAGAATTTTTAGTGTTAAAGCACCTCCCATGGAAACTCAATTCTGTGAGAGGCTGACCCTGTCACTGCCACACCCCGCCCTGCTGAACACAGACACAGGTGACAGAGCGAAACACAGGATACAAGAATCAAAGGGGCACACAGCCTGCCAGAGTCTCTCATGTCAGTCTTCCATGTCAGCCCCATCATGAACAATCACATGCAAGTGCATATGCACACATGTTTATATAAGCACATGTGCACATG
The DNA here is from genome assembly GCF_027409185.1 of Cynocephalus volans. Lineage (NCBI taxonomy): Eukaryota > Metazoa > Chordata > Mammalia > Dermoptera > Cynocephalidae > Cynocephalus > Cynocephalus volans. The sequence goes on from NC_084464.1 coordinate 52,052,071, forward strand.
CACAAAAATGCACTAATCTGTGGCTCATACATAAGAGGAAATAATAATAAACCACTACCGAGAGGGCAGGACAAGATGATGGATTAGAGGTGCCCAATGTGCAATCCTCCCACGATAAAGGAAACAGAACAAGGAATGGACAGATAAGTACAGGAGAGAGCATTGGTGTGAGAGCATGGGAGGGTAGTGGGAGCCTATTGAGGACCCAGTAGAGCACAAAAACCAAGCAGGATAGTGTAGAGGAGAAAGAGGTACACAGCTTCAGCCACCACCATGTCTCCCAAACCAGTATCAGCCAGGAGGAATTCTCCCTTGCAGTGGAAAGGATCTGTGTGGCCATGAAAACTTCTCAGTGATAACCCTCCTCCTGCCCCTGCCCGAGCCCACCCCCCTCCACCACTACCAAGTTGCCTGTACTATTGTCTAGTCCCAGAGCTGTGGTACTTCATCCCACACAGGAGTTTATTCTGCACAGTACACCCCATGGCCTATCTCATACCACCTATAGAGTGCTGCACAGCTCCAGCCTTCCAGCAGCCTCAGCCACCCACATGACCCCAGTCACCCTACTGCCAGTGAGGGCCCAGCTGTCCAGTCACCTGCATGGCCCCACCCATCCATATGGGCCCAGCCATATAGTCGCTTGTGTGGTCCCAGCCACCCTGGCCACCCATACAATTCCAGCCATCCAGCCGCCCATGTGGACCCAGCCACCCCAGCTACCCACACAGCCCCTGGCTGCCCCAGCTGTCCACCCATCTGTGTGGGCCCAGCCATGCATGCAGCCCCAGCCAGAGACATAACTGCTGGTGCCTCCCAGAATTACTGAGTCTGCCCAGAACAACTAAATCTACCCAGAACTACTGAAACTACTGAGTCTACCTGGGTCAAAAAGTAAACATCCCACCCAACGGGCAATATATAACAAATTTACAGGAGGGAGTCTCTCTCCTCAAAAGCCACCCCAGAGTAACAGAAGAAGCAACCACTACCAGATGACTAGGCATCAATGCAGGGATACCAAAAATACAAAAATAAAACAAGAAAATATGACATCACCAAAGGAACACTATAATTCTCAAATACCAGACTGCATACAACAGAAAACCCTTGAAATATCTAAAAGGGAATTCCAAATAACAATCTTAAAGAAACTCAGTGAGATACAAGAAGACTCAGATAGATGACACAATGAAATGAGAAAAACAATCCAGGACATAAAGGAGGAACTTTACAAAGAGATAAATACCATACAAAGGAATGTAGCAGAACTCCTGAAAAAGAAAGACTCATTCAACGAAATAAAAACTACAACTGAGAGCATAAGCAGCAGGCTAGAGCAAGTGGAAGAGAGAATTTCTGATCTTGAAGACGGTCTTTTCAAAATAACCCAAGCAGAAAAAACAAAAGAAAAAAGAATTTAAAAAATGAAGAAAATCTAAGAGAGCTAGCAGACCACTTTAAGCATACAAACATCAAATCATGGGTATTCCAGAAGGGGAGAAAAAGAAAAAGGAATTGAAAACATATTCAATGAAATAATAGTGGAAAACTTCCCAGGTATTGGTAAAGATACAGACTTCCAGATTCAAGAGGCTCAAAGATCCCAAAACATATTCAATCCAAAAAGTCCTCTCTGAGTGTATTAGTCCATTTGTGTTGCTTATAACAAAATACCTGAAACTGGGTAGTTTATAAAGAAAACAAAATTTATTGCTTACAGTTTCTGAAGCTGAGAAGTCCAAAGTCCATCTGGTGGTGGCAACAGTGACCTCACATTGCAAGGTGGTGGAAGCAGAGAGAACAGAGAGAGCAGAGAGACAGATTCTTCTCTTCTTTTAAAGCCCTCAGAACCACACATCTGATCACTGCATGGTCCTACAATCCAATCACCTCTTCAAGGTTCTACCTTTCAATTACAATAATAGGATTTCCCATCCTCTTAACAGTCACAGTGGGGGGCTAAGTTTCTAATACATAAAACTTGGGGGACAAAATTCAACCTTCAGGGAGTTTTGGGGGGACATAATTCAATCCACTACACTGAAACACATTGTAATCAAACTGTCAAAAGTTAAAGACAAAGAGAGAATCCTTAAAGTAATAAGAAAACATGTCAAGTCACCTATAAGGGAGTCCCCATCAGACTAACAGCAGACTTCTCACAGAAACTATATAGGCCAGAAGAGAATGGGATGATACATTCAAAATACTAAAAAACAAAACAAACAAACAAAAAAACAACCTGCCAGCCAAGAATACTATACCCAGCAAGGCTTTCCTTCAGAAACAAAGGGGAAATAGTGTCTTTCCCAGACAAACAAAAGCTGTGCGAGTTCACCATCACCCAGCCAGCTCTATGAGAAATCCTAAAGGGAGTCCTGCTCCTGGAACCTAAAAAACAGTAACCATCACCGTGAATACATGAGAAAGAACAAATACCACTGGTAAAGCAAATACATAAATAAGAAAGAGAAAGAAACTACAACCTACCACCTTGAAAAACCAACAAACACTGGGGACAAACAATAAAAGGGACAGAAAGGAAAAAATGATTTATAAATCAACCATATGAAAAGAAATTAAATGTCAGGAGTAAGAAAATACCCTTCAATAACAACCCTAAAAGTAAATGGATTAAATTCCCCACTGAAAAGACACAGACTGACTTATTGGATTAAAAAGCTAGACCCAACTATATGCTGTCTTCAAGAGACTCACCTCACCTGTAAAGACACACACGGACTAAAAGTGAAGATATGGAAAAAGATATACTATGAAAAATGATTACATTGTGTAATGTTGAAAAATTAATTAATTAATTAAATTGGGAGATTATTAAAAACAAAACAAAACAACACTACTATATCTGAGTACCTACCATGTGCCAAGCGTTTTGCTATGAGTTTTATACAAATTCCCTCTGTTATTCTTCCCTGTGGCCTTATGAGCAATATTATCATCCACGTTACAAAAAGAGCAACCAGGAGAATTTGTCCAGGGATCAGAGCCCTCCTAGGAAGATGTTACAGCAATTACTGCCTTAAAACGACCCCAAGAATGACCTCCGTCCAAGTCCTTCATTCTTCCCCCCTACAAGCCCTCTGAGAATAATTCCTTCTGGAAAGTAAGAAAACTAATCACAGGGGTCCCTTTCTTGTATCCAAACAGCTGGGACCTCAAGGGATGCCCCATTCTCTGCCACCCTCCACCTGAGTCAATGTACCTGGGACAGCTGCCTGAGCTGGTTTGTGCCTTTGCCTAAGTGGCAGAGATTTAATACCAAATATTCAGTGTCCTTTCTATCAGAATCACAATTTAGAATGGAAACATGCCACTGAAACAAACAAACAAATGGACATTTCTCAACCTTCCTTGCAGATGGGAGTAGCCAATGAAATACTTGTATAAGGGGAAGTCAGTGGGTGAGGCAGTGTATAAGGGGGGTTTCTCAGCTGATAGATACCTTTTTGCCCTCCCCCAATTTCTCCTACTTTTTGCCTGGAACTTTGACATGATGGCTGGAATTCTAGTGGCCATCGCAGGTCATGAGGTAACCTTGAGGAACAGAAAGATGAATGGAGGCTAGAACACCGATGGAACCAAGGAGCCCTTTTGACAGGCCTGGACTTCTCTTACATGAGAGAAAATCAAACCCTAACTTACATAGGCCAGGAGCTTGTTCAACGTTTAGATTTTCTCTCATGCAACCAAACCTAATACTAACAGATGCAGTAAAGTCTCCAAAAAACAGACGGTATCGTGCCCCATGGTGCTCAGAGACCCCTGGAAAAGGGGCTGAGCTGAGGCGAGCCAGGGCCCCACTTTGCATCTGAGACCCTCCATCGGGAGCCAGCACCTGCTCCTCACTGTCTTCCAAGAAAGCTGCCTCAGGTGTTTCCCTGGGTCTCAGACTTTGCCAACACAAATATTGCTATCTCCTCTACACTCCTCCCCCAAGGTAATGCTAGGAGCCCCTCCATCTCCCTCCCTCTCGAGACCCAAGGCTTGATCAAACTTCCCTAAGCAGTCTGTAGAAGCAGAGAACGGGACAAGTGGGGTGACAAACCCTGTCGTCGGGGAGAGAAGGTTAGGAAGACGCCAGAGATTCTTGTCAGGCTGAGCCAGGAAGTGAGAACCAGGATCAGTCGGTCAACAAACAGGGAGCAGTGCCTTCTGTTTTGAGCTCCAGCCTGTGCTAGGTGAGCTGAATAAACAGAAGAGTCAGAGGTGGGGGAGGGGAGGGGTGGGGGAGGAGCAGGGGGGAGGGCAAAGGCTCAGACCTGGGGTTGGACGTCTTGGTTGAAAATCCCAGTTCTGCCTCTAACTTACTCAGAAATGACGGGCTTCTGCTGGGTAAGCGATGAAGTCCCTTCCATTCCTGGCAGCTCTGGCCCCACGGTCCCTGGTTTGAGGAGGGCACCCAGATCCCCTCTCTCTCACTGTTCTCCACTCTAGCCTCTTTGGTGTCCCCCAAACACTCCAAGCAAGTCCCTGCATCCACATTGCAGGGGCTGGGCCCTCCACCTTGATTGCTGTCCCTCCAGATGGCCACATGCCCCGTGCCCTCACCTCAGTCACATCTCTACTTAAATGCTACCCCTCGAAGAGGCCTTTCCTGGTCACCTGGCCTAGCTAGCACCTGAGCACTTCCCGTCCTCTCACCCTGCTGTGGTTTTCTTCAGCTGTTAATATTCATCTGTCGTTTGGTTATGGTGTCTCTCCCATGAGAACACAAGCTCCTCGAAGACAGAGATTTTGTCTGTTTGGGGCCATTTCTGAATCCTCAGCACCTAAAACACCACTTAGTAGGCATTTTAACAAGCAGTTAAATAACTGACCCACTGAATGAGTGACTATATGAGCATGTATATCCGCATATCTTTACCCACAGGCATACGTATATACACACAACACATGCACACACCACACACATACACTCGCACACACGGACACACGTGTAGCTTTTCATGTGAGGGGAAGTTCCGATACACTGTTCCAGAACCTCTTAGAATTACACAGCTGGAAAGGCAGTTCCAGAGTCTCATTCTCCGCAGACGTCAGTCTGCATACAAAGCACATGGGGTATGGCAATGAAATTTAATGTTCAAATCTCATAATAAAATATTTTTATTTATAGGCCTTTTATACTCCCTATATAATAAAAGTTACAGTATTTTCATAGATGCTTTTCTTATTCAGTGTGTCGCTCCCTCCCACTTCTCGTTTTACATAAGGCTAGCAAAACTCCTGGGGAAACACCAGACAGCGAGGGATGGATAATTTACTCTTGATCAGTTTATGATTACACAGTAGCTGAAATGGGGTGTTCCCCACCTTCCCCTAGTTGTGGGGGATGAAAGGGAGCCAGGAGCAGCCAAAAGAAATGAACAGAACGTGTTCACAGCACTTAAGTAAACTCCATTCCCCATCCCTTTCTTATTTAAGCCCCATCGCAGATTAACTGGTTCATATTTGCTAACAGTAAAAAGAATCAGGTCAAAAGCGTAAACTATCTTATAGATACAACTTTTCTGTTTCATGGGTAAACATTGGTATTGTGTATGAAATGCAATAATTTATCTATTTTGAATGCTCATTAACAGCTGTTAAACTTTATTATTTATTAATAGACTAATCATTCATTCCAATTTTTAAAATTAAATATAGAACCACTAACGGACTACATTTAAAAAAATAAAGCCTAGTATAAGTGGAGAGGGACTCCAGTAGAGAACTGTTTCTGCAGTATTTTGTGTGTGAAAAAAGAATACTTGATATAGACATTCATAGGTGTACATGGGATGCACACCTGCGTACTCACGCTAGGATCAGGGTGGCACTGAACACAGCAAGCAGAGGTAAGAATGAGCTCTGCTTCCACTCAGAAAGTGACTTCAGACCCAATGGATTAACCCCTGCATCTCCTCTGGCAGGCGCATTTGCGTACCTGGCTACCCCCAATGAGGGAAGCCCAGGCAGTCCCCACACAGATACTAAGACAGAGAGATGGATGCAAACTCTTTGTCATGGGATCAATTCAGTCCTGCTTGTTTGTCCAATTTTCCCACCCCTAACACTAACCCCTGAGATTTAGCATACAAACTTCTCAAAGCTGACCTTTCTGAACTTGACCCTTGCCTGCTAGACCTGTAGACCCTGCCAACTCCACAGTTTCAGAGCAGCCTCGACCATTCTGTTTACAGTTCCTTATACCAGTTGTCTTGGTCCATTCAGGCTGCAATAACAAAACACCTTCGACTCTGTGGCTCATAAAGAATAGAAATTTGTTTCTCATAGTTCTGGAGACTGGGAAGTCTAACATCAAGATACTGGGAGATTCAGTGTCTAGTTCATTGTGCCTTCTTGCTGTGTCCTCAGATGGTAAAAGGGGCAAGGCAGCGCTCTGAGGTCTCTTTCATAAGGTCGCTAATCTCATCCATGAGGGCTCCATCCCCATGGTGACCTCCCAAAGGCCCCACCTCATAACACCATCACCTTGGGTGACAGGATTTCAACATGTGACTTTGGGGGGACACAAACATTCAGACCATAGCACCAGTGCTTCTCACATTTTCATGTGCACACAAATTACATGGGGATCTTTTTAAAATGCATATTCGAGTCAGCAAGGCTAGGGAGACCAGGCGTTCTGCATTTCTGACAAGCCAGTGCTGTTAGAAATGGTTCAGGGCCTTCCTTGGAGCAGAAGGGCTCTATGTTACATAGATCAAGGTCTCCTCAGGAAGAAAACCTCTGAGTGGAGACCTGAGGAGATGAGTAGGTGCTGGCCAGAGGACGTGATGTGGGGAGAAAGGAGGAGAATTTTAACTGTGAGAACAATATATGCAAAGGCCCAGAGTAGAGAGGTGGGCATTTTCTCTCCAGTAACACCTGCTCCTTTGAAGCCATCCCTGAGCCCACCTCATACTTCCAACCAGATGTGAGGCTGTTCCTTCCTTGGAACTCCTAATGTCTTGCCTGTCCCTTTCTGATGACATTTGTTACTAGAACCCCAAAGTTCCAGGTTCAAGTACCCAAGGCACATCTAATTCAAACACTGAAACAATGGGGCTTGGAGACAGAGAAAGTTTTATTAGAACTGGCCAAAGCAAGAAGACAGGCTGGCCCGAATTTCTCTGATCTGTCTTACCATAGAAACAGAAAGCAAGGAGTTTCATAGGGCCAAGAGTTAACGGGAGGGAATTAAGGGAAAGTTTACACAACCAGGCTTTTCGGTGCCAGCAGCAGCTCAGGCTAGGTCATTCAGTGGTCACAATTTCTTTGAGAGCCTTCACTCTCTTCTGCAAAATAAACTCATAAATTCTCCTTGTGATTTGTGGGGTCATCTTTTCCAGCTTGGTGGAAAACCGGACAGCATATAATTATATTACAAGAACAAGGGATACTGGGAGGGAAGTTACAGCTACCAACAAGCAAAAGTTTAACTCTACTCATATCTTATTGTTACTCCAAATATATTGCTACTCCTAGGAATTCTGTCCATAGGCTTGGTCAAACAGATTTTTTTGCTATATCCCCCTTCCCCTAGCTGAGGCCCACTCTGACAGGGGTCGAGGAAACAGCCAGAGGAAATTGGGGGGTCTGTCCTCCGGTTTCACATTCACCTTCCTCCACTCAAGTGTAATCCAAATGTGTGAACCTATTTAATTATGATTATTGGCCAATGCATTCCTGAAGGCAGGAGTAAGAGCTCTGTCTAGCCAGGGGACCCTCTGTAAATTCAGGTTAGTACCACATTGTAGGGATGCACACTTCCAAAGAGTTAACACTTTTAAGGCACCTAGTGTCATGCCTGGGACACATCGGGAGCTCAATAAATAGTTACAGAATATAGAACATAATTAAAATATGTTCTGGAGCCAGGGTGAGTGGTTCAAATCCTCCAGTTTCCAGCTGTGTGAGCATGTGCCACTTACTTAACATCTCTGGGCAGTGATTTCTCCATCTGTAAACTCAGGAAAATACCCACCTCATAGGTTTATAAACTTTGAATGAGATACTGTGTTAAATATATATGTGTATCTAAAAACTGCTTAGCATATAAATTCAGTGGTGGCTATTATTATTTGATTATCTGGTGACCTGGATCAAACTGTCTTCACATCCCAAAAGTCTTCTGTGAGCTTCACCCATCTCTGACTCTAAAATCCAATCACCATTTTTATAAAAAGATAAACTAATACAATGCAGAAAACCTTTCCATTACCCAGTTCTCCTTCCCCAGAAGCCTTAGCTGATCACCAGCTCTACCCACCTTCAGTGCAATCAACACCGCAGCCATGTCCTGAATTCCTGAATGAGCCCAATATGCTTCCTTGAATCTCTAAGAGACATTAAGTTGCATCAGGAAGAGTTTTGATGTTCTATGGGTTTTGCTGCATCTTACTGATTTGAAAACTCATTGTATGATACCTGCAGTGAGTCTCTTCCAACCAGCATGAGCAGGGTGGAGGAGTCAGGCAGGCCCAAGGCCACATCCTGGTTGTGTCACCCCCACGGCAGAGGATGGCATGCTGCTCTCAGAGTCAGAACCCCTGGCTCCAATTCCAGCTTCATCACTAATAACGTGCATGCCATGGACAAATTTGTTAACCTTTCTGAGCTTCAGCTTTCTGATCTGGGTAGGTGGGTTAATAATGGAATCTGCTCCAGGGTTCTTCAGAATTAAATAAGATTACACAGGTAAAGGAGGTAAAGCACTTGGTTATGGCATCCAATAGGCTGTAACACAGTATTATCAGTTATTAGCACTTACACCCCTCCCGAGGACAACACTGGTCTGGGGGACTTGAGGACCTGCAGGAGGGACAGGAGCGGGGAAGGGAGGTGTTAAAGAAAAGGCACCTAGGCTGGCCTTGGCCCTGTCCCTGTTGTTTCGAAGCATGTGCTGCAGGTATAATAAAGTTTAAAGAGGTAGAAAGTGCCAGCCCTCAAGAGGTGTTGATGGAAGGCTACAGGGGCCCTGTTAAGTGAATCCCTTAGGGAACAGACTTGGGGAGACCCTATGGAATAGGAAATGCAGCACCCCTAGTCCTAGCACTTGCTAATGGGAGGTTGTCAGGGGCTGGAAAGAGGAAAATTTTCTCTGGATAGAAAACCGAATCCCTCTCTGTTGTGGTATTTCTTCTGCCTCCTTTGCAATGTAAAAACCAGACTCAACAAACCTGTAGCCTCATGAACTCAGACATCCAATTACATATAAATGGAGACCAGAGTTTTAAAAGGAAAAGGATGGTGGAAAAATTGTCCCTTGAGGATAAAGCCTCAGGGAAAATCCAGAGAAGAAGCAGCCGTGAGGGAGAAGGACTAGGGAAGGATCCTGAGGCTGGCTCTTCTGTGTCTGCACAAGGGGCCCCTTCATCCCCATGCTTGAATCTGGGGACCCCCTATGTCTGTGTTTCCAGGACAACTCCCTTCATACTGAAGTGTGAATGATCATTGTAACAGGTAACATGGGCAGGGAGCCTGTGACAGGCCAGGCACTATACAAGGATACTTCAAAATGTGTGGAAGAATGTAATTAAAAGATAATATGGTCTTTCCATGAACTTTTTGAAGACCCCTCACACTCAGTGCTTTACACTCACCACTCCGTGTAGTCCTCAAACACTCTGGTGAGCTTGGCACTATCTCACTCCATTTTACAGATTTTACAGATGAGGAAACTGAGTCCCAAAGCAATGCTCCCAAGATCTCCTGCCCAGGTGGTGACAGAGGAAGTTGGTTGCTCTGAAGCTCTGTGCAGTGCTGCCTCCTGGGACCAACCCCACTCAGGTGGGGACTGAAAGGACTTCCCAGGCTGGCCCACGGGTCTGGGGCTTGAGGAAGCCCCTCGAAGGACAGCCAGCCTGTCTCCTCTTGTTCCATGTGCCTGTTCCTGTTTAACCACAGCACAAATCCCTCCCCTGAAGCTTGAGATTTGCCAAATTAATAAACTAGAGAAGAGATACGACTTTCATCTCACTGATATAAAATCTAAAAAACAAACAAACAAAATTCCAAAATCCTTACAGTCAACAGAAATATGTTTTCTAATTTGGCAAAAATAAATGGGGAGGGGAGAAAGACCCCAATTCCATCAATGGGGTAAATGAAGAGAATCATCAATTAACTGTTAAGAAGTTGGTTAAAGGAAAACTGAGCACGAAGGTGCTATGGGCCAAAAGTGTCCCCCAAAAGTTCATGTGCTGGAAACTTGATCTCCATTGTAACAGTGTATGGAAATCCAATTTTGGTATTTGAAAGGCGGGGCCTTTAAGAGGTGATTAAACTGCAAGGACTGTGCCCTTAAAAATGAGTTGATCTATTCATGGAACAGCAGGTGTCATTCTGATGTCTTTATAAGGAAAGTGAGTTAGCAGGTAGCTCTCTTGCTTGGCCCATTCTTGCTACGTGATGGACTGGTCACCACGGGACTCTGTGGAGTTCCCACCTAGGGGAGGGCTCTCATCAGATGTGTTCCCTGGACATTGGACTTCCCAGCCTCCAATATATAGGAGAGGACATAAATTTTGTTTCTTCATGAATTGCCCAGTTTAGAGTGTTCCACTGTGGGCAACAGATTCAGACTAATTACTAGTTACACTGGATAACTGGGTATGCAGTTTTGTTTTTGTTTTTTTAAGGATATTAATATCCTTTTTATCAACATTATTCCCTTTCTTAAAAAAATCTAAGTCTGCTTGAGACTCTTTGAGTCGTGCTATAGCATCTAATAGTTCCTTTGGTTCTCTGCCCCCTACCCCACCCCACACCTCCCCAAACATAAGAACATTCAAAAGTGCTTAATGAATGCATGCTGATCTATCGCTCAATTGTGTTTGAAAATGTTATCTCCCAGCTGTGGTCTAGCCCTCATCAGGAACCCCAGAAACTTGCAAGCACAGAATATTTTGAACTGGAAGAAACCTTAGAAATCACATTTTCCCACTCTTGATCTTCCACAAAAGGGTATACACAAGAGGAGTGAAGAGAAACCCCCAGAGCACGTGGTAGGTTACAGACCACGAGGCCAAGAACTCGGTCCTTCTCCCGCCCAGGCCAGGTGCACCCTCTCAGCTATTTGCTGATGAAGAGAAATCAGGAAGTCCATTAAAAACACACTCCATTAGCAAACCCAGGCAACCTCATCAGTTCTGGAGAGCAGGGGCCATTGAGCACAACCCTGGAGAGAATAAGTACTCAGCCCTTTGTTAGCACTGTCATAACATCTCATTTTTAGGCTAAATAGTTTTTCTCCATTAGAGCTCCACAAGGACAGACTGAGACTTGCTGATGCCACCTCGGGGATAGGGAAGTCTCTTGTCTCCAAGCAAGGAAAAGATAGAAAACTGACATTAGCTGAGGACCTACAGTATGCCCAGTGTTTTTGCCTCTTTTAATCTTCACAGTAAATCTGTGAGTTGGGTTTTTTCTATTTTTCTATTTTTATAGATGAGTAAACCAAAGCTCAGAGAAATTAGGTGACTTGCCCCCCCAATCACATAGCAAGTAAGTGGCTGAGCTGGGTTTCAAAAATAAGTGGTCCAATGCCCAGTTTGAAGCCCTTCCTGCTAGTTCAAGGGTCCTGGGGAAATATGGAATCTAGCTTTCCTCTGAAGGAAAAGGTGGGATTAGTAAGAAGAGCACTGGATTTGGTAGCCAGGAGACCTAGACGTAGACTTTCCACACAGAGACCCCAGGCTATCTAGTTTAGCACATTGCCTGACACATGGTAGTTGCTCATTTAACATTTGTTGGATAAAATAACTACTGTAGAAGTTTGACAGAGAACTTATATGCAGAATTATATGTATGTGTATGTATAAATAGCCCCTAAAACTCAATAATTAGAGGATAAACAATTCACTTTTTAAAAAAAATTTTAAAAGATTTTAACAGTTCACCAAAAGGCAATGCAAATAGCCCATAAGCACATGGGGAAAGTGCTCAGAATCATTAACCATCAGAGAAATGCAACTTAAAATAATAGTAAACTATCATTATGCACTCAAGAATTTAAAAATTAAGAAGGCCCACCACAGAAAGTGCTGATGAGGATGTGAAGCAACCGAAATTCTCTTACGGTATTGGTGGGAATGCAAAATGTACAGCCAGTTAGGAAAAAGTTCTGCAAGTTTCTTGTAAAACTAAATATACATCAACCTCATGACCGAACAATCCCACTCCTAGGTATTTACCCAACAGAAATGGGAACACATATCCTCAAAAAGATTTGTACAAAAATGCTTTTGGCAATGTTACTCTTAATCACCAAAAACTGGGAACAGCCCAAATATTTATTTACAGTAGAATGAACAACCAAATTGTAACATGTATACATAATGGATGCTATTTGACAACAAAAAGGAATAAACTGTTGATACCTGCAACATGTACAAGTCTCAAAAACATTATGTTGAGTTAAAGAAGCATTGCTCAAAAAGAGACACAGTGAATGATTCTGTTTATATGAAGTTCTAGAAGAGGCAAAATTAATGCATAGGGCAAGAAAATCAGAACAGTGATTGCTTTGGAGTTCGAGGCAGGAACTAACTGGAAGGGGCAAGAAGGAACTTTCTGGAGTGATGGATTGTTTTGTACCTTGATAAGAATATGGGTTACACAGCTGTGCACATTTGTTAATGATGTGATATGCACACTGGAGCGTTTAGGGCTGAAACACACTAATGTTACAACTTACTTTGAAGCCCATAAAAAATAAGATGGATTAATAGATGGGTAAGAGATGAATTGATCGAAAAATATATGATGAAGCAAACAGAGCAAAATGGTATTTGTAGAATCTAGGTGCAGGGTAAATGTGTGTCCACTATGCAACTTTCCTGCATTTGAATTTTTCATAATATAATTTTGGACAGAAAAAAATGATTTAAGACTTGGATTCCACTCTTGGCTTAGCACACATGGCCTCCAAGGACCCACGTGGTCTTTTCCTGCCCATCTCTGCAGCCTCATTTCTCCCCAGTCCACACCTTGCTCTTCACACTGTGGCCACAAGAACTTTCTTTTACTTCCTCAAACCCACCATGTACCACCTCAGGCCACAGGACCTCGGCACATTCTGTCTCCTCTGGGAGGCTCTCCTTCCTTTTATCTCCCAGATAATGCCTCAGACTTCAGCTCAAGCAGTCTTTTATTTTGGGTACCTTCTCTCTCCATTCCCCATCACCACTAGCCTAGGTCCACTGCTTTAGTCCTTGGAGAAAGAAACATGCTCCTTTCTATCATAGAACTTGCAGTTCAATCCTTTGTGTGACCCATTCTGTCCATGATAACAAGACTGTATCCATTTGTGATCACCAAGGCACACCCGCACCCAGCATTGTGCCTGGCCAGAGGATCTGCAGAATGAATGAATATTCCTAACCAGCCCATGGTTCTGGGGAAGACACAGTCCTCCATGGTCTATTTTCTCAGCTATCAAATGAGAAGATTGGTAAGAAGTAGCCTTTTCTTTTCTTTTTTCTTTTTTTTTTTTTTGCACAGGGCCAATTCAGAACAAATATTCAGAAACTGCATGTTTAATTCAAAATGAAAACAACTTTAATGAACCCTACAGAAAACACAATGTATATTTCCTCCACTAAGATTATCCACTTTGTTGAATAAAAGAATTTCAATGAGAAAATTGATGCTGCTTTTTAGCCACTAAAATGCTCCTAGTTGGGCATTTTGAAAAGCAGCAATAAGAGGCAGCTTTGTAATTTTTTACCCCTTAAGATTCAGAGGGCGTTAGAATCACAAAGCTCATTCACAGCTGTTATCTCATTTCATCTTCTAAGTAGGTAATGTTATCAACACCTCTTTGTAGATGGTGAAAGTGTGGCTCAGAGAAGTAGAGTGAGTTGCCCAAAGTCACACAGCAAGTTGATGACACAGTGCACTTTAGTTACTTCATTCAATCAGTGGAATACTTTCTGGGCACCCATCCACTGTCCTGTGTGTGGTAGTATGCCAGGTGCTGGGAATATAGTGACAACAAGATGTAACTCCCTGTCCTTTCCCAGTTTGGAGCCCTCTCTCTTAGTTTTAGGATCCTTTCTCTGTTTGGAGAGATCTAGAAAAGCCAATCAACCCAGGTTTCTTGGTCTTTTTCCAGAAGCAAACTCTGAGACAATGATGTCAGAACAAGTAGTTTATTTGGGAGGTCACCCCAGAAAGTACCCATAGGGAAGAGATGAAATAAGAAAGTAAAGGAAGCCAGAATAGGGAGCAACCGGAGCTTGATCCTACTGGGGACTTCTGAGAGACTGTGCAGAACACACCTCAGAGCTGGGTATTTATGCACCAACTTCCATTCATTATTGGTCGGGGGCTACTCCCCAGGGAACTCCCTGGCACTTCTGCCCTGTCAGAGAGCATGAGCATGCTCCAGTGACCAGAGAAAGCCCTCAGGCAGTGTCCACACGTGCTTGCAGAAAGGAGTCATCATTAAGTATGGCAATGGAATGCAAAGGTACATGCTGAGAAGACATAGGAGGGGCACCAACAGCATCTGCTAGGCTAGGGCAGCGCCAATCTGCCAGAACCCTGGGAGGGCCAGCTGTGGACAATTCTGTTGTGTGGTGCTTGATTCCTGCTGCTGCCATCTGGGCTATAGGCACCAGCGCTGGTGGAGTGAGAGCCTCAGCCCTGGCTTCCAGAGGGCCCGACCACCAGACCCATTCCTAGGCAGCAAAGCAATTCGAAAAGTCTCCTTCTTGTCTCTGAGCTGCTTGCCCTGGGGACATTTCTCTCTATTCTGTTGTTCCCTGGGAACAGAAAGACTGCTGAAATGTTTGGGGGAAATAAAACTGTCTGCCATGGATCCTAGGCAATGTTAAAGTAATCCCTGTGACAGAAACTGTGAATTATGCCCCAAGGTTCATTCTCCCCTTCTTGATTTTAGCATCACCCAAATTTTAGCAAAATCTAGAGCTGCTCACCTACAGATTCCATTTCCCAGACTTCCTTATAGCTAGAAGTGGTCGTGTGACCAAGTATGGGTGCTGTGGATTGAACTGTGTCCCTCCAAAGTTTAATGCATTGGAAATTTAATCCCCAGTGTGACAGTGTTAAGAGAGTGGGAAATCCTATTGTGGTTATGAAAGTTGGGGCCTTTAGGAGGTGATGAGATTGTGAGGACCATGCCCTCATGAATGGATTAATCCATTAATGGTTCAATAGTGATGTTGGGCATGGTTCAGATGACTTTAAAAGGAGAACATGTGAGAAGCTCTCTCTTGCTTCTGCCATTTGCCATGTGATGCCCTGTGTCACTGGAGTCACCACCAAGAACAAAGCCCTCACCAGATACGTTCCCTGACTTTGGACTTCCCATCCTCCAAAACTGTAAGCAATAAATATTGTTTCTTTATAAATTATCCAGTTTCAGGTATTTCTGTGATAAGCAACAGAAATGGATTAATTCACCCGGCCAACGGGATGTGAGTGAAAGTGTGAGCAGAAGCCACCTCCAGGGCATATTCTTAAAAAAGGAAGAGACTGCTCTCCACTCTTAACCCTCCCACAGGCTAGAACTCGGCCACCCCTGGAAAAGCCCTCTTGGACCCATAGCAGAAGGACAGAACATAGAAGGAAGGCCCATGTTGAGGGTGGCAGAGCTACAACCCCAGCCTGGGAATGTAGCTGGGATGACCCAGACCATCCACCAGCCTCTAACCTATCCCCAAAGAGAGGTGTAAACTCCCCTCATGTCAGCCACAATCTCTTGAGCCCCTATTATAGCAGCTTGACATAGACCCTAACTCAGCAATTTCTTATACTCCTATCAGCTCTAAAGAGGCTATTTCTATGAGTCTGTGAGTATTATTCTTACACCCAGATGTGACCATTTCAACTAGACACCCTAAGGGCAGGCCCTAAGACTATCTATTTCTCCAGTCCCCCCAGAGTGCTGTTCCTTCACTATTCCTCCTAACAACACCCCAGATGGTGGCACAGCTGTGGTCAGTGAAGTGAACACCTCACAGATCCTGATTCTGGACACCTGGAAAGAGATCATCTGGCCATCTTTTTCAGGGCCTTTTGGTGTTGCAGAAGCCACAGAGATGTAGGGGCTGGTGTGTGCGGAGAGACCAGGAAGACAGAGTAGGTGGCAGGGGAGTGGACAGACCCTCTGTAGCATCCCTAAATAGAAAGGGAGCTATTTTGCAGCAAGAGGGATGGAGGAAAGCTGATCAGATATAAACAGAGATCTCTTAAGAGTGGGGATTAGAGACTGGCTGGTAAGCCCAGTTGATTAGAGCACAGAGTTGATAATAACAAGATCCAGGGTTTTATCCCTATACCTGCCAGTCGCCTGAATCAGGAAAATACAGCTGGTTTTAGAATCCTCTTCCCAGGAGGCTGGGTCTGCCCAAGCAGCCTTTATGCCTGGAAGTAGGGGATAGGACCAGATGCCCTCCAGGTGAATTTTGCTCTAAAGCTCTAGAATATATCAAATGAGAATTGCTGAATATTCTACACAGCCCTAAGCTGCTTGAGAACAGGAATTATGCCTATTCCCCTCTCGATCCCCAAAATTTTGCATATTACTGAAACTAGATGGTCTCCAAAAATATCCACTGAGCAAATTCATAAATGAATGAGTGAAAAGCGCCCTTTAAAGGGGTTCAGATATTCTACATTCAACACTTGTTTTCCTGCTGTGCCTACCTTTTCTGAGAACGGGGCTTTGTACCCCTCAGACTGGGGCTCCCTGAGGACGGGGCTGTGTACCCCTCAGACTGGGGCTCCCTGAGGACAGGGCTGTGTCTCCTCCATTCCCTTCTGGCCACCCACAGGCAGGCATGGTTGTGTCCTGCACAACAGTCACATCTCAAAGGCCCTTCCTCCACATCAGTAGACTCCTTCCGTTGATGAGCTCAGAAAGGCCCTGCCCATGTCATGTTTATGAGCATTTTTAATATTTCAATCTAAATGTGTTGAGGATTCATAAATGCAGGGAGGAAAAAGGAAAAAAAAAAAAAAAAAAAGAAAGAAAATAGAGAAAGAAAGGCCAAGCTGTGGCTAAGTTCATTCTAGCAGGCTACCCTCAGCCTCAAGGGAAAACTAATGCATGCAGAAAAACCTCATGAATAATTATTTCTGAGTGGCTCAATATTTTAAATGCTGGATTTTTTTTTTCCCCTCCTCAGAAGCATACCACAACTATTTATCGCAGCACAGAAGCAGATGGAAGGTGATTGAGTGTGATGTCTGGGTTGAGGGATGAGCAGAGAGGACAGTGAGGTAGAGGTGGTGAGCAGGGGTGGGTGGGCTTCATGGAGGAGGAGGCAGATGCAACCCCCTGGGCCACCATCTCCTGGGGGCAGAAAAAAAAGGTGGTGACCAGCAAAGGCACCTGGCATGGACTGCAATATCTTCTTCCTCTAGGAGCTTCCAACTTGGTGCTTCCATCCTCAACAGCTGTGACATCAGGGACAGGAAGCCGTGGTGGACAAAGGCTACAAACACCAGCTATTTGCCCCACAGTGAATATCAAGGCTTTGGGGAAACTGAAAGTCAAAAACATAGGAGATCTCTAGGCCTGTGTGATGACTGTCCCCTCCCCAAAGCGGGGGTGAAAGTACCCCTCCATCTCCTTTAGAGAATGGTTCATTTGAGTTCTCCTCCCAATGGTTCCCAGGGCTGGTGGTTAATACATTGGCTAATTCATACGAAAATTCTGACAACCTATTTGGTACTTCCTTCTCAGTTTATTTCACCCCAGCAACAACCCGGAGAAGGTGGAAGGATGGGTGCTATTACTCCCATTTATGGAGACTGTGGCTCAGGGCAGCAAGCGGCTTATCCAAAGTCTTCTGCTCTTTGAAAGGTGAAGCAAAGATAAAGGCCTCCTGTCTGGACTCCTGGGCAGCCTGGCCTATTATGCTGCCACTGGCATAATTGCCAGGTGCCTCCATGGTGAGAAACAGTTGGTGAGACACTGGACATGCGAAACTGGATGGCACCCTGGCCCATCCTGCAGGTGCACGTGGCACCATCGCCTCCCCAACCCTGCTCCTCTACTCCCTGTGGCATCTTCCACCCACACTTCCCCTGGTCCTTGGTTCTATTAGTGTCACTCTGGCCCATCTGCCAGCCTGAGTATGGTTGCTTCAGGGATGAACATCTGGCCTCCACAATGAGCTCCTTGAGGCCAGAGGTCGTGTCTTGTGCTTCTCATATATCCTTCACAGGACCTAGAGCAATGCTGGGCACAGGGAAGGGATGGACTAGAATGACCTGTAGAGCTGAGGCAGAGAAGTTAAATAACTTTTCCAAAGTTACACGGCAAGTACGTGAATGAGCCAGGATTTGAGCCCAGGCCTTTTGGCTTTGGAGCCCTCATAAACCCTGAATTCCACTGTCTTTTTGCTTATCTCTGCAAATGGCTCATTCATTCATTCACTCTTAAATTTGCTACCATTTATTGAGTACCTACTATGCCCAGGGCATTGTGCTAATACTCCACAGACACTTCAGAAGACTCTCACATCCAAACTGCAGAGTTGATGTTACTATGATCTCCATCTTACATTGGAGAGAAGTGAGGTTGCTCGCCCAGCATCATGCAGCTGGTAAACGGGAGGGCTGGGATTTCCACCTGGGCCTGGCCGGGGAGGTTCAAAATCCTGAGCTCTTTCCCCCAAGTTATGCTACATCCACCTTCACTCACCAGACTCAGCTCAGCTCAGCACAGAGGCAAGCGCTGGCAGGGAAGAGACAGCCGAAGTCCTCTAGAGCCACTGACAGTGGAAATGATGGTGATAAAGATGATTCCAGGTACGCCACGGTGGCCTCTGCCATTCTGAACCACATACCACTCTAGGCTGACCCCTATGAACTCCAGCCTCACTTATCTGCCTGTCTCCTGACCTTTTTATCCACTCTCTGCTCTCTACTATGGTTAAAGATACAGGTCTCGTCTTCCCTTCTAGATGGGAGAACATTTGAGGGCAGAATCTAAGTTTGATTCATGTGTAGCCCATGCCAGCTCTGAGCCCCTTTGCCCTCAGATCCACTTTTCCTTAACTGCTCTGCTCTGCAGTGTGAGGGGCTGACCCCTGCGGGCTGTTTCTTGGGCTCCCTCATCAGCTTGATTGGCTCGTGCATTCTCCAATAGGAGGCCCTAGTGGAAATTGAAGGCTGTTTCTCCCCCTTGGGTGATATTTCCAACAGTGTCTGCCTTTCCTATGGTTCTAGCTCATGATGTTTCAGGTGACGCCCACCCCTCGGGCCTGGTAACACCACCTCCTTCTGTCATCTCCAACCCTAGAGGTGACAGTGGCTTCCTGCTGTTACTAGCTGTATTAGTCCATTTCTGTTGCTTATAACAGAATACCTGGAATTTGGTAATTGTAAAGAAACAATATTTATTGTAGTTTCATAGGCTGGGAAGCCCAAAGTCCAGGGAACACATCTGGTGAGGGCTTTGTTCTTGGTGGTGACTCCAGCAATGCAGAGTATCATATGGTGAAATGGCAGAAGCAAGAGAGAGCTCCTCACCTGCTCTCCTTTTAAGGCCCTCAGAACCACAACCATGACCACCATTAAACCATCAATGGATCAATCTATTCACGAGGGCATGGTCCTCACAATCTAATCACCTCTTAAAGGCCCCACCTTTCAGTTACCATAATAGGATTCCCCACCCTCTAAACACTGTCACAGTGGGGGTTAAGTTTTAAATACATGAAAATTTTGGGGGACACATTTTAACCCTTATTACTAGTCACTCTCCCCTGTTGGCTTCCCAGCTCTTCCATCATCTGTGCAACCTATTCCCTGCACTAAATCTCCTAAGGTTCAGATACTTGGAGTGGTTTCTGTTTACCAGGTTGAATCTGACTGATTCACTTCCTAATGCCATATAACCTCCCTGGGTGCAGATCTGTAAAATGGGGATAATATTAGAACTCACCTCAAAGAGGGATAATGGGGATTCCACGAGTCAATTCATGTAAAGAGCAGAGTGCAGCACCTGGCATGTGGTAGGTGTTCAATAAGTGGGTAGGTGTTAATATTAGTGAACTGTACATCTGTTGTTATTAATAACTGCACTGATAGATCTCTGTTAAGGAGTGGGGGGATATGTGCCTGCACCATCCACTGTTCCGTATTCCCAGGCACTGAGGCACTGTGTGGGTGAGTGACCTGAGTTGAGGCCAGTTCCCAGACCATGGCTGAAGTGACAGGTATAGACAGCCAGAGGTGAGTCAGTGGTGAGAAGACAGCCAGTGGCAGTGCAGAAGCCCAGGAGGAGGCCACAGTGCACGCATGCCCCAGAGGGCCCAGCACCAGTCAAGGGAGGGATGAGAGATGGGAGGGGGGATGATGCAGGAGCCACGATTTCTCCAGTATAAGCCGAAGAAAAAGTAGAGGAGGGAAATAATAGCCTTCCAGTCAGTCTTTGAAGAATCATTTTCTTTAGTTGGGCCTTCCAAAGGACATTCTGAAACATGATTTGAATGCAAGTGATTTGTTTGGGCCATGAGCATGGAACGGGGTCAGGGAAGGGAGGTGGCCAATTCAGGGTGCACTATTAAGTAGGTGACCACTGAGAGCCCCTGGGCTCTGCTGGGGACCTCTGTGGCACTATGTGGAACACACCTCAGGGTTAGTCCATCTGAGGGATGAGGAAACTGGGTGTTTATCACCCAGCTCCCATGGGTCACAGGTTGGGACTGCCCCCGATTCTTACCTCCCAGCATACCTAGCCTGCCCCATGGGAGCCATGAGCATGTACAAGAACATGGGGGGTGGGGGACAACAGCCCCTGCTACTCTGGGAATGGCAGGCTGTCCTTTAGCTATCCCAGCCAGGAGTAAGCTGGAAGTGCAACTAGAGGGGGCTCAGACTCCAGGAAGCCCCTCTCCTCACACCCATGCTGCTCATCCTCCAGATACAAATTCTATAGCCATTTTCTAGGGAGACGGTCTAAGCTTAAGTCTGGTGGGAAGAGAAGGTCCCTGGACTGAAGATCAGAGCTCAGCTCCAGGCTCCCAACTGCACAAGGAAAGATTTAATGGCAGCCTGGGACCAGTCCCCCACCCTACCCCTTCTGCTCTTCACACTCCCATCCTCCTCTCCCTACCCCCAGCTTGTTGCTTCAGAGAACTGGATTTGCTTCCTTTTATCTCTACCTTGAGTATTCTGAGTTCTAATTAAGTTCATTTCAGCCCTCTGATTTGAGAAGCCTTATCAGGCATACTTAACCTGTGCAAATAAATGTGGAGCCAGCCAGCACTGGCCCTGCATGCTAATTGAACTTCACACAGGATCTCTGACAGAGCCAAGAGGCCGGGTCACTGAGGAGCTCCAAAAGGAGGAAGTCAGGCACCCACCTAAGGACATGAGAGAAACTGGCCTCGACCTTTGCTGACCCAAAGCCCCAGGTCACCTGGAAACTGGATTGTCAGCGATTGGGGTCTAGTGAGCTGGGAATAAAGTCTGAAGGTGCTTCTGAGACTCATTCTGGCCCCAGATGTCCAGCACTACCCACAGGGCCAGCCCAGCTTCACGGGCTGTGCTCTACACCCCACAGACCTGGCTTCTTGGGCATGTCTGGTGGGCAGAGGAGAGGACTGGGGCAAGAATTACCAAAGCAAACAAACTTTCATAAAAGGCCAGGTGAGAAGGAAGGATCACAGCCTGGGAATGCTGAGGCTCTGGTTCTGGTTCCTGCTTTGCCGGTAATCAGCTAAGGCAAGTCACCTCCCTCTGTGGCCTCAGTATTTACAATGGGGCTGGACTAGCTCAGGGCATTGGCCTTGTGCCACATGGAGTCCTTGTTCTACAGCCTCAGGACTGTCAGAGGCTGAGTGGAGTTCAATTAAAAGGCTATCATTTGCCTGTTACCTACTGGAATCCATGAAAGATTTAATTTGTGGGAAATAAAAGATTCTATAGCTAAAAATCAATGCAAACCATTGGGTTGGGTGATCACTTTGCTTTTTTCCAATTCTGACAATCTCACTTTCCAAAATACTCAAAATAGGACCCTGGTTCAATGGTCTCTCTCTTTCCCAGAGCCATGGGACCCTGAATATGTTACATTTTACTTCACAGCAATGTTTCTCTGGAGTCAGGTTAGATGATTCTATAGAGCATCCTGCCTTCCCCTCAAGCACACGTTTCCCAAAGATGTTGGCTGAGCTGGAGCAGATGGTGGAGAGACAGCTGGGGGACATCCCAAGGAGACTTTCCTTAGAGATGATCACAGTCTAGTGGACGCAGAGCCCGCACTCCCAGAGCCATATCCACAAACAACCCAAACCTGTGAATGATGAGGGCCTTTGGAGCAGTGGAGTGAGTACAGGCCAGTGGGGTAATCAGGGAAGACTTCTTGGAAGGAGGGGGCAGAGAAGGACAGGTCTGTACAAGAGTCAGGCGTGTGAAGGGGGTATATCCAGATGACCTCATTCTGACAGATTCTTGGGTCCTGGAAGAGATTAGAGTCAAGACAAGGCAGACCTGGCACACCTGAAACAGGTGAGTTCTCCCCAGCCTCAGAGGAGCTGTGTCCAACCTCCTCTGAGACCCAAAGCAGGGTTGCTGAGCATTGCTTTCATCTCTGTACGAATGGGAACATGAAGGGGAAACACATTTAAACCAGGTTCAATAGGTCAGACTAGTTCCCCCTGTCTAATAAGTCCTGAAAACACATAAGCTTTGATGAAGGTCTACTCCTGTCTTCACCTGTGGGATACCTCAGTGGGTTCAACCAATGAGGAACATAAACAGGAGATCTGGAACAAAGGAGCATAGGACTGGGGTGTCCCTTCCTAGCTCCCACCCTGAAGGATTTCAACTGGAGGTTTCAGCTCCTGTAGGGTGGTCCTCTGCACACAACTCGCTCTGCCTCTGAGTTCCCCAGACTGCTCCCCACCTTGCTTCTTCAGATCTAGGAGCAGGAATGGCCCCACTGTTACTGGCCCTGGATACTGCATCATCCCTTGTGGTTTCTCAGCACCCTGCACTCCCCTTTATTAAACTTTCTACAAATTCCCTGCTTTGAATGTGGCATCTGTTTCCTCCCTGGATCCTGACTGTGATCTGAGCTCTCTCTGCTTCAGCCTCTGGGCACTTTATCCAGCCACAACCTCATCCTGGCTCCACCCCCAAGTTCATGCCCCTTTTCATCTCTCCTGGGCATTATTGCCAAGATTCAGACGGTGCGCTTTGAATTCTGTACCTGGCCATCACTTAGTGCACCTGTCCCTCCCATTACAGATGCAGGCACAACTTGGTCACATTAAACAATAAACACAATGTGGTGCTTAACTCCTGAAAACACAGCCTTTATTCTGAATTTCCAAGGGGCAGGCTGTTTTGAGCTGAACCAGGTTGATCAAGGAATTAAATAAGGATTAAGCAGGTTGGAATGAGCTCGCTAATCCAGCAATCAGACAAACCTGTGCAAAATCATCTTGCTTCCTTTCCTACAATATGAATTTTAAAAATCAAGCTCTTTTCTTAATTAGAAGATCAGCAAAAACTGGGCCACAGGTAACTACATTCAGAGGGGAAGGGAAGAGAAAGGAGGTAGGCAGTCCACAGAAATCAATTTTAATGAGAACCCACATGACTTGGAGCCTGCCAGGATGACTTCTCAACTCCTAGATCTAGCCTGAATCCCTCACCCTCTCTGACAGCCTGGATTTCAAGCTGTTTCCAAGGCTGTTTCCTTGGTTGGCCTCCCCATGATTGAAAAGTCAGTGTCAAAGGCCAATATTATTTTCTCCACCCAAACTCACTCCCCAGGAAGATACCACATGGAATAAAAGAAAGCATGGAGTTTGGGATTAATCCCCAAATCCTGAGATCAACTCTCAATTTTACCACTGAATGCCTGTGTGGTCTCAGGCAAGCAACCCTACCTCTCTTGATCCTCAGTTTTCTCATCTGTAAAATGAGTCTCATATCAGGAGGCTGTTGTGGAGATAAGGAAAATGACCCAACTACATGCCTGGCACATAGTAACTCATTAAATGCTAGTTCCTTTCCTTTCCTTCCCATCCTCCTTCAAAGATAAAACCATTCTTGGGACTATATTCTCCCCTCCTAGATTACTGTAGCATGGTTTGCATTAAACATCCATTTTCCCTGGTGTCTATACCACATCCCTTCTTCCATTTTCTGATAGCAGAATTCCCCAGTCCTTCAACCCTTCCTTTTGGGATGTGTCTTCCCCAGACTCCATCTGCATCTTGTGGGTCTGTCAATCCCATTATTCAGGCCCCACTGTCTCTCCCAGCCACAGCAATTGGACCCCGGTGCAGGCTTTGGACCCAAGCATAGTCCTTCCCAGCATTTTCTCTTTTTCCTGAGTAATGAATGTAAAGATGTGACCCCAAAGCAGCTGTCAGCCATGTCCCCAGCATGTGGAGAGACCAGAGAACATGATGACAAGGGGGAAAGAGAATCTTGGGGAATTAAACACCAACCAATCACCAAGGTCCCAGAGCCTTCTCTCCAGTTCTGTGAGTCCCCTAACTAGTTCCAATTACTGCTTTTGTGCCTAAGATAATCAGGGTCAGCTTTTGTGGCTTGTACACAAACTTCTTAACTGGGCTTCCAGAACCCTCTTTTGATCCACTCCCATCCATTCTCCACATTTCCAGAAACATTTAGGATCAGATATCCAGTGATGTCCCTTCCTGCTTAAAATGTTCCCTTGTCTTCCTACTGATTTCAGAATCAAGACCAAAATCTTCGGTATGGCCTGCAAGGCCCTGCAGGGCTGGCCCCACCTGCCTTCCCAGACTATTCCCTCAACAAGAACTCCCCCCACACCCCTGCTTTCTAGGTCCCAGCTACCTCCAGGCCTTTGTTCTCACAACCTGGGATGCTTTTCCACTTGCACCTCACCTGGAACACTTATACTCAGACTGCATCTCTGGGAAAACCTTGCTTCCTCAGGGAAGCCTTGCCTGACCCACCTCTACCCTCTTTCCAATTTGATCAAGCCCCTGTAATAGGCTCTTCTCACCATTTGTAATCTTGTATTGATTTGTATCATTTTTGTATTAGTGTCTGTCTCCCTTTCCAGACTATAAGCTTCCAGAGGGCAGGAATCACACCTGTTTCTACCCTCTAAATCACCTCTGCTTGGAACAATGCCTAGCATAGTAAGTGCTCATAACATTTGTTGAATGAATGAATGAATGAGTGATCCATGTACAACCTATTACCTAGTCCTGGTTACTCTTCATACATGAAATCTCTTTCTGGTTACTTTTCCAGCCCCCTCTGAGACTACAATACCTTCTTGATTAGTCTCCCTCTCCCTGCTCCCCAACTATCCATCTGATCATTTTTGCCTTCCTAAGAACACCTGTTCAGTAACCTCCAATGGCTCCCCATTGCCCAGCATATACAAAAAACATCCACTCACTACAGTTCTCCAAATGTATCCCTGCTAGGTAGCAGCCACAGTAATTCCCTCACCATCCACAGTAGTCCCCACTGCTCCCCCCACACACACCTTCTTCACACAGTTGCTCATGCTGTTTCCTCTGCTTCAAGGGTCTTCTTTCTCTCTCTCACCATCCATATCCTGTACTTTCTACAAATCTCTGATGCACAATCACTGCCTCTGTAGAGGTCCCTCACTTAAACTCTCCCCACAGTAAGTCTACTGTCTCTGAGTTCTTCTCACAGCAATCTATTGATTATTTTTGAGCTTAGAACTGTTTTCCAGCTATTTTATAATTGGTGTAGTTACTTACTGGTCACTGAGCCCTTTCATACATGCTATCTAATTTGATCCTAAAATCTTTGTAGGGAAGTCAGGGCAGGTATTTGAGGGAATAATTTAGCTGCAAGGATCAGAAACCCATGGAGTTAGCTTAAGTAGAGGGGATTTGTTATAAAGACCCAGGTGAAGAATATGGATCCTAATTTCAGATAGTGCATACTGGTCTGAAGGGGCCTGGGAGGGCATCTAGCAGGTTCTTTCTTTCTATCCCATCTCTTGATCTCCTCTTTGTCCATCTGCTCCATTTTCCTCTCTGCAAACCAACCTTCTCTGAAATGCTCTCCATAAATTCAGTGTCAACATAACATTGAGTTTACATGGTACCAACTCTGGCTCCAACTTTGACCTTATCCCTCTAGGTCCCAACACCATTCAGATTCTCAATGTCTCGTCTCAATGTCACTCTGTTCTAATTCTCACGAGAAACTCTCTGATTGTGGCTAGCCAGTCCAGTCCAGTGGCTAGTTTGAGTCACTTTCCCACCCCTGTCTGGTACCATCAGCTGTAGGAATAGGTCACAGTACTCCCTGCCCATTCAGCAAGACCTGGGGAAGGGCAGGGCAGCGGGTTGAACAAGCAAAGGGACAGGGTGGCATAATAGATACAAATGCAAGCACTCAAGCCATGACATTTGTGTACAAATCCCAGCTGTTGTAATTGCTGGCTGATAATCTTGGAAAGCCATTCCATCTCTCTAAGCCTCAGTTTCCTCATCTTGAAGTGAAGATAATAACATCAGCATCAGTACAGGATTGTTGTGACAATGAAATGAGACAATCTCTGCAAAGCATTTGGCATGGGGCCAGCACATGGTAAGTGCTCAATAAATATGAGCTACTAATGTCAGCTGCAATAAATAGCATGCTTCTCATTTTATTGTTGTTGAAGGTCTCCTAGAGTCCTCAGTCCCTACTGGAGTGCCCACAGAACCAGCTGAATCAGAATCCGCAGGGCCAGACCTCAGGAATCCATATCTTAAAAGAGCTCCCTTAATTGATTCTGTGTGTACCACTGATTAATCCAACCCAACACCCTCATTTACAGATGGGAAATGGAGGCCCAGGCAAGCAGAGGACTTATCCCAGGTCACAGCCTGAGCTAGTACATGGACCCAGGATTCTGACTCCCTGCAGCACAAACTGAAGATGTAGTTCTCAAGGGTGGAGTCTGCACACACTCCTATCCATGGGGCTCCAAAGTCCTCAGGGAGTACAGGAGACGCCCACGCTCAGGTGGCATCCCACTTCACTGCAAGGACTCCGGGGTCAGCACATCTGGGTTTGCACCCAGGTGGGCCTCTCACCTGCTGTGTGTCTCCCAGGGAGCTAGGTTTTGTATCTGTTTCCTCTTGTGTAAAATGGGCTGATGGTGCCCAGCTTATTGGATTGTAGTAAGAATACATTAGTTACGATGCAGGCAGTTTTTAGAACGGTACTCAGCACAAAGCCATAACTATCAGCCTTTGTTATTATTGGTAAATGTACAACTTCTGGATCTCCTTTTGGCCATTAGGTTGTAGAAATAGATACAAAAAAAAAAGATACTCTTTTGACAAAGTGTTTATAAAATCACAGATATGAAAGAGACAGATATGTGTGGGTCTTAATAAATTTAAGACCCACACATCTGGATATGGATATGTACCCCACACACATATTTGATGAGGAACTCTCTAAAGCCTGGGCTGTGTCTCCCCTCAGGTTGGAGCTACCTGTGGTTATAGACCATCTTTCAACATGCAAGTTGGTGGAGTTGGGCCTCTGGACACTCTTGTCACCACTAGCTCCTGACCATTAATGCCTGGGGCAAGGTCCTGCCTGGTAAATTGACCTCTTCTGGATCTCGAACACTCAGAACTGATGAAATTTCTACATGCCACTTCCTGCCACTCTAATTGCTCCATGGTACATTTTATGTATTTTAATTAGTGCCTTAAATTTTATAGTACATCTCAAGGTACTCCGGCAAAAGCCCCTTCTTTAGAAAGTGGAATAAAGAAATAAATTTTTCCCAAGCAGTGACGGCCAGAAACCTTGAGATAATTTATATAAACCTGTCACTCTTCCACCACCATTCTGCCACGTGCTGGTCCACCCAGCATTCCTTTCTGCCCTCCACTCTTGCCTTCTGAGGGCACTACTACTCCTAAAGGTGCAGTCTCGATGGTCACCACACTCCCCAAATTCTTTAGTTCCAGGCTTGCTTTATTCAAAACACTCTCATAACAGCTGCAGAGCGGTGGTTCTCAACCTTGTGGTCAATATCCATCACCTGGAACTATGCTGATGCCCACACTACTCCTCCCCGCTCCAGGTACTTGGGTTCCATTGGTCTGAAGTAGCTTTGGCATTTTTTTAAACTCTCTGGGTGATCCTATCTGGCAGCCAGGGTGGAGAACCATCACTGTAGGGAACTGCAGGCCCTGTGAGGCTGGGACCCCATCAGCCTTGTTTACCACTGTACCTCACACTGAGCAGCACACTGACTGGCACACAGTAGGTGCCTTGTAAATATTCATTGAATGAAACCCAGGCCACCCCCTTTCTATATCTGCCCTAGAAACACCTCACATTTCCAATGCAGGCCCCACTACTCACTAGCTGGGTGGTCTTGCACAAGTCAATCAGGTTTTCTAAGTCTCAATTTCCACATTTTTTAAATGGGGGTGATGTCATTATCTACCTGCACAACTGTCGTGTGGATCAAGAGAGGTAATTCACTTTTCGCAGTACCTGGCACCTAGTAATTACACAGTAACCTGTGTTGCACACATTCACCTGTCACAGGAGAGTCACTCTGCTCTCCTGTCCTGTTCCTGGACTTCCTGGGCTGAAAGCCCATCCAGAGAAGAATAGTGTGGAGTTCATCAGGAGCCTGAGGAGCAGAGACCTGCACTGGGAAACTATAAGTGCAGATTTGGGTTTTTGCTTC
Organism: Cynocephalus volans; assembly: GCF_027409185.1. NCBI lineage: Eukaryota > Metazoa > Chordata > Mammalia > Dermoptera > Cynocephalidae > Cynocephalus > Cynocephalus volans. Next base: position 52,080,773 of record NC_084464.1, read on the forward strand.
AGCTGGATTACTCTGCACCCTTAAGTTTGTCTCTCGACCTCCATGAGCCCCTAACCTCCACCAGTGTCCCTCTCACTGCCTCCTGTGCATTCTGTGACTCTCTGGGTTAGGAGGTCACTTTGCTGACTACAACAGCTGCCCTTGGTATTTCCATGCAGTGTCTGACCAGCAGTAGCCAGCCCTGTATGCTCTTTGGATGAAAGCGAAGCACACAAATGCAGCTGTGGAGAGAAAAGTCCCTAGATTTGTCAGCCCCTGGAGAATTCCTATTCTAACAGACACAGAAGTTCTGTCCCTCAGACACAGCCTGCAACATGGGTCAGATTCATGGGCCCTCTCTCTGTACTGTCAGCTCTAGGAGGGGGAAATGGCATGGAAGTCATTTCTGCTTAATCGTGGCATGACAGAGCAGTCACCTATGATGGAGCATTCCATTTGAATGGGAAAAAATGGATATCGGTTGGAGCCTTCTTCCCCAAGTTCGGGGAACTGGATAGGCCACCTTCTTCCATCACAGAAGAAATGCGATTTTCTGGGATGGGGTCATGGGGGGGGGGGAGCCTGTGGTGATCCTGGAGGTGGTGAAATAAGGAAGAGAGCCCCATGCTTGTTAACAACCCATCTCAAAGCAAGAGTCGCTTCCTGCCCACCCAAGCCTGCTGCTCCCGACTTGGAACTTCTAAGCATCACATGCCATCTGCCAAGCAGAATTACACACACGTGACTATGATTCGGGGCTGTTTATTTCCATCACAGGGACTGTGCCTTTTCTTACAGGGCAGCTAATAAGGCAGGCAGCACAACAGCTTAGGTCAGAGAGAACAAGCATCAAAGCCCGATCTTGCTGATTTCTAGCTGTGCAACCATGGACAGTTTAGTTTTACCACTTTGAGCTTCTATTTCTGTAAAATAAAATAGAGACAAAAAAACCTACTCCAGAGGATTACTGACAACATGAAATTAAATAATAATATAATGTGCCTAGTACAGTGCCTTGTTCATTGGGCATGCTCAGTAAATGAATGAATGATGATATTAATAACAGTAGCAGTAATGATTGCAACAAGTCCCAATCGTGCTCCAGGGCCTTGACGGTAGGAGCACGTCTTACTGCCCTTTAAATCCCCTCAGCTCCCAGCTGAGGGTCACACACAAACCAGAGGAGAGGTAGCAAGACGGGAAGGTGCCGGGGACTAAGTAGAAAGGGCCTGACAGCACACACCACACATCTGTTTGCCGCTGCCCCTGAAGATTTCGTCTCCAAAACGCCATAATTAATACTTCAGCTCTTCCGGCCCAAGCCGCCAGACGCCTTTTAGGCAGGGACGGCGCATGCCAGCCTTCTGCGCGGAAGGCACCGGAGAGAAGCGGGCGCAGCGCGGCGGTGGGCGAGGGCTGCTGCCTTGGCAGACAGGGGCATAATTAACCCGCAGCGCTCTCCTTTCATTAAGCCTTCACGTTTATACCTGAATTAACTTTTCACATCTAGTTAGGGCGCTTGAGAGGCTCTGCCCGCCGCAGGCGAGACAGGCGCAGCTGTGACTGTTGTTTGAAAGCGGGGACTGCGACGACCCACTACGCAAGAGCCTCAAGAGCCGGAGGAGGAGTGTGCGGGGGCAGGGGCCCGACTTTACACGCGGCGGGGTGTTGGGGGAGGGGTCGAGTTTCCAGGCTCCGCCCTGTCCCCCATGGATGACGCAGGAAAGGGGAGGAGGACGGGGGACAGCGCGTGCCCACCTGGCGGTGGTGAGAGTGTGCGGACACCCTCCCATCGCTCCCCTGAAATGGACTGGAGCCTCCTTTGGGGCTCTGGTTCTGCCTGCCCGGGGTGGGGGTCGGGGAACACCTGTTCCAAGAGCGAGGCGAAGTGTACTCAGCTTTCTAAGTGTCCCCACGCTCGTGTCTGGACCGAAAGCACAGGCAGAAACACACACAGGGACGCACCCCTGGCGCGCATAGGCGGGTGTTCGTGGAAACCTGCCCCGGTTCTGGCTTTCTCTAAAGGAGACTTACCCCTCGCTTCAGCTCCCTGGACCTGGAGGTCATTAAACTGCCGGCGTTTCTTTGACAGCGTTAAGGGATGAACAGTGGGATGCTGGCGCCCTCCACTCAGGGAGCTGGGCTATGTCAGGGCGTCTATTTCTAGACTCCATGAGGGGTACGCCGCCCTGCTTGTCTCCTGAGCAGCCTCCCTGTGAGTCATCTGAGTGAAGTGTTCTCTAGGAACTACTCAGCCCCTCAGAGTTGTGACAGAAGACGGTGTGTTAACATCCCCCCACCCCCACCGATGGTCCTCCCTCTTCACCTGCCTCCTTCCTGCAGTTCAAGACATTGGGGTCCCCTCAATAGCCTTTCTCTCCCATGCCACCCCCATCCCTGTGCTGGGCACTTAAAGGTATCTGATCAGAGGGGAGAAAGGGAGGTACCCCCCCACCCCCAGGTGCCTGTAAAGTCTCAAGATATTATTTGCTTTACGATCTTTGTCCTCTAGTGGTTTAAAATCTAGTGGGGGAAACAAGACAAGCTACGCAGACATGACTAGCACGTGGGGGGATGACGAATACTCTAAGTGGAAAGTGATTAATACCAGAATGAGTGCTTGGGGCCCGACTCACACCCCTCAGAGGAAGGAAACTGTTGTGGGCTGGCTATGAGTCACCCGAGGTTTCTCAGGGGAGGTGGGATTTGGACTAAGCCTTCACAACAGCCTCTGTTCAGCGCACGCTGTCGAGATGCCAGGCTGTGAGCTAAGTACTTGACATCCATTATCTCATTTAATCCTTACGACAACCCCATGATCTGGGCATTGTAGTTACCACCCGTCTTATAAATGAGGAAACAAGCTCAGAGGGGGCAGGGAACTGCCACGGTCACAAAGCTGGTGAGTAGATTTTAAGCTGGGTCTGTCGACTCCTAAGCCCTGGCTCTCAACCTTAATGCTTACGGCCTCCTCCAGCCTTGAAAATATGCAAAATTACCTAGGAGGGAGAACTGAAAGGAGGGTGTCGTCAGACAGGCAGAGCACCAAGAGACGGGAGGGTGTCAGGGGATCTAACTGGCTGGCATGAGGTTTCCAGGCCCGTGGTAAGAACTTGACTGTCTTTTCTAGAATGACTGCTACTGTCCCCGGCGCCAAGATCTCTCCATTGTGGGGGAGGGGCTTTGGGGTTCTTTGATTTCCCAGGACCTCTTCTGGGAAACCCAAACCACTTTTGGGTAAGGGCAAAGGGTCTCCTTGTAGATCCTGCCCCCAAGAATTTCAGGGTATTGGAACCTTTAGAAATTCTACAGCCCGGCTGATCCAATACCTTCTGTTCAATTCAGATCAATAAACATGTGCCAGACACTAAGTGCTAGAAATGATTAAGGGACAGTCCTTACCATCTTCCTGATGATGTTGAGGGTGAGTAGACTTCCTAGTCTATTGAGGGTGATAGACACAAAGAAAACAATCAATATGAAAGACAAATGCAAAGATAAAGTGTGTGGTCCCTCCCCACACTTGGGACATCAGCCCGAGAGGAAAGGACACACTAGCTGAGCTTTGAGGACTGAGCAGGTGATAGGTGAGGAAAGGGGGGAATGACAATCTGGGTTAGAGGACATCAAATATGCAAGGTCATGGAGATGTGGAACAGCACAGTTTGTGTTTGAAATTATAAGCAGGTCAGTTTATTAGAGCATGACCTTGGAGTCAGGGAGTTACATGAGATGAGGCTGAAGAGGTGGGCAGAGGAGAGGCCATAGGAGGCTCTGTGGGACTGGCTGAGAGGCTTGGACTCAACCCTTCAGAGGACCTCACCTGGTTAGTTCGCATTTTAGAAGCATCTACTCTGGCCACAAGGAGGACGATTGTTTACATTGGGTAAGACTGCAACCTAGGTGCTGGTAAGGAAGTAACTGCTATATTTGACCCAAGATATGATGAGAGCCAAGATCAAGGCACTGGTAGTAGGATTAGAGAAGACAGGACTAGGTCAAGAAACACATAAGGGAAAGAGATAGGAAAAGGCCAGGGAGGGAGAAGGAGGAGCCTGGTGGCCTCCAGATTGCTATCTTGGGTGACTGAATGGGTGGTGTTGCCTTTAACCAAGATTTGGGACAGAGAGAAAAGCAGTTTAGTAGGAGGGGATGATGCATCAGTTTGAGTTTTATAAAGTTCATGATACCCACGTGATATCCAGGTTGATGCTTTCAGTAGATATCTGGAATCAAGCTTCTGGAAAGGCTGGAGATGCAGAATTAGAAGACATCAGCAAAAAGATGGTATTAAAACTAAGAGAGTAGATGAGTTCAACTACAGAGATCATATATAGAAAAAAGAGGAAAAATCCATAAACAAAACCCCAGGGAACAGCCATCCTTAGGAAGTGGACAGAAGAGGACATGTCCATGAACGAGACTAGTCAGAAACAGCCAAAGAGTTGAAAGCCAAGGAGCATAGGGTATCAAAGAAGGAGTAGCCCCAATGTCAAATATAGCCAAGAGATTAAGGAAGATCGAGGCTGGAAAGTGTCCACTGGCCTTGGCAAGGTAGAGGTCACTGTGACTGTCTTATCAGGGTCCTGGCAGAAAAGAGAGGGCATTCTTAATTTGGGTAGTTTCAGAAGCATTTAATAAAGGGAGTCTCTTTCACAGCAGGACAAGGTGTAGGGAAAGCCCCAAGAAGAGTGAAGTGCCCTGGAGAGGTAATGGAGGGAAAGCATGAGTGGCTACCACCCTGGGCCAGAAGGACCAAGAAGAGGGAGGACTTAAGAAAGCCGGGGACAGGGGGACTGAGTGGAGAGGGCTGCCTAACAGGGACTGTGGAATCAGTGAAGAGACACAGCCATCCTAGTGAGACCTCAAGGGTAGGGAGCTGGGGAGACAAATTTCCTGCCCTCACGTTCCTCCTTCCTGTCCCCAGCCAAGGCTCCCTATTGTCCACACGCAGCTGGCAGCCAGAAGGCAGGTGAGGCAACAGGCAAATGCACGTCCTCCCGGTCAGTCTCAGAGGCAGAGAAGCAGGGTGGAAGAGGGTGGAGAGTGGATGTGGAGGGTCAGAGAAGATGCCCCGTATGGTGGTCTCTGCAGAGCACCTCAGTGGAGCAGTGGGGGAGGCTAGAGACCCACGGGCAGGGAGTGAAGTGTGTGGCAAATGCCTGTCACACCTGCCAGCATCCCTTGAATGCCCTTCCTTGGTGTGGTAGATTTCTCATGAGACCCACTTCCTGGAGAAAGAAGCTTCTCTTTCCCAGCCTCCTTTGTAGCTGGGGGCAGTCATGTGACCTGGGCTCCACCAATCAGCCACACCAGTGAGAAGCTTGGATTTGGAAGGGAGCAAGGTGGAAAACAGGGGCTGGGGGGAAGTCCATTTTCTGGTTAGGGTAGCAGGGAGATGGCAGCTTTGGAGTCAACAGTTTCAGACATTTTGGTATACAGAATCAACCGTCAGTGGTGCCAGCTGTACTCTGGGCTTAGCAGTCAAGGTTAGTAGAGTCTCCAGTGTAGACCAATGGTGGGCTTTGAGCACCAGTGCCCATGTGTGGACTCCAAGGCTTTTCTGGCCTTCCTAGAGTTTCTGGAAGATCCCTGGGATCTTTTCATTAATTTCTTTTCTCCTTAAACTACCTAGAGTAAGTTCTGTTGCTTGTCACTAGAACACTGACCAGTGTAAGAATTGAATGAAAAATGAGGACATGGGTGTAAGAACATAGACTAAGCTTTTAAGAGAAAGGGAATGGGAAAAAAGGGTAGAGCATTAGGTCCAAAAAAGGATATTTTTAGGACAGGAGAGCACTGAGCATGTTTATGAGCTGAGAGAGAAAACTAGAAGAGATGGAAAGCTGTAATTTACTCTATCAAAGAGCTAAGAAAACTGGGGTTCAGCGAGATTGACAGTCTTTCCAAGGTCACACTGACCTCGATGGGTGTGCAGGAATTCCAGCCCAGGCCTGCTGGCTTGAAAACCTCATCCTACAAGCATCTCCTGTAACAGTAAGCCCAGACAGCCACATTGAGGGAAGTTTTCATTTGAAATTTAGAATACATACCTGATGCCCAATATGAAAGGACAGAATTGCCACTAAGGACAGGGTGAAGAATGAGCTGATCAGCCTCAGTGTGACAAAAAGACCCAAGTTCACGTCAAGTGAGTCAACTTGGGTTAAAACATGAGCATCACTAGTATATAGTGCTTAGGTCATCCTCAGGACTGTCGCACCCTGGATTAAATCATTGTTTTACAAACAGTTGACTGAGTTCTATGAAGTACCACTGCAAAAAGGTTACCAGAGGGAAGTAGAAAAACTAAGGAATGCGCAAACTCCCCACCACCACCACCATCAGTCCCTCGGGAAGTGGGCATCCTGGAACACCGCGGAACCTCTTAAGAGTGCCCAGCCTGTTTCATCAAAGACAAACCTTGTTACGTGGCATGTGAATGTGCTCAAGGAGAGGAAATGTAGGAAGGTTTCGACAAATAAATGCATGGAGAGATCTGAATTTCCTCATAGTGTATCTATGGAGTCAACAGAGTTTGGAGAGTGTGTGTTTGGGTTGTGTTTGTGCCCTTCTGTGTAAAGGGCATACTGAGATATTCACAGAGTTAGTTCATCCTGGAGGTTGGGCCTCTGTGCAGGGTCTGCACACACATATGTGCAGAGTTGACCCACATGCGTGAAGCCTTTGTCTTACAAGGGTGGTGTCTACACCACAGGCCTCAGAGAGACCAGCCCTATGTAGAAAGTCAGTCACGATATCACAATTAAGGGGCTAATTTCCCAGGTGGTTTTTCAATTGACCATATCAACAAAGTCTTGAAATTTGGTTATTTTAGTGACACATAAAGCTTTTTCCTTGGTTAATATATTTGAGCTTAATTTCAGTAATATGTCCATTAACAATCTGTAATTAAGGCATCTAATAAGGATCAGTAATTCACTTAGCTGGATTTGCATTTAAAAAAAACAGAAAAGAGAAAAAAATGCATTTGTGGAACTCAAATTCCATTCCACTATTAAATGAACATTATGATTTTTCTGGATATCTTAATTGAACTTCATTTTTCAACAGGAATATTAAACAAATTAAATTAAGCAAGTAATTTTCTTTTTTAGAGTGAAAAAAAGACTTCAAGTGGAAAAGCTCCTCTAAAACACCCATTAATGGGGCAGTAATGTAGGCAACTGTGCTGCTCCTGTTTACACAGCAGGCAGCTGGCGAACTGCCATCCTGAGTGGGGCCCACGTGCCCAGGAGCTCAGGCCCTTGCACCAAAGCCTGCAGGAGTCCACAGTCTTCACAACCTATTTGGCTGGGAATCCGCAGGATCTGGCCTATGGTGGGCTCTAGCTGGTGGCAGCAGAATCTCAAGGGGTGAGAGGAGCCAAGACTGAGCTGGTCACTAGAGTTGACCCAAATCAGGGGCTGGTGGAATCAGCGTGGGCAAGGCAGTGAGTACAAAGTAAGCCTAGGAGCGAGAAGTCTTGGTGTTGTGGATTGAGTTGTGTCCGATTAGCACAAAAAGTCCATGTATTAGAAACTTAACCCCCATTGTGACAGTATTTAAGAGGGTGGGAAGTCCTATTATGGTTTTGAAAGGTGGAGCCTTGAAGAGGTGGTTAGATTGTGAGGGCCATGCCCAAGTAAGTGGATTAACCCACTGATGGTTTAACGTGGTCATGGGTGTAGTTCTAAGGGCTCTAAAAGGAGAAGGAGTAAGGAGTCAGCTTTCTCTCTGCTCTGCCATTCTCACCGTGTGACACCCAGCATTGCTGTAGAGTCACCTCATCAGATGTGTTCCTGGACTTTGGACTTCCCAGCCTCCAAATTTCATTTTCTTACAAAATTTCATTTTCTTACGAAATACCTAGTTCCAGGTGTTTTGTTATATGCAACAGAAACATTCTGATACACTGGGTGAGCCAGGCCACCTTCACCCACATGTTTAATCCTCCCATCAGCTCGTGATATTGGGATTATTTATTGTGATATGTGATGCAGAATCCATGGCTCTGAGAAGTCTCAGTTTGAAACCAGGTTTGCCTGGTCCAAAGGCAGGAATGTGAGTCTAGGTGCTCCAAGAAGCAGAGTCCAAGATAGGACCAGAGGTGCATGAGATGTATGAGGGGCAAAATTTGTGAGGGAAAATGCACAGCTGAAGCTGGGGGCAGCTGGGGAAGCTGGCAGACCGAGATGCAGGTCTGACTCTGGAGTAAAAGAAAGAGGGAGGGAGGTGGCAGGGGAGCTCCTTAGAGTGCAGGACCAGGTGTGAGAGTTCATCAAGGATATCAGAATCCTCGAGCCAAAGTGGCCCATCAGAGGGATCCTATGTCACAGGAGTGGGCCTGTCTTAGCAGCTCTGCCACACTCAGGCACTGGCTGGGAGCATGATGGCAGAGGAGGACTTCAGAGTGCTAGAGCTGGAGCTATAGGTCAGTCATGCTCCCCACAGCAGAGACCTGGGTGGCACACTTTCAAAGCCACCGCTTCAGTGCACTCTCTCTCTCTGGCAGGCCACAAGACCTCACTTGGTTCAGACAGATTTGGTACCAGGGGCCAGCAAGGACAAGACAGGTGAGGATATTCAGGCAGTGTCTGGGAGGCGACCACATGAGGCACACACCATGCTGGTGAACGGGGTGGAAGGAAGTAGGACCCAGCCAGGGTTGGGGGGTGGAGGTGGGGCAAGGTGGACAGAGGTGGCAGGAGCTGGAGTTCCAGTCACTGGCTGGACTGGAAGACTTTCCTAAAAATGTGCTGGATACTAGATAGGGCTACATAAAACCTGGGGAAAGAAACTAAGCAGGGTCAAGAGGGCCTTAGAACTGATCCACCCAGAGGCCAAGAGGGATCAGAGAGGTCGAAGGTCCCCTGAGCCATACCCTTAACACATTAGGTCCACAGATGGGTCCACTCAACAAGGGGAAGCAGGCAGTTGTTACGTATGGACCCCCCGCCTCAGGCCCACAGGGATCTTTGCCTTACTTCTACCCTGCTCTCAGGCTGCAGTTTGCAAAGTCTGCAGTCCAGGGCTGGGCCAAGGGGCATAGCACAATGAAGTAAGGGGATCCCACTCCTGAAAAATCCCCTAGTGGAGAAGGCACTACCTCTGCCTGAGGGGAACTTCCAGTCTGTTGGAGGAAATGCAGTTCTGGCCCTCAAAGAGTCCCTGGTCCAATGCAAAATGCAATCCCTGTTAATTCAGCCCACAAACAGTAATTGAGCACCTACTATAAGCTTGATATACACCAGTGACAAAGCAAACACAATTTTTGCTTTCTTGGAGTTTACATTCTCTTGGGGAAGATAGACAATAATGAATATAGTAAGCATGTATGTTTTGTAGTGTGTTACACGCTGAAAAGAACTATGGGGAAAGAGAGAAAGTGGAGCATGAAAGAGAAGTTGGGGTGTAGTGGAAAACAAGTCACAGTTTTAAATAGGGTGCGCAAGGCTGGCCTCATCGAGCACAGGAGGTAAGGGACAAGCTATGTGGAAGTCTCGGGGAAGAGCGCTGCAGGCAGGCAGAGGGAACAGCCTGTGAGAAGCCCTGGCAGAGGAGGGGTAAGCTCCATGTGTTTGAAGAACAGCGGGAGGTCCCAGAGTGACGAGCAGCCCTATCTGGCAGAGCCCCGTTGTCCACCGGACACACTTTGGCTTTTACTGTAAGGGACATGGGAAGCCATAACAGGGTTTTGAACAGAAAAGAGACAGTATGCAACAGGATCCCCTCTTGCTGTTGTGTGGAGAGTAGACTGTGGGGGAGGAGGAGGGCAGGTGGAAGTTGAGAGGTCCAACAGGAGATGGCTATGGTAAAGCCCACAGTAGGGAGGCAGCTTGGCAGGGGTGGTGAGAAGGGGACAGAGTCTAGTATAGTTTCAAGGACTGGCTGAGACATTAGATGTGGCATGTGAGAGGAGGGAAGGCGTCTCCATGAACTGAGGAGTTTGCCTAACTCAACCTGAGGTCCCTCACATATACCCACTCATACAGCAACAACACGGCCCCTGAAGTGACAACTCAGAGGCAGGAGTGCCTCACTCCCTGACCCCTCCCCAGTCTCCATCCCAGGAAAGTTGTCTGGGCCAGATTCCACCTGAGCCCCGCATCCAGAGATTGCTAGGTCAACACTGCGGTAGGTCGGTCACGTGATCAGCCCCAGGAAAGCACAGTAACTCAACTCAACCGTGCAGCTCCATAATCTCATGTCAACCTCACAGCTGATGATTACTGTTTTATCACAAGCTCATAAAGTCCCTACATTGCCATGAATCACAGACACTGCCAGTGAGAGCCCAAAAACCTGGCCAATTCTGTGGTGTGCCGGCTTGATGAGCAGCTGCTGTGGTTCATTTGAGGTCACCTTTCACAATTGCAAGGGTCTTTCCACCTGCTCATTCTGGAAATTGGAGAGCAGGCCTTTCTCCTCCCCAGGGGTGGAGTCTCCAGCCCCCCTTCACTGAGGAATATTAAATGGCTAGAGGTCTCTCATGCAGCAGATTAAATGGCCTGACAGCACAGGGCTGAGGGAAACACCTGGGGTTTTGAGTCCAAAGACATTCAACTCTAGTGTCTGCCTTTATTAATTGTGTGACCTAGAGCAAGTCATTTAAGCTATCCTAACCTCAACATCCTCATCTGTAAAATGGGTATTGTGAAACCTAAATGAGATAATATCTGCAATACACTTTGAAAACAGTACATCACTAGGAACATTTAAATTGCAAACTCTACTAAGCCAGGACCCAGACAACCAAGACCCAAACCAGCCAGAGGCCTGGAACCAGGCAGGAGGCTTCATCCAAGGTCAGAGGGAGGACAGAAAAGCCAGAGCCTGAGGCACAGCAGTGGATTAAAGTGAGGACAAACAAGAACACCTAGCATTACAAATTAGCAGAACTGGAAAGGAACTTAAGATCTTACAGCCTGGTAGTTTTTGAGTTCTGTGTAGCAGGTGAACTTTTTCCAGATGAAATCTGTATTAATCAGGGTTCTCCAGAGAGACAGAACCAATAGGATGTATATATCTAAAAAGAGAGATTTATTTTAAGGAATTGGCTCACATAGTTATGGAGGCTAGCAAATCTACAATCTGCAAGGCAGGCTGTCAGGCTGGAGACCCAGAAAAGAGACAATGTTACAGTCAAGTATGAAGCCATATCCTGGCTGAATTCCTTCTTGCTTGGGGGAGGTCAGTGTTTGTTCTATTAAAGCCTTCAACTGATTGGATGAGGCCCACCCACATTAGGAGGGCAATCGGCTTTACTCAAAGTCACCAATTTAAATGTTAATCTTATCCAAAAAGCACCCTCACAGAAACATCCAGAATGTTTGACTGAATATCTGGGCACTGTGGCCCAGCTAAGTTGACACATAAAATTAACCATCCACAAGATCTTACACAGAATCCAGTATATGAAACAGATAGTTGAAGAGAGTGGGCAACCAGAGCCTACTCACTCTGCAGCACCTTATCCTCCAAACTGGGCTCCATGAAATCCAGTTTGAAAATCCACTGATCTAGTTTCCATTGAGTGTGTGTGTCACCTGAGAAGTAATGTATATGCTGGTCACACCGTTAGCTCAGTCTAGAACTGAACTCTTTCCACCCTCTGTCCTGTGCTGGTTTCACTGTGGCATCACTCTTGCTAGATTGTAACACCTCCAGTAGAGGCTCTCTCACCTCTGAATGCCCAGCTCATAGCAGTGGGAAGACACGTAGTAGGTAGACACTTAGTATATGTGCTGCATGAATGAATGGATGGATGAATGCAGAACAAAGACCATTCAAAAACTGGAAGTCCAAACAGAGAAAAGGGCACAAACGGGCAGAATCAGCGGCAGTGCCTCAGAATGAAAACCTCACATCTGCCCTGCTATTAGTAGGGCCAATGACTAAATTTCAGAGGAGGCCTTGGGAGGCTGAGATGCTGCCATTTGCCACTCCTGATAGCAAATGCAAACTCCTCCGTGGCTTTAGAATGCACTCTATGATTGTTCCTGCAACACATTCACGGCAGACTGGTAGTAAAACAATTTTGTGTTCTGGGAACATGTTCAGAGTGAAGTGGAGAGGCAAACAGCCTGGAGAACCTACTGCAGAGAGAAGGGGACACTGTCCTAGATGGCAGAGTCTCACAAGTAGGGTCCCACAAACAGGAAAACCAGTTAAATATCTGGTGGATAAATGACCAATGCCAGAATATGCAATATTGGTCAGAATCTTAGAGATGTCCTCAGCAGGTCCGTGGGACTTTGGGGCACCAGGCAGGAGGTACTGCATGGAGAAAAGAGGCTTTTTGTATACTGATTGGGGCCCAGGGGCCAGGAGCCTCCCCATACCTGGTAATTAATCAGGAAGGGAGGCTGGCATCTGCCCGGCCTCTGTTTCAGGAGCCTCCAGAGGCTGGAAAGTTTCCTGCCAGCTGTCAGCACAGCTGCTCTCCAGACCCTAGGATGCCACAGGTAAGGGAGAAGAGGGACTGCCCAGACAGAGAAGGAACAATGAGTGAAAGAAAAAATACTGACAAAGGAACAATTTGGCAGCTCTTTTCTCTCCTGACCTGATCCTAAAGGGCTGCCCTTTAAGGAGTCTGAGGCCAGTAAAGGAGAAGGAGAAAGAGGCATGTTTCTACAGGGATCCATTTCAATTTCTGAGCAAGACAAACAAGAATGTACAACCTGTCCCTGACCTACCTCTGCAGCAGTAGTGCTCAGCCCCGGATGCCCATCAGAATGCCCAGGCTCCAGCCCAGACAATATTATTTCATTGGTCTGGAGTGGAGCCTGAGCACTGGTATTTTATTAAAAGTTACCCAAGTGGCTCTAAAGTGCAGCCAGGTTTGAGAACCTCTGCCTTAGACCCTTAGATCCTCTGCCACCACTCCTAAAGGCTGTCCCTCCACACCCTCGCCCTGCCCTCCAACACACAGAGGCAGCATTGGCTGTGCCCCCACAGCCAGACCTTTTTATAATGCCATACATTTACACATGCTCTCTGGATTTCCCAAACTTCCCACTTTAAGCTCTTTTTCTGCTTGGCAAATTCTTCATCCTTCAGGACCCTAGCCATACGCTGTCTCCTCTCTGAAGCCTCCCCTGATGTCTTCAGGCCAAGCTAGTCTTTGTGCCTAGCTCTGAGCCCCTCCCCGACATGGTACTGCTGCCTCTGTGAGAACATGTGCCACACTGTTCTCCAGCTTATCTACTCATCCGACTCCCAGCGAGATGCTGAGCTTCTTAAGGATAGGCATGATGCATGGATTAAAATATACATATTTATTATTATGTACATATGTTTACTAATTTAGTGTCTCTTATGTGTCCGATGCTCCGAGGAGGACCAGGGATGCAGTGGTGCATAAGAAAGCCAAGGCTCCCCTTTTATATTCTCTATAGCTGACCTGTCACAAGTAAACTCAATAAATATTTGTTGAATAAGTAAGAGACTTTCTGATGGAAGGAAGAAGGATGGACAAATAGTGCATCAATTAGACAGGGTGGCAGAGACAGTGCTATGTGTGCCCATGAGGAGACTTCATTTCTCAGGTCCTGTGAAGTTAGATGGGGCCTGGTCCGTGGGATGTGGTTGGAAGTGTTGTCAGCCCCTTCCAGGCCTGTCCTCGAACACAGCGCATGTAAGCCCACAGTATTCTCTTCCTCTGCCTCGATGGCCTTAGAGGTTGCATCGACATAGCCACGAGATGGCGGAGGGCAGTCCAACTCTCCCTGGCCTTTAAGGGAATGAGAAATAAACCTTGTGTGAGTCACTGAGATTTGTGGACCAATGAATTACAGCTGCAGAGTCTAGCTCATCCTGACTAATACAGGATGCTTTTGCTGTAAGTGAGAGTGCATGATTAAAAGTAGGGTAAACAGGAGTTTCCTTCTCTCGTGATAAAACTTGCAGACGTAGGTAGTTTCTGAGGCTGAGCAGCAGCTTGTCCACTCTGAGAACCCAGGCCCTCTCCATCTAACAATCTGGCCACCTTCAGTGTGTCCACCACGTCTCCACTCTGCTCATAAGACGGTTTCCACAGGTCTAGCATCATTCCATGTCAAATGCCAGTGTCCAAAGCAGTAAGAAGGGGAGACAAAAGCAACTTCTCACCATTGTTCCCTTTTTAGAAGAGAGCAAAGTCTTTTCCACAAGCCCCCAGCAGACTGTCCCTTACATATTAGCCAGGATTGGATCCGATGGCAAACTGCATCTGCAGGACTGGCTAGAGGAATGTAACACAGCATTTCCCTGTTTTATCGTGAGAAGTGGGTTTCATCAGCTGGGAAGGGCTGGATGTCTCTGCCTCCCCACCAGGCCTAGGGAGAGAGACACTGACTGAAGTAGCCAAGCCAGAGGTGAAAGGTCTACCTGCTCAACATTAACAATGGCACTTCCTTCGCAAGAGCCTAATTACTAATTATAATTTATACCTGAGTTTGTGGTCTGGAGAGAGCACCAGGGGACTCATTGCCACCTCAGAGAGGCAAGATACAAAGGCAGGATCATTTGTTTTATTTCTTCTTTCAGAAGATTCTTATGAGGCATGTCTTTTATGACTACATACTCATTATATTTCAAATGCATTCCAGTATCCTTGATGTATGGCTAAGAGTCTAAATGGGTTTTTCCCCCCCCCTTCAAAGCACTTGTGAGAAAAATACAGGTGAAACGGGGCAAGCCTTGGAGTGGGATTTGCTCTCCTATGGAAAGGCTGTGTTGTGGCGACCACTGATCAGAGATGGGAGCTCGCCTGGCTGTATTAGCACCAGATAGACCAGGTAGGCCAGGCCATCAGCGCAAAGGAGGTGGTCACGTGGACATTGTGGTTTGGGCCATGCTGCACCCTGGAAAGTCTCCTCCTACCCCCAGAGCCTTAACTCCCACATGAAGTTATCCCTTAGTTCAAAGAAATGTGCCTCCAAGTTTCTCTCAACATTTACTTAATGAAAGATGAAATCTGGTGGGCTCCCTGGGGCTTCTGGGGCAGATATCCAGCTGATTGTTAAAATACAGAAATACTTCCCTACCAATTGGTACATAGATGCTGTTCTGAGCCCCCTGAGTGCCTTCTGGCTGCTGCCCCACCCCCTCTCTTAGGGCTCCAGTTCTCTCCACAATCCAGCATCTAAGAGGTTAACCTCTGGTATTGCAGGTCCTCCAAGACCCTGCTCTAGTTCTGATTGGTTGCTGCTCATACTGGTTGTTAAATATTTTGACTGTCACTTTCTTCCTATTGCAGCCAAAAATGGTCCCTCCAAAGGCTCCTATTTTAGCTGAAAAGTGATAGCAAACTGTATTCTATGCCATGATTTATCCATATTTGTTTTTATTGAAAGTAGTGTTTTAAAATACTATCTACCAAATAAAAGTGTTGCTCCAAGAAGATGCACAGTGATCCCTCTGTGGCTTTGGTCCTTCGGCACAGCGCTGGGTAAACCCCAGGCAATCGGTGAAGCAGTTTGAGAATCATGAGTCTAAAGTGCTGTTGTCAGAAAATCACTGCACAATTATACATATGGTGCCTAAAAGGTAGAAACCAACCCTCAGTCATGTCTATAACCAAACTTTTTTTAGCAAAACCCAACCCCTCCCCATTTCTGGCTGCTCTGCCTTCTATTCCCATTGCCACTCATAACAGGGGCATTTCTGCCCCTCAAACCTCCTCATGCTGTTCCATCTCTAGGCCTTTGCTCATGCTGTCTCTGCCAGCAGGACTGCTCTTCCTCTCATCTCACCGTCAAAGTCAAGCTCAAAGAACAGACCCCCAGGCTGTAATTTCTTTGTTGTTTTTTTCCCTTCCCTGTGGCTCATATCTCTTTCTATCCAGTGTATGGTTATTTACAGTCATCTTTTGAACTTGACTATGAGCTCCTTGAGGGAGGGACCATGTATCACTGGTCTTTTTACTCCACACAGTATCTAGAAATGGAGCAAGAAAGCAGAAAAGTTTTGTTCGGTAACTGAAGTACAACACTCACCTTTTATACCTTGATATTGGTTAATTACATTTTCATTTCCTGAGACAGGACTGATAGAGCATGAGACAGGCCATTTTGATGGGAAGGATAGGAAAAGGTTTAGACAAAGGCGGGACCCTAAGCCACCATGAGCCAGCACGAAGGTAAGGACTTGACAGTGGAATTCCACCCATATCCTAGGTTTTAAGTGGCAGCACAGGCTCCAGAGCCACAGGGTTCAAAACCTGGCTCTGCTACTATATGACTTCGAGAAGGTTCTTAACTCCCTGTGGTTCAGTTTTCTCACCAGTAAAATGGGGATAATAACGCTACCTAACACACTGATTTGTTTGAGAGAATTATTACATGTAAAACATTTAGAACAGTGGCTAGCTGATTGTGATCCAAATTCCAATATAGCCTAGATGATCCATCTCTTCTACATTTTAATCTCTTTTTTCTTCATGATACAGAGATTCTCACAGTCACCCAACCCCGTTTTCTTCCACCTCCAGACCAGTGTGTATGTCAACTTTTGGATATTTTTAACATTCTCATGTTAAGTACATTGGACCTGTAGCTTCTAGAAGCCAGGTTTATATGCTGTGTAGGATGTGTTTGAAGTTAGCAAAAAAACAGACACAAAAAGGAGAAAAGTGAAATACACGTCTCAGTGCCTACCTTCTCCAAAATTTCTTTTACCCTGCCAGAAAATAGTCTTTTCACTTTTGTTATGGTACCCAACGTTTTGATAATTAGAGAGTAATTCAATTTAGTAAACTTTCTCTTGTAAAGGAAAGAAAGAAAAAGAAAAGGAAGGAAGGAAAGAAGGAAGGGAGGGAGGAAGGAGGAAGGAGGGAGAAAAAAGGTAATTTTAGTAAAAAGCTGGCAGTCATTCATAATTCAGTGCGAATTTGTCAAATCAGATTGACTTTCTGACACTTATCTGATACCAATGCATTCAGAAAACAGAGGTGTGGATGGATTGGGATTTACAGTGGGAAAAGGCGATTTCAGAGCATGTTCAGGAAGGACAGGCCTGGGTGGAACATCCAGAGTAGAATGGCAGGGGGTGCGAATGGGTGAGGAGTGGACCCAGCATCCAAACGTCAGCATTAGTGAACTGAGTCTAAGAGGTAGGCAAGGGCAAGAGGACAAAAAAAAGATCAGAAAGGAACATTGAAGAAGTATTCTACATCTTAGAATTTAGCCTGGTGGTTGCTTTGGATATGAGTGTAGGCAGATGTTCCTGCCTAAAGCAACCCAGCGTTTCTAGCTGTAGAGAGTTGGTGATGCTGTCCCATGCCAGATAGATCAGAGAGCCACAGCGCTGGCCGTTGGGTGTCTGTCGTCCCCAACCCTACCCCTGTCCTATAACAAAGAGAACGGTGTTCTCTCTGTGGTCCTCAGAGCCATTCACCATGCAAGTGTGGTGCGAAGTCACCTCAAACTCTACTCTCTCCCCATCACCCCTCTCCCGGTTCTCTGTGAAAATGGGACACTTACAAATCCTGCTCCATTTCTGTAGAGAAAATATTTTTCTTAGCCAGTCTTGGTGACACAAAGGCAGTCACTGGAATAAATTGCTCATCTACCATCCCCAACTTTAGCTCACCATCCCCTACTTTGTTATTTATTTATTTATTTTAGTAAAGCAATTAAATGGGTTTAGACAGATGACAATTCTTCAAGCAATCAAAGAGCTGAAAGGGCCTCAAAAGAATGCCTGGTCCCACCTGCTCACTTGACAGATAACGAAGCCAAGACTTCAGGAAGAGCATGGCTCTCCCATATCACACAGCAAGGTGAGGGGGAGCCACATCGGGACCTCAGGACTGCTGATGCCCAGTGCTCCCACCCCACCCCCTGCATCCCTGGCTTTGGTCATGGGGTGGTGAGCCCTATCTAGGGCTGGATTGGAATGTCTACCTATGACCTGTGATTTGTGGGATCCTGAAAGTTCCTCTCTCCCCAGCTGCTGCCGCCTGGGTACGAGACTCCATGCTAGCCTCTGAGGAAACCTCTTTACAGCCTATCTCCTTAAATATCAGAGGATGCTTTGGGCTGCAAGTAACAGAAACCCACACCCCATCTGGCTCCAACCAGGAAGGTTAATGATCTCACACCTCAGGATGCCCAGAGTATGGGGACTGGCACAGTCGGTCCACTCAATGGCTCAATATGCTATCCCGGGTTGTCTGTATCTTTCCACCATGTTCAGCATGTTGGTTGTAGTGTCCCTCCTGATCATGACTGCCACACTTCAAGGGGCCACTTCTAGACATAATAACATCACACAATAGAGGAGAAGCCTTTTCCTCATAGTTGTCTCCTTTTATTAGGGAAGAACTTTTCCCCAAAGTCTCCCAGAAGAATTCTCTCCTCTCATTGGCCAGGATTAGGTTATGAGCCCTTTTCTAGACCAATGGCCAGCAAGGGCAATGGGATCTGGTTTAAACTAGTGGCGATTTACCCCAGAGTCTTATGGGTGGGGTAGATACCCAAATGAACTCAGAGCTCTGCTGGCAAGAGGAAGGGAATGACAGTGAACAGGCACTCAGTAGTATCTGCCATTTCATCATCACCTTCTGAAAAGTGAGCATGGACTCCAGAGCCAGACTGGCTAAGTTCAAATCCTTGCTCTGCTGCTTACTGGCTATGTGACCTCAAGCAAGTGACTTGGTCTCTCTGTGCCTCAAATTCCTTGGGGAATACAATAAAATCTACCTCTTGGTGTTGCAAGACTACATAAGTTAACATATGCAAAATATGCAAATATATTTAATATCAGAGACCAGCCCACAGTAAATGTTACATAGGGCTGCTGTTGATAGCTACTCCCTAACTCCTCCGCTCTCCTCCCCACACACCCACAACCCATGTGCCTGCCATCACTGCCTCAGAAGTCTCATCATTCTTCCAGAGCTGACCTGCGTTTTTCAAACCTCGGGACTTCATATATGCCAGCCCTTCCACTTGTAAAGATAAACTTCCCACCATCTTTCCTGTTGACATTTAAGAGCCTGCTCAACACTACCTCCTCCATAAACTTTGCCTGATTTCTCCTGGTTGGCATCAGTCTCCTTCCCACCTCACCATCAGACTCCCCAAACCCTCAGTGGCTCTGCTCAGGCTCCTGTGCATCCTGCCTTGTTTTGTGGTTCTGAGTGGGGGTGTTGGTCTCCCCTCCTAGACTGGGAACCCTGTGAGGGCAGGAACCTACTCCTGACCTAGTCTTTGAACTTTCCTTAGGAAACAACACAGTGCCCTGCATACAACATCGTCTTAATAAATGTTTATCGAATCACATAGACCTGAGTCAAAATATACAGTCTGTGCCCTCATGGAGTTTACCGCTTTTTCAGGGAACAGGACAGACACATATAAGACAAATGGCCATATAAGCATTGAGACATCAGAGACCCCGTGGCCCTGTTGCTCCAGCCACACCAAGCCTCCCACCGTTCCCTCACACCCCCTAGCCTTTGCACATGCTGTTCCTTCTGCCTGGAAGTCCCCTCCTTGCCCCCAGAATCTTTCTGCAGCTGACAAAGTTCTACTCACCCTTCACGTTCTACTCTAGCATTGCATCCTCTGTGAAGCCCCTCAAGGAGGCACTGCACCTCCTCTGATCCTTCGTCATTTACTGTAGCCCTCAGCACATGCTCTGTCTGGCTACTCCAGCCCGGGCACTCCTTGAGAGCTGGGACTATGTCCATCTCAGCATCCCTGAGCCCAGTGCAGAGCTTGGCAGGGAGCAGATGCTCAACGCATGTTTGCTGAGTGAATGAGCGGGTGAGTTCCTGGGCAGCCTGTGAGCACTACGGGGGATTTATGTTCTCTCTCTTTTGCCCCTTTCTCAGAACAGCAGGACTTTAGTAACAACTTAGCAACAGGCTGTGTCCTCAAGAGGGCAGCCAGTCTGGGAAGCCAGGAGTGAGAGCCACTCTGGTTGAAGACATCAGGCATCCTGGCCTAGAAGATAAACATATAATTAGTGTAATCCCTGAGAGCAGCGTGACACCCCCTGCCCATTGCCTGCCCCCAGGAGGGAAGCCACAGTGAGGAGAGGTGCAGAGGAGGGGGGATTACACGTCCTCCATGTCAAGTGGCAGGGCTGGGATGCCAGGAAAGGAACATGTTCTAAGAAGGGCCCATGAACAGGCACAGCTGCGCAAGCACTGCTTCTCCCCCAGACTCTGGTAGGTGCTCCTGTTAATCACATCTGCAAGGCATTCCTGCAATGGCCACCATGGGCCTTTATGGTGATACCATACTTCATGGTTTCCTGAGTCATTCCCGTGTTACTTCAGCTAAGCTTTATATCAGCTCTGCTGGGATGAGCCTGCCCATATTCCAGATGACGAAACTGACTCTCAGAGAGCTCAAAAAGCCTCGCCCAGTGGCACACAGATAGTAAGTGCAGGGCTCTGGAGCCAAGCCCAGAGCTTGCATGAGCTGAAATGAAATTTGACAACTGAAGATTTCTATCTTTCTGTTTCCAGGTGAGATAATGGTTTGCCACCAGTGTCCATGGTCTGTGGGCCACTATTCTTCTGTCAGTCTCTGTGTGTTAGGGGTCAAGAGCATGGAGAATAGGAATGTAGGGCATGGGGATGGAGGGAAGGTTATGTTGTGTTTGTCCGTGTGTCTATGTGTCTGGTATGTGTTTGTGTCTGTGTGTATCTTTGTATATGTCTATATATGTGTGTGTCTGTGTGTCTGTGCGTATATGCATAGATGTATATGTGCACCGTGTGTCTGTGTTTATGTGCATGTGTATGTATGTGTCTGTGTATGCATGTGTCTCTGTATATGTATCTGTGTGTCTGTGCATGTATATCTATATGTGTGTATGTGCCTGTGTGTATGTGTATGACTGTGTGTATATTTGCATATGTCCATGTATCTCTGTGTGTATGTTCTGTATGCATCTGTGTACATCTGTGTGTGCATGTTTGTATGTACCTGTGTATGTCTGTGTTTCTGTGTGTATGTCTGTATATGTATGTCTGTGTATCTCTGTGTTTATGTGTATGTGTCTATGTGTATATGTATGCATGTGTACGTGTGTGTCTATACATGCATGTGTGTGTATCTGTGTGTGTATGTGTATATGTCTGTATATGTGTGCCTGTATGTATGTGTATATGTGTGTGTGTCTGTGTTTGTGTGTACATGTGTCAGGGGGAGGCATGCACATGGGTTGGGCCCAGGGGAGAACTGAGAGCGTGCAATAGGCATATTCCACAGGACAATGATGGATTTCCTCTAATTGCCTTTAGTGTCATAATTCCTGCCAACTGCATGCTTAGGGGCAGTGGTATTTTTTAAAACCTTGCTCATATGTCAGTTTTGCATGTTGCCTGGTTCCCTCCAAAATGGAAAGGGAGGGGCTGAAGCAGCAGTTGTACCGAGACCTCCTGCCATCCTGTCATGTCTTTCCCACTGAGAGATGGATAACCCAGGGACCACAGTCTCCTCAGATACCCCCATGACTGACTTCTTTCACCCTCCTGTCCTCTTCCTTGTTCAGAGAGGAGGCATCAACAGGCAAGACTCCTCCATGTCCCCTAGCCAGCTTCCAAGTTGACTCAGGTGACAGTATGTGGTTCCTGGGTGGCCCCCACTGGACCCATGACTCCTACCACCTGGAACAAGTCACCTAGCACTGAGGGCCATCATGTCCTCATCTGTAAAATCAGGATCATGATGTATCCTGAGAGGATGAACCGTGAAAACACTCTGCTCTGTAGCAGGCCCTGTGTGCCTGCTGTTACTGTTACAGCAGCCCTTGGCAGTCATTAGCGCCTCCCAAAAGCCAGAGGCCCATTGCCACCGCCGCCTCTACCCACCTTCCCTCTAACCCTGATGACTCCTCCAGCCCATGAGTGTCTCCTCCAGTCTGCTTCTACCTGCCTCTGTCGGCCTTCACCGCCTCTGCCCCTGCAGCCCCTCCCAAACTGCCAAATGTTCCTAAGCCAAAGGCCTGCCAAGTGCTTGGAAGTATTCTGATTTAGAAAGTGCCTCGTCCTCAACAGCCTGGTCTTGTGAGCCACCAGATCCCATTCGTCTGTGTGTGTGTGGTGGGGAGGAGGGTATGAGGAGATCTTAGGAATGTTGTTTTGTCGGGGGGTTGTTGGGTATGTGGTATGTGGAGGTCTTGGGAGTATTGTGTGTGTGTGTGTGTGTGTGTGTGTGTGTGTGTGTGTGTGTGTGTGTGTGTGTGTGTGTGTGTGTGGTGCATGGAGGTCTTGAGAGTATTGTTTGGTGTGTGTGTGTATGTGTTGTGTGTGGTATCTGGAGTGTGTGTGTGTACGTGTGTTCGTGCAGCGACTTCTCTGTCCTGAAGGAAGACAGGGCTCCTGGTGCTCCACTGTACAGGTTGGACAGCCCTGCTTTCTAAGCTTCCAAACTCAGACACGACTTTCCCAGAGCTCCCTGATGTGAACTGGGCTCATCAGATGTTCCTGGGATGGGATCTACACCCTGCTACTTAAAATCTTGTCCCAGTACCAGAAGCATGGACACTATGCGGGGAAGTGGGCAGTTAGAAATGCAGAGTCTCAGACCCTACCCCTGAGCTATTCAATCAGAATCTGCATTTTCACCAGACCCCAGGTAGTCACGTGCATGATAAAGTGTGAGAAGGTGTGGACTAGAGTAGGAAGATGGAACAGTAACAGAGGGACATCAGCCCAGCCGGAGAGGAGATTCCCCCCACTGCTGAGTAGGTGAGATAGCGGGTTGGGTGGCCAAGACAAGCAAGAGGGGAGGTTAAAGGGGATATTCTGCAGTAAAGGCAGGGCCTTGGCAGGGGACTCTGGAGGAGCCAGAACTGATTGTCCCAGAGGCCAATCCAGCCCAGCGTGCTCACTTCATCTGTATTGGTCAGCTTCCCCGCCACTGAGACCCCAGAGGCTTTATGCAGCTTTGTATTGGGGTGATATTGGCTTCAGGGGATGAGTTACAATGTGTTCCTCCTTTTCAATGTTTTGGAAGAGCTTGAAAATGATTGGTGTTAATTTTTTAAATGTTTGGTAGAATATATCAGTGAAGTTGTCTGGTTGTGGACTTTTCTTTGTTAAAAGGCTTTTTAAAATTATTATTAATGATTTAATTTCTTGATTTATTATAGGTGTGTTCAGAGTTTCTATTTCTTCTCAAGTCAGTTTTGGCAATTGGTGAATTTCTGGGAATTTGTCCTCTGTAAGCATGATGGTCTGGAAACCAAGCTCGCCTTCCCTAAGCACATGGTAATGGGCAGACAGTACCTGGGATTTCTGCTGCTGTGTTGGTCTGCTCTCAGGTGTTCACCTGTGCCCAGCCCTGTCTCTAATCCCTGACCCTGGTCTCTTCATTTGACCCAAGTGCAACTGAAGCACCTGTGCTGACTGAGCTCCTTCGGCCATGGGAGTTTCCTGCCTGGATCCATACCCCACTATCTGCTGGTGGTCTAGAGCCAGCTTGTGGGAGTTGGGGGTTGGAAACCTTAGCAAAGTCAGTTGTGATCTCTCAGCTCCTGCTTTGCACCCTGCATCCTGAATCGGCTCCCTGGGTGTGGGCTGAACACCTCGGATCATTCTGTTAGCAACCAACTAAGGACCTTCTCTGGTGTTCCGAAACTGAGGATGCTTTCACTAAACTCCTAGTGACCCATGCTGTCTTAGTAAAGGCTTTTTGGTTGGTAGTAAAGGAAATCCACTGTATTAGAAGACTGCTGTGCAGACAAATAAACCCTGAAATCCCAGTGACTTCATGTAAAAAGCTTGCTTTCTCTCTCACACAGAGCCCTCTGAGGGTGGAGCAGGCCTCCTTGACAGCTCTCCTCCAGAGGTGATTAGGGATCTGGGCTATTCCATCTCCCACACTGCTGTACCTGGATCTTTCACTTAGAGCTGCGGGGTGAGAGCAGACTGCATGGAGCACAGTTGTTCGGTGTTACCTACCCGGGTCAAGACATGATACGTTTCATCTGCTCCCATTCTCACTGGGGAGGATCCAGTCACATGGGCCCACTCTAAGGACATGGAAGGCTGGGAAGTATGGTCTTCCTGGAGGTTAAATTTCCAAACTAGTTTACCAAAAAGGAATCAGGAGGTTACAGGGTGGCCACTGGGAGTCAGGATGAGAAACCCAGGTAGTCTTCTTCCAGGACTAAAAATAGGTACTGAGGATTCAGGGAAGCCCCTCCATCTCTCTTGGAGGCCACAGGTCTCTCTTCTGTATTCTGGGTAACAAACTCATCCTGGTTTGCCTGAGACTTTCTGATTTTAGCACTAAAAGTCCTGCATCCTGGCAAACCACAATAGTCAGTCAGTCTGTCATTACTTCTCTTCACATATTGGCTTCAGGCTTTTTGTTTGTTTGTTTGTTTGTTTCTGCTCCTTGTTGACTTCCCTCATCTCTTTATGCATGTGGCATAAAGCAGCTATCCAAGCCTGGGCCCCAGCCTCTCAGCATCAGCACCACCAACCATCCAACTAATGCATGTCCTCAATGCTAGCTCCACATGTCCAGGAGGGAGAAATTGATTGTTCAATCTTAGCTCTCACAGCTGCCCAGGTAAAACAATCCTGGCCACCTGGGCCCATCCCTTTAAGTGAGAGGGGAAAAGCGGGAAAAGGAGGGTGAGGGTACCCTAAATGGTGCTATTACATGGTCTATCGGGAACTTTCCACTGTAACTACATAAAAGACAAAACGAGAAGAGGAAATATTTATCCTGACAAAGGATAAAAGTGCACTTGAATTACAGCTGCTCTCCAGCTCTTTCCCTGCAGCTCAGCACACACACAACTCATTCACATTGTTAGCTAAGGTGATAGGTGGAAATCTAAGAGGGCACCAATATTCCTGCCCCTGGTGTACACATCTCTATAATCCCCTCCGCTTGAGTGTGGGCAGGACCTCGGAATGTGGGAGTGACTATCTCGTATAGGTTACATTATATGGCAAAGGTGATCAGATACTCACTCCTACAATTATCGTCACTTTATACAAGATTCTGCCATAGCTGACTGGAGAGAGATTCTTCTGCTGGCTTTGAAGATGTAAGCTACCATGTCATGAGAGGGCCGCATGGCTAGGACCTGACGGCAACCTCTGAGAGCTTGCCAGCAAGAAAATGGGGACCTTGGTCATAAGACTGCAAGGAACTGAATTCTGACAACAACCTGAATGAGCCTGTCAGAGGACCCAGAGCCTCCGGTGAGAAGGCAGCCCCAGCTGACACCCTGATTTCAGACTGATGAGACCCTAAATAGAGAACCTAGCTATGCTGTGCCTGGATTCTGACCTACAGAAACTGGGAAACAATAAATTTGTGTTGTTTTAAGCTGATAAATTTGTGATGTGTTACACAGCAATAGAAAACTAATACATCTCACTTAGAGAAAAATCATGAGGGCATTAGGCCAGCCCAGGGGAGTAAGTTACCAATGTTCAATCTCAAATCAAGAATCCACATGAACAAAATATCATAAATATCATATAAGTCTCCATTTGACTGCTTTACTCCAGAGTTAAGCTTTCCTAGATCACACATTCCCCCGCCCCCCACCTAATCGGCAAAGGACAGGTTGGGGCTGGAGCAAGAAGAACTGTTCCCCCATAGGGATCAGTCTGTGTAGAGAAGGGACGTGGGCAGTTATCCCTCCAGGAAAGGGAAGCACATAATGCTGTTTTCCCTTTAAGCATTTGGATTTATGAAAAGGATTAATAACCAGTTGGCAAGGGTGACGGGAATCCAGCACTCCCATACATTGTTAATATAAGTATAAATTGGATTAGCTTCTCAGAGTACAATTTGGCAGGATATATTAATTGCAAAATACACATATCCTTTAATCCAGCAATTTCCCTTTTAAGAATTTACCCTGCAGAAATATTAGTGCAGGGCCATTATATACACACAAGGATGTTCATTGCTGCATTGTTTGTCATAGAAAAAAAATTGGCAATAACCTACATGTCTATCAATAAGCAATTGGTTAAATAAATTTTGGCACATTCACACTGGAATAATATTCAGCCATTGAAAAAATGAGGTTCATTTATATTCGGTGACATTTCTATGTTGTATCTATGCTATATCATTAAAGGGAAGAAGCGAGTTGCAGAGTACTACGTACACCATATCATTTTTGTTAGAAGTAATTACATATTTACATATTAAAATATGCACAGAAAAAAATGAAAAAATGTAAACCAAAATTTTAGGAACAGCTATTTCTTGAAATATGGGAACTCTCTCTTTTATGTATACTTCTGGTTTATGTTGTATGAGTATGATGGGAAATTTCTATATTATATTATCCATTTCCGTATTGTTAGAAAAACATACTCTGTACATTTGCTAATTTTATAATAAAACAAACCAATAAATACATTTTTGAAAATTAGATTAGACACCTCTAGATCCTTTATCTCCCATCTGAGACACTGACACTAGCCAGCCAGGCTATGAGCTCACCATTGAAGTAAGGCTTCCCAGAGGCCCGGAGAGCTGTCAACAGATACACAGCAGTTCTCCACAGTGGTCCTAATGTGCAGTGAATAATTAATTTAACCCAAAAAGAGATCTGGCCTTTGCCCTCAGCTACTGGGAGGTGATCTCTATGCCTTGGAATTCCATGCCTGATAGAAGTGTCTTTGTTTGCCTAGGGGCTCTGGCCACTGGACAGTCTAAAATGTAATTCACATTCATGATGGGGGATCTGGGCCACGTGGTACCAGTTCCACCTCCATAGGTCGACCACACAGGCAATATGTGAGGCCCCAATAAAAACTCTGGACACCAAAGGCTCAGAGGAGCTTCCCTGGGTGGCAATACTCCATGTGCATTGTCACATATCAATGGCAGAAAAGTAACACTGTTCATGACTTCAGGGGGAGATTTTTCCTCTCTAGTTTATCACCACTTGAATTTGTCCCTCTGTTCAGACCACCTTTCTTGGTTCTTTTTATATTTTTTGGTAGGAGGGGGCTGCTGGCCAGTACAAGGATCAAACAACCCTGGACCTTGGTATTATCAGCACCACGCTCTAACCGACTGAGCAAACCCACCAGCTCCTATCTCTTGATTCTTGAGCCCATCTTCACACCCAGACACTCTTTTTCCAAATGTCACTTCCAGAATTCTGTAGGGCCATGATTAGGGTGAACCGAGTGAGTGTGTAGGATACAAAATTTAAGGAGGTACTCACTTGCATGACCCCAAGAGTAGATGCCTCCATACAGTTTATGTCCTCAGGGCTTCACTTGCATCACCTAGTCCCGCCCTGAATCCTACCTGAGTCTGTCTTGCTGCCCTCCCTGCCCCCCACCTCTCCCCCTGCTGTCCCCTCCCCTGCCTCTTCCCCTTGATCCATAGGAGTTCAGCCATAATCACATCTTGCCTTTTCAAAAAGGATACATTCACGTTGGTGTCTTCCCAATCTTTTTCCAATGAACGAAGTTTCTTCTAGCCCACAGGGCTTCAAACATGTTATTCCCTCTGCCTGGAACACTGTCCCACCTCCAGCCAACCTAAAATCCTCATGACTAATTCCTCCTCAGCCCTCCAGTCTCAGCTTAAATAGCATCCCTTTAGGTAAATTCTTCCTGATTTTCCAGAGTTAGTCAGATGCACTGTTACATACACTGGCAGAACATTGCACTGATTCTTTGTAGCACATTCCACAATTATAACGAATTATTTGTGCAATTATTTGGTTAATAGCTACCAAGCCATATGTTACATGAAGCTAGGTGTACCAGTCAGAGTCCTGGCAGGAAACGGATGGGGTATTCTAATGGGGTAATTGATAGTGAGAGTTGAGGCACCCCAGGGGTAGCAAGAGTGTGGAGTCATTATTTCTCCCAGGCCTGAAAGGGCAGGAGACAGGAGTTATTAGAATCTGGAGAGAGCTGTGGCTATACTAGAAGAAACAGGGGTTGTGGCCTTGGACAGAGGACTACAGACCCTCCCAGCCTACACACTAGGAGGGAGAGAACTAGAGGAACAAATGTCTCAGCCTCTATCTCCTCTCGCCTCCAATCTCCTGCCTCCCCTTGGCCAAATGCAACTGGATATGAGAGGGCAGGAAGTCCACGTGATGCAGTCCATACAGGTGAACCTGCAGGACATAAGGTCAAGGAAGATGGAACATGGACCTGGAGGGGTGAATTAAGATGTCCAGCCCATCAGGGACCATGTCTCTCTTTCTCACCCCCAAATCTCTAGTGTCTATCCCACTTCCCAGTATGGAGTAGGTATTCTAAAAACATTGGTGTTGAATGAAGGAATAAATCCATCCCTGACCTATGTCCCAGGAATAGTGTAAGATCAAATGAGATCAAGTACATGAAAGTATTCTCTGAGCCATAAAGCAGTAAACAAATAGGAAAGATAATCATTCTCATTCTGAGTCTTCTTCCTATACAGATTCCAGTCTCTAAAAGAGAATCACAGCTTCTGGAAGGAACCAACTGAGTGCCTTTAATTTCTTGGCTGGCCAGAGCACCAGCTACTCAGGGATCTGTTGGCCTGAGTCCCTGACCTGAAGTTTTCCTTGGAACATAAACTCTATGAGTAGCACTTGGTGAGAGTGCGTCTATACCACTTGATTTTTTCCTTTAAGTTAAAAATTTAAAAATGACATTTTCTGGCAGCAAAATGCTCCCTGTCATACCTGGGGATTAAAGCTTTATTTCAACTTTATTAAGATATACTGGATAAATTGAAGAGTGGTGTTATACAGCCAGTTGACAAAGCCACTGCCTTCCTGTAGATGTTTTCGTTCTGCATTAAGAAAGTTGTCACAAATAATTTGGACTGGGGCATATAGTTATAGACTGCCAAATGTTGATTAATTAAGCTGATGTTTGGATTAGTTCTGCCTGATAGTTTCATTAGGAAAAATGACTGAAAATTTGCAATAAAGTAGCAAGGGGGAATGAGAAAGCATCACCCCATAAGTGAGACATAAGACAAGGAAGCCCACCCTGTATTCATCAGTATATGCATGTGTGCTTATGTTTTTTCAAATATCTCAGCCATGGGTGGGTCTATGACTGTAAGGATTATAAGTAGTTCACGTGAATTTTACTACTGGTATCAGCTTCTTTTCTGACCCTGACTTTCGGCTTGACATCTCTGTGCAATGACTTTGCCAAGTCAAATTTCCATTTAAGCCTTTAGCCTTGAGCTGGAGGACCCTAAGCCATCTTGAGGACCATTAATGAGACCTCGAGAAATAGTGAGGTAAAGCCTGACAGGGAATCCTGTGGCCATGGAGGGGAGGGTTATTCACCCACCCAGAATCTGGCAGAAATGCTGAGTGAAAGGCAAGATTCTCAGAGAGTCAGGAAGATACTTTTCCCAGCCTAAGGGAGTGAACATTGATGAAAACTTGAGTCTAGAGGGCAGCCCCAACCTGATAGATGGCAAGAGCATGGGGACCTCAGCAGCCAAGGGCAACATCTGCCACTGCCATTGCAAGGGCAGCTCACAACCACAGCAACAGCCACCACCACCATCCAGGTGGCCTGCCAACCACTTGACTGCATTGACAGAAGGAGAGTCACAAGCAAATCCCAGAGAAAGAGGTGAGCAAGCACAAGACCCATGATCCAGTGGCCCAACCCACAGGGGGAATTACACAGCTACACCCAGTAGCACTCTGGGGCAGTGGGGAGGTGGAGGTATGCACACAGCTCACAGGACTGCCTTGATCTGAGGAGAGACACACATGGAACCCCCCAAGAGTGAAGAATACCAGGAACCCAAATAGAGTAAGGAAGAAAATTCCAAATCACTACTAACCCATTCCCCAACTGGGGGAAGCAATGACCCAGGAAGATCTTCTGCCTGTAGGAAAGACAAAAGAGAAACCCTGCTCAGAGTCACCCACTCAAATTGAGGAGCTCTAGTATACCCCAGTGCACCCATCAGGATCATAGGATGTTACCTGGGGTGCCAACAAGCCCACCAGGGTCACCAACCCCAGCCAAAGAGTGACAGTACAACCAGACACTTCTCCCCAAAATTCAAGAGCATGCCCACATCCTCCATGAACCAACACAATGTCACTAACTTCAGCAAGGAATCACTAAGTACCCCAGTGCCTATGCCATGGAGGCACTCACACACAACTCCAACACTGAATACAGCTGAAGTACCCACACAGAGACTACACTACTCTGTCTACCCAGAAACAATACTAAAGTGTCCTACTCAATGGTCAATATGAAACACACCTACAGGAGGAATTCTCTTTCCTCAAAGCCCACTCCAGAGCAATAGATGAAGAAACTACTCTACCAGATGACCAAACATCAACACAGAGACACTGGAAATATGAAAAAAAAAAGAAGAAAGAAAGAAAAGAAAATATGACACCACCAAAGGAATACAATAATTCTCAAGTACCAGACCCCATAGTGCAGGAAACCCTTAAAATGACCGAAAAGAAATTCTGGGAAACAATCTTAGGCAAACTCAATGAAATACAAGAAGACTCAGTTAGGCAACACAATGATATGAGAAAAAGTATGCAGGATATGAAGGAGAAAATTTGCAAAGAGATTAATACCTTTAAAAGAATGTAGCAGAACTCCTGGAACTGCAGAATTAATTTGATGAAATAAAAAACACAACCAAGAGCTTAAGCAGCAGGTTAGAGCAAGCAGAAGAAAGAATTTCTGATCATGAAGATGGTCTTTTTGAAATAACCCAACCAGACAAAAAGAAAAAAGTATTTTTAAAAAATGAAGAAAATCAAAGGAGTTAGCAGACAATATTAAGCACACAAACATCTGAATCATGGGTTTTCCAGAAGGGAAAGAGAAAGGAAAAGGCATTGAAAATGTATTAAACAAAATGATGGTGGGAAACTTCCCAGGTATAGGGAGAGACAGAGACCTTCAGATTCAAGAGGCCCTAAGATCCCCAAACAGATTTAGTCCAAAAAGGTCCTCTCCAAGACAGAATATAGCCAAACTAGCAAAGCTCAAAGACAAAGAGAGAATCTTAAAAACAGCAAGAAAAAAGCATCAAGCCACATATAAGAGTCTTCATCAGATTAACAGGAGGCTTATCAACAGAAACTCTACAGACCACAAGAGAATGAAATGATATATTCAAAATACTAAAAGAAAAAAACTGCCAGCCAAGAATATTACATGCAACAAAGGCTATCCTTCAGAAATGAGGGAGAAGTAGTGTGTTTCCCAGACAAAAATAAAACAAACAAACAAAAAAAAAAAAAAACTGGGACTTTGCCACCAAACAACCAGCCCTACAAGAAATATTGAAGGGAGTCCTGTATCTGGAATCAAAGAAGCAATAATCACAACCATGAATACACAAGAAAGAACAAAACCTCCTGATAGAACAGATACACAAATGAGAAAGAGAAAGAAACTATATTCTACCACCTCAAAAAACCAACAAACACTGAAGATGAACATTAAAAG
This sequence comes from Cynocephalus volans, assembly GCF_027409185.1. Classification (NCBI taxonomy): domain Eukaryota; kingdom Metazoa; phylum Chordata; class Mammalia; order Dermoptera; family Cynocephalidae; genus Cynocephalus; species Cynocephalus volans. The sequence goes on from NC_084464.1 coordinate 52,112,169, forward strand.
GGAAAGAAAGGAACAAAAGATATTTAAAACATCCAAACAAAAATCAATAAAATACCAAGAGTAAGAAAATACCTTTCAATAACAACCTTGAATGTAAATTGATTAAATTCCTCACTCAAAAGACACAGACTGACTGATTAGATTAAAAAGCCAGACCCAAATATATGCTGTCTACAGGAGACTCAACTCACCAGTAAAGACACACACAGGCTAATAGCGAAGGGATAGAAAAAGATATACCATGTAAATAGAAACCAGAAACAAGCAGGAGTATCTATTCTTACATCAAATAAAATAGACTTTAAACCAAAAACTGTAACAAGAGACAAAGGCAACTATCTGATGATAAAGGAATCTGTCTAGCAAGAAGACATAACAATCATAAATATAAATGCACCCAACACCAGAGCACCCAGATATATAAAGCAAACACTATTAGATCTAAAGAAAGAGATAGAACTTAATATGATAATAGTTGGGGACCCGAACACCCCTATCTCAGCATTGGACAGATCATTTAGGCAACAAATCAACAGAGAAACACAGGATATAAACTACACTTTAGACCAATTATACCTGGCAGATATCTACAAATAATTTATCCAACAACTAAAGAATATACATTCTACTCATCTGTATATGAAACATTCTCCAGGATAGACCATGTTAGGTCACAAATCAAGTCTCAATGAATTTTTAAAAATTGAAATCATTTCAAGTATCTTTTCAGACAACAACAGATTAAAACTATAAATCACTAACAAGTGACACTCTGGCAACTATACAAATATATGGAAATTGAACAATGTGCCTCTGTATGATCTATGGGTCCAAATCACTACTAACCCATTCCCCAACTGGGGGAACACTTCAGGAAATAGGACTGAGAAAAATCTTTATGAATAAGACCCCAAAAGCACACAAAACAAAAGAAAAATAAACAAATAGGATTATACCAAACTAAAAAGCTTCTGCACAGCACAAGAAACAATTAACAGAGTGAAAAGACAACCTACAGAATGGGAGATAATATTTGCACACTGTACATTTAACAAGGGATTAATATCCAGAACATGCAAAGATCTCAAACAGCTTAACAGTAAACAAACAAACAAACAAAAAGACAAAAGTAACCCAATTTAAAAAATGGGTAAAAGAGCTGAATAGGCATTTCTCAAAGTAACATGCAAATGACCAGACACATGAAAAAATGCTCAACATTTCTAAGCATTAGAGAAATGCAAATTAAAACCACATTGAGATATCATCTCTCCCCAGTTAGGGTGACCATTATCAAAAAACAGAAAATAACAAATGCTGGCAAGGATGTGGAGAAAGGGGAACCTTTCTGTACTGTTGGTAGGACTGTAAATTGGTTTAGTCATTATGGAAAACAATATGGATGTTCCTCAAGGAACTACAGACAGAACTGCTGTACGATCCAGCAATCCCACTGCTGGGTATATATCCAAAGGAATGGAAATCATCATGTGGAAGGGATACCTGTACTCCCATGTTTATTGCAGCTCTATTTACAATAGCCAAAACTTGAAACTAACCTAAATGTCCATCAGTGAGTGACTGGATAAGGAAAAATGTGGTATGTATACACAATGGAATATTGCTCTGCCATAAAAAAGAATGAAATTCTGACATTCACAGCAATATGGATGAACTTAGAGAAAATTGTGTTAAGTGAAATAAGTCAGGCACAGAAAGAGGAATACCACATGTTCTCACTCATAAGTGGGAGCCAAAAAAAAAATAAATAAACAAATTTTGAAAAGAAAGAAAGAAAGATACAACAATCATAAGTTGAACTTTTGAAAGGAGAGAACAGAACTGAGGCCACTAGAGGTAGGAAAGGGGGAGTCAGCAAGAAATTGTAAGTGGCCACACACAAAAAAAAGATTGCATTGCATAATGGTGAATATACTAATTATCCTGATCTGAACATCACATACTGCACACAGGTATTGACATTCAATGCTGTACCCCACAGAATATGTGTAATCAATTATGTTTCAATTGAAAAAAAGAAAAAGAAAACTTGATTCTATCTCAAACGTCACAAGCTTTTAAGAAATTGTATTTTTTTCTAATATATAACTCAAATAATGAAAGGCTTGGGCATTTGGGGGAGGGGGTCATATGAATGCATATGGTTTTTTACCCTCATAAATTCATTTGTTTAAACCTTAAACATCAAATATTAATGTTCAGCCCCGGGCTGTTCAATTCTCAAGAGGGATAAAAGACACAGAACTTGCTCTTAAAAGATTTAAATCTATACAGGAAGGTGAGTTTCCTGTGTTATGTCTCACTAGCCCCACCTGCTCCAGCCAACAAGCACTGTGTTTTCCAACTATATGGTACATTTTTTCAATTTTTTAATTGCATCATAGTCTCTTTCATTGTCAGGACTTTGCTCATGCTGTTCTCGCTGACTAGAACATTTTCCTCACATCTCTAATTCTCCTGGATAATTCCTACTCATCCTCCAGGTATTAGCTTAGCTGAAATGTCATTTCTTCCAGGAATCCTTCATTAATCATGGACACCCAAACTATGTAAGAAGCTCTCACTCAACGCTCCAAAGTATCACGTGCTTCACCAGTTACAGGACTTACCACATCACATTGTTACTGCTTGTTTAATGGTCCATCTTCCCCTACATACCTTAAGCATGAGGAAGAGAGGGCATTTGTCTGTCTTGCAGTCTCTTCAGTGCTTAGCACAACATGTAATAGGCCTAATAAATGCAGAGAACACAAACCAGAAATTTAGATGACATCTACTAATGAGAGCAGTGGGAAAACTGGTAAGTCTCCTCCCATTCTCAATACCCATTTCCTCATCTGTAAAAATGGAATAATAGACATGACAGTGATCTGTCACCCACTGATGTCTAGGATTGACATCCAGGCTGATTTAGTTGGCCAAGTGGACATCTGTATTAGTCCGTTGCTTATAACAAAATACCTGAGACTAGGTAATTTGTAGAGAAGCAATATTTATTGCTTACAGTTTTAGAGGCTAGGAAGTCCAAGGTCCGGGGAACACATCTAGTGAGGTGACTCTATGGCAATGCAGGGTGTCACATGCACAGAATGGCAGAAGTAGAGAGAGAGCTAACTCCTCACACCTCGTTTTAAAGCCCTCAGAACCACACTCATGACCACCATTAAACCATCAATAGACTAATCCATTGACTTGAGCATGGTCACCACAATCTAATCACCTCTTCAAGGTCCCACACTTTGATTATCATAATGGAATTTTCTACCCTCTTAACACTGTCACAGTGGGAACCAAGCCTCCAACACATTAAACTTTGGAGGATACAATTCAATCCATAATAGTGTCCCCTCACCCCCTCACTGCTCCATGTGAGGCAGCATGCTGGACCAGAGAAAACGGCTCCCAAAGAGCGGTCTCTGTTCAAATCATGGGCAGTGAGTAAACGGGAATGATAGGAACTCATCCCCCTCTACATCTTAGAGCTCTTGGGACCCAGTTGAGGAAGGCCTCTGTCAACTGCCAAACAACATCAGAAGAGAAGTGTTATTATGCCAGGCAACCAATGAATATATATGTTGGTGCTTTACAACAATCAGTGGCCGGATGAATAAAATTCTGCTCTGGCTTGAAAAGGATCTACTACAACATAAGATAGAAAGATAGATAGATGATTGATAGATAGCTAGATAGACAGACAGACAGACAGATAGATAACTGATAGATAGATATAGGCTAAGGGGATCTGTAGTACTTGTTAGTGGCCTGTAGGGTTAGTTGGTAGGTATGGGTTAGCCGTCTATGAAACTTAGACTTCAGTCTCATAAAAGCTAATTCCCTCTCTTATCCCTCTTCTCCCCCAGTTATTTTCATTCTTCCCATCCAAGAGGACTTCCATGACTCCTCCATGGAGGCCTCCATGGAAGGGAGACAGGACCCTTTAACTAGAGAGTGGGGTCCCCCACATCTCACCCCATCCCCCACACATCTCTCTGGACTGCTTATTTCTCACTTAGCCCCTAACAGCTGCCTGTTCCTTTTGCTGTCTCCCAGTGAAGTCTGGTTGGCTTATTCCTGTCCCAACATACAATTTTCCATAGGGTTGTGCGGGGAGGACTTGGGGGAGTGGGGTGGTCAGGCTGAAACTCCTACACACCTCACCAGCTTTGAAGGCAGTGGAGAGAGGATGCCCGCTGCCTCCACAACCTCCTCCACGCTCCCTCGGGAGCCCCACCTTCCTCTACAGTTTCCAATCAGAAAACAAACAAAACCCATCCTTCAAAGCCAGTTGATATAACAGTAAGTTTTGATTAAAAAGAAAAATTAAGACATAACTAAAGTGGCAAACGTTGTAAACTGTCCTCAAGGCCTAAAAGTCCCTCAGGCACAAATGCTAACAAAAAGAACTTTGGCAGAAACCCACCCCTTGCCCTTCTCTCCCTTCAACTCATCCTCTCTTCAGGAGAGGCAAACAAATGCTACTTCTTTCCTTTGCATTATTTTACTTCCATTTCACATAAACCTAGTAAAGCTGCTTAGCATGCCTGGAGGCAAGTAGGTGTATCCTTCTGGCCCATCTACCTCTGACCAAGTCCAGGAGAGGAGAAGAGCTTCCTTCTGTACCCTGGAGAGTGAGTCTGGCTTTAGGTGGGCAGGGAGACTTGATAAAACTCAGTTAGTTCATGAGCATTCTATTCCCGAATACCTGGAAGGACCTGCACTATAAAAGGTAAATGAGAGAGGGCCCTGAGTTTCTGGCCACCGCACTAAGTGCCTTCTGCACCATTGGAAGAAAGAGTGGATTTGGTGTGATGCCTGTCTGTCTCTAATAGAAGATAAGCATATAGGTGGATATAGCTTTCCTTGTCATGCAGCTGTGCAGGATGAAGATTTGGTGTGTGGGCTTAGAAGTCAGACCTGGGTGTAAATTCTGAGTCCCTTACTTTGCAATGTGAGTGTCTTAGGTTGAGTTTCCCAGATGTGCAACTGATTCAAGATTTTTGGATTCTATGAGGCTAATCTCAGGAGAACCCATGGTGGGGTGGGAAAGTGAGACAAGGAAGGAAGGAAGCCAATACAAGGTAGGTTAAAGAGCAGGTTACCACTGTGGACACTGGGCTCGACCTCAGGAGGGACCTCCAGGAAACTGTGCAGCTCATGCCTCAGAGCTGTCATCCAGAGAGTTGAGAATGTTGTGATATTTACCCACCAATCCCCATCTGTTATTGCTTGAGGTCTGCTCCTAGGTTTGTTACCTGCACCTAGGTCAAGCAGACTTTGTTACAAAGAGTTTGCAGTAGAAAGCATCAAGGCAGGAGAGTTTCAAGATGGCGGTGGCTGCAGCGGCTGGCGCGGAGTAGCTGAGGTGGAAAAGGCGGCCACTGGGCCTCAGGCAGCCGGGAAACTTGTGGACCTTCCTCTTGCCATCTCTTAAGGGAGGACCGCTGCTGCTGGCCAGTCGTGGGGGGTGACCGCCACTTTGCCCCCAGCAGGAGAGGCTGCCTCATTTACAGGCAACAGCTTTGAAGTGTGGAGCAAGAAAAGAACTGTTTCTTAGCTGCAAAAGCGAGTCTCAAAACAGGGAACACGGCGCCAGGGCTGCTGTGGATGCAGACAGGATCCCGGAGGCCGGGGCCACGCTGAAAGCAGCCAGCTGCCCTATACAGGATTCGAGGTTTCAGGCTGGCATTAAAGAAGATTCGTGGGAGCGCCCGAGCCACGCCGCGACTGAACAGCCCGAGGCGGCAGTGGCCGAGAACGGGGAAAGCGGCAAACCAGAGGCAGAGAGTGAGCACCCGACCTGGCACAGCACTGTGAGTGACCCCTGGACCAGCCCTGTTTGGGGGGCCACTCACCGCCCCGGGGCTGCCTCCATTTTCCCAGCTGCTGGCAGCTCCGCCCGGCTCGGCCGTCACTGAGCCTTCCCACTTGCTTGGCCCGGCGCGGGGCTTTCCGGAGCCTGTGGCCGGCCTCCCCTCCCACTCCCTCTGTGGTTCTCTGGCGGGTTGGTGGCATGGGGCATCCCCGGCCAGTGTTGGGAGGGCAAGGAAGTACGGGCGGGCCGACTGTCACTCCACCACACCCTGGACTCCGGCCCCCAGTAAACTTCCTCTTACTGGGAGGCAGATACCATCTCTGTGGCCACCAGTTTGGAAAAAAGCCTAACGAATTTCTGGTTGGGAACAGTGTGGTAGGAGAGTTCCCAGGTCCGCTTGAACCTGTCGGAGAGCTGGCTGCAGGCGGGCGCTAGACTCGATTTATACCGGGGGGATACAAAAGTGAACAAATCCCGAGAAAGATCTACACAGTGCTACAAAGGCACCCAGAGCAACCGGTTGTCTGAGCCTAGCAGAAACCTGGTAGACTTCCTGGGCGAGGCAGTGCCAAGCAGGGTCTTGAAGGCCCAGCTGATAGACGAGGGTTGCAGAAGACACGCCCCAGCCCAGCACAGTGCGCACAGAGTGGGGAGACGTGCGGCCAGGGAGGCGGAGACTCGACAGAAACCACACACCCTGTGGGGTCACCACTGCATGATCCAACAGCCTGGGCCAGAGCACACGGAACAGGGAGAAGTCCTGCACAGGAAGTGAAAGCTCAACAGCGATCACACACCCTGTGGTACGTGATCCACCAGCCCAGCAGAGTCCAAGCTGACCAGAAAGGTGGCTCCCCAGAGAAGCCCAAGACCCGAGGCAACAACACACACAAGGCACTAGAGGCCAACTGAGCAGCCACGGAGGTAGCCGTACGAAATTGGCAACCACAGCAACCTCCTAGTTAGTCATTAGTCTCAAACCGGTGGACTGTGAAACCCCCTGCCACAATGAATAAACATCAAAAAAAAGATACCAGAAATACAAAAAATCAAGAAAGTACACCACCAAAAGTTAATAAATCTCAACTTCTAGATCCTATAGAACAAGAAGCCCTTGAAATGACTGACAAGGAATTTCGAGTGATAATTCTAAGGAAACTGAATGAGATACAAGAAAACACAACTAGACATCATAATGAAATGAGGAAAAGTATACAGGATCTGAAAGAGGAAATGTACAAAGAAATCAATGTCCTGAAAAAAAATGTAGCAGAACTTGCTGAACTGAAGAAGTTATTCAGCGAAATAAAAAACACAACGGAGAGTTTAACCAGCAGGCTTGTCGAAGTTGAAGAGAGAACCTCTGAACTTGAAGATGGGCTGTTTGAAATAACACAAGCAGACAAAAAGAAAGAAAAAAGAATCAAGGACATTGAAGAAAATCTGAGAGAGATATCAGACAACCATAAGCGATCAAATATCCGAGTCATGGGTATTCCAGAAAGGGAGGAAAATGGAGATTCCATTGAAAACATATTCAAAAAAATAGTGGCAGAAAACTTCCCAGGTATAGGAAAAGTCACAGATCTTCAGATCCAGGAAGCTCAACGATCTCCAAATGTATTCAACCCAATAAGGCCTTCTACAAGACATGTCATAGAAAAATTGACAAAACTCAGAGACAAAGAGAGAATCTTAAAAGCTGCAAGAGAGAAGCGTCAAATCACCTATAAGGGAGCCCCAATCAGGCTAACATCAGACTTTTCATCACAAACCCTAAAAGCTAGAAAGGAATGGGATGATATACTCAAAACACTAAAAGACAAAGATTGCCAGCCAAGAATACTCTACCCTGCAAGTCTATCCTTCCGAAATGAAGGGCAAATAGTATATTTCTCAGACAAACAAAAACTGCAGGAGTTCACTACCACATGACCACCCTTACAAGAAATCCTCAAGGGAGTACTGGGTTTGGTTCCTGGAAAATAACTACCACTGCCATAAGAACCCAAGAAAAATCAATACCCACTAGTATAATAAAAATGGCATTCATGAAGAGAAAACAAGCAAACAAAAACGCTATCTACAACCTAAGGAACCAACAAACACAGAAACCAAACAATAAATCAGAAAGCAAGGAACAAAAGACACCTATGACAACCAAACAACCAATAAAATGCTAGGAATAAATGCACACCTTTCAATAACAACTCTTAATGTAAAAGGCTTAAATTCCCCAATCAAAAGACACAGACTGGCTGACTGGATCAAAAAGGAGGACCCAACTATATGCTGCCTACAAGAGACCCACCTCACCCATAAAGATTCACACAGACTAAGAGTGAAAGGATGGAAAAAGATTTACCATGCAAACAGAAAAGAAAAACGAGCTGGAGTAGCTATTCTTATATCTGACAAAGACTTTAAACTAAAAACCATAAAAAGAGACAATGAGGGACACTACTTAATGATAAAAGGACTGATCCATCAAGAAGACATAACAATCATAAATATGTACACACCCAATTTTGGAGCAGCCAGATTTATAAAACAAACTCTATTAGACCTAAAGAAGGAAATAGACACTAATACCATAATAGCAGAGGACCTGAACACCCCACTGTCAATATTAGACAGATCATCTAGGCAAAGAATCAGTAGAGAAACACAAGATCTAAACAAGACTCTAGACCAATTGGAATTGGCAGATATCTACAGAACATTCCATCCAACAACTTCAGAATATTCATTCTTCTCATCAGCACATGGATCATTCTCCAGGATAGATCACATATTAGGTCACAAATCAAGTCTCAATAAATTCAAAAAAATTGGAATTATCCCATGTATCTTCTCAGACCACAATGGATTAAAACTAGAAATTAATAACAAACAAAACTCTGGAAACTATACAAACACATGGAAATTTAACAGCATTCTACTTAATGACTTATGGGTCCAAGAAGAAATCAAGCAGGAAATCAAAAACTTTATTGAAACTAATGAAAACAATGATACATCATACCAAAACCTGTGGGATACTGCAAAAGCAGTATTGAGGGGGAAATTTATTGCATTAAATGCTCACTTCAGAAGAATAGAAAGATGGCAAGTGAACAACCTAACACTTCACCTTAAAGAACTAGAAAAACAAGAACAATCCAAACCTAAAGTTAGCAGACGGAAAGAAATCATTAAGATCAGAGCAGAACTGAATGAAATTGAAAACCAAAAAACAATTCAAAAGATCAACGAATCAAAAAGTTGGTTTTTTGAAAAGATAAATAAAAATGACAAACCATTAGCATGGCTAACAAAAAAAAGAAGAGATAAGACTCAAATAACAAAAATTAGAAATGAAAAAGGTGATATTACAACTGATTCATCTGAAATACAAGGAATCATTCGAGACTACTATAAACAACTATACGCCAACAAATTTGAAAATCTGGAGGAAATGGATAAATTTCTGGACACACACAAGCTCCAAAAACTGAACCATGAAGACGTAGAAAATTTGAACAGACCAATAACAATAAAGGAGATTGAAGCTGTTATCAGAAGGCTCCCAACAAAGAAAAGCCCAGGACCAGATGGCTTCACAGCAGAATTTTACCAAACATTCAAAGAGGAATTGACACCGATTCTTTACAAACTATTCCAAAAGATTGAAACAGACGCAAATCTCCCAAACTCATTCTATGAAGCAAACATCATCATGATACCAAAACCAGGTAAACATATAACCAAAAAAGAAAACTACAGGCCGATATCCTTGATGAATATAGATGCAAAAATCCTCACTAAAATACTAGCAAACAGAATACAGCAACACATACGAAAAATTATTCATCACGATCAAGTGGGATTCATCCCAGGGATGCAAGGTTGGTTCAACATACGCAAATCAATAAATGTGATACACCATATTAATAAACTCAAACACAAGGACCATATGATCATCTCTATAGATGCTGAAAAAGCATTTGATAAAGTTCAGCACTCATTCATGACAAAGACCCTCTATAAGTTATGTATAGAGGGAAAGTATCTCAACATAATTAAAGCCATATATGACAAACCCACTGCCAATATCATCCTGAATGGGGAAAAGCTGAAAGCTTTTCCTTTAAGAACAGGAACTAGGCAAGGATGCCCACTCTCACCACTCCTATTTAACATAGTGTTGGAAGTACTGGCCAGAGCAATCAGAGAAGAGAAGGAAATAAAGGGCATCCAGATTGGAAAAGATGAAGTCAAACAGTCCCTGTTTGCAGATGACATGATCCTATATATCGAACAGCCTAAAACCTCTACAAAAAAACTGCTGGAATTGATAAATGATTTCAGCACAGTAGCAGGATACAAAATCAACACACAAAAATCAGTAGCATTTCTTTTCTCCAATAGTGAACATGCAGAACGAGAAATCAAGAAAGCCTGCCCATTTACAATAGCCACCAAAAAAATAAAATACTTAGGAATTGAGTTAACCAAGGAGGTGAAAAATCTCTATAATGAGAACTACAAACCACTGCTGAGAGAAATTAGAGAGGATACAAGAAGATGGAAAGATATCCCATGCTCTTGGATTGGAAGAATCAACATAGTGAAAATGTCCATACTACCCAAAGTGATCTACAAATTCAATGCAATCCCCATCAAAATTCCAAAGACATTTTTCTCAGAAATGGAAAAAACTATCCAGTCATTTATATGGAATAATAAAAGACCACGCATTGCCAAAGCAATGCTGAGCAAAAAAAATAAAGCTGGAGGCATAATACTACCTGACTTTAAGCTATACTACAAAGCTATAATAACCAAAACAGTATGGTACTGGCATAAAAACAGACACACTGACCAATGGAACAGAATAGAGAATCCAGAAATCAACCCACACACTTACTGCCATCTGATCTTTGACAAAGGCACCAAGCCTATTCACTGGGGAAGGGACTGCCTCTTCAGCAAATGGTGCTGGGATAACTGGATATCCATATGCAGGAGAATGAAACTAGATCCATACCTCTCACCGTGTACTAAAATCAACTCAAAATGGATTAAGGATTTAAATATACACCCTGAAACAATAAAACTTCTTAAAGAAAACATAGGAGAAACACTTCAGGAAATAGGACTGGGCACAGACTTCATGAATACGACCCCAAAAGCACGGGCAACCAAAGGAAAAATAAACAAATGGGATTATATCAAACTAAAAAGCTTCTGCACAGCAAAAGAAACAATTAACAGAGTTAAAAGACAACCAACAGAGTGGAAGAAAATATTTGCAAAATATACATCTGACAAAGGATTAATATCCAGAATATATAAGGAACTCAAACAACTTTACAAGAAGAAAACAAGCAACCCAATTTAATAATGGGCAAAAGAGCTAAGCAGGCATTTCTCTAAGGAAGATATACAAATGTCCAACAGACATATGAAAAAATGCTCAACATCACTCAGCACCCGGGAAATGCAAATCAAAACCATACTGAGAAACCATCTCACCCCAGTTAGGATGGCTAAAATCCAAAAGACTCTGAACGATAAATGCTGGCGAGGTTGCGGAGAAAAAGGAACTCTCATACACTGTTGGTGGGACTGCAAAATGGTGCAGCCTCTATGGAAAATGGTATGGAGGTTCCTCAAACATTTGCAGATAGATCTACCATACGACCCAGCTATCCCACAGTTGGGAATATACCCAGAGGAATGGAAATCATCAAGTCGAAGGTATACCTGTTCCCCAATGTTCATCGCAGCACTCTTTACAATAGCCAAGAGTTGGAACCAGCCCAAATGTCCATCATCAGATGAGTGGATACGGAAAATGTGGTACATCTACACAATGGAATACTACTCAGCTATAAAAACGAATGAAATACTGCCATTTGCAACAACATGGATGGACCTCGAGAGAATTATATTAAGTGATACAAGTCAGGCACAGAAAGAAAAATACCACATGTTCTCACTTATTGGTGGGAGCTAAAAATTAATATATAAATTCACACACACACACACACACACACACACAACCGGGGGGCGGGGGGGGAAGAAGATTTAACAACCACAATTACTTGAAGTTGATACGACAAGCAAACAGAAAGGACATTGTTGGGGGGGAGGGGGGAGGGAGAAGGGAGGGAGGTTTTGGTGATGGGGAGCAATAATCAGCCACAATGTATATCGACAAAATAAAATTTTTAAAAAAAAAAAAGAAAGAAAGAAAGCATCAAGGTATAAGGGAGAGGCATGATGACATCTGATATACCCTTGCATAATTTAAAAACTCTGGTACCTAGGCATAAATTAGAAAAAGCAGATAATCATCATGCATATTCTGATTGGAAAGTCTGAAGCTTAATGCAGAGAGTTTCCCTAAGAGAGAACAGCCTTCAGGATCTGATTTCCAAAACCCATAGGCCTGGGTTGATAACCTAAAGCCTGACTTTGGGCCATCTCAAGCCACCGATTCCAAGGACTCTGAACCTATTAGGGGATTTCATCTCGTAACCTAGGGTTCAGAGTCTCCTATATGACCAAGTGCTCGCCAACACTAAGGTTGGAAACAGGAAGTGAACTAGTCATAACCCCTTTGTTCTGAGTTTCTGTTCCTACAGGAGGTGGCAGGAAGTCACCATGAACCATGAAATAGTAGACTGCCCTCAAAATATATAAGCTGAAACTGAAATACCGGCCTCAGAGATGAACTTTGGTTAATCTCCACCCAAGGGGAAGCCAAGATTTCCACACATACCTGTCCCTGTTTTACATCATGGGTCAATCACAACAGGAAGTCTCAATACACTACCTATCAACTGTAACCCATACTAGCCAAGGGCTCAAGGTTTAGACCTTGTGACAACTTCCTAAGATCCCGCTGTTGCCAAAGGCCACATTCCTTCCTGGATCCAAATGCAAATTTGGCTGCAGAACTGACCAATAAACTGTGTCCCATAGTCAACCAATCCAATCCAAATTGAACAAGCTTGTATCCTTCACAAACATGAGAGGACCTAAATGACAAGTTGGGCAAGTTAGGTGGGAACTTTGGCTTTATAAGACGACCTCTTTCCCTTATTGCTTTGGGAGATATACCCAGTGTTCTCCTTACTTGCAAGTAATAAGGCCTTTTCCTTCTACCCCGGTCTTGGTTTTGCTCTCCAAGGTCCAGACCCCCATTGTCTGGAAACAATCTCAGCAGCCCAACATGCAAGGTCAGTGAATAGATACCCAGCCTTAGTATCTCCCTTCCCAAGAAACTACATGTGCTTTGAGTAGAGAAAGAGTAAGCCAGATCTGGATCTGGGTCTACCAGATGACCCACCAGCAGTGTGGCCTCACAAGTACTATTTAATTTCTTGGGGTTTTAGTGTCCTCATCTCTGGTCCCACAATAATCTATCCAGACTTCTCAGAGGTATGGTGAGGAGTCATTTAAGGAAGTAATCTACACAGACATGCACAGCATAGGGCTGTGAGAATGAAGATCAGCCTGTCTTCCCTCTCTACCCCTTGGGATCACCCCTCTAAAGCCCAAAGGACACCAGGCTCCTGGCCAATCTTCAGCTTCTGTGTTGATTTGTGAAACCCTTAAGGACAAGAAATTCCAGGCCTGGCCCTGGACCAAGAGGTACAACCACTGCCCAGAACTGGTCAAAGTGAGCTTTGAAGCTGAGATGTGGTCCTAGGACAACAAGAAGCCAGTCAATTTGGTGAGCAGGAACAGGCGGGTGCACCGTTGAGGCCCTACTCATGCAGGCTGCCTTTTGTTGCCTTGTTCAGATATCCTGGTCTCATCCTGCTGAGATTAATGCATCGCTCTTCCTCTTGACAGCTGAAATGGGCTCTGCCGCATCTGTGACACTTCAGCAGGAAACTATAGCTAAATCAAGGAGAAAAACTTGGAAAGACAATGGTCTCCCTCTCTCCCTTTCTCTTTCTTTTACACACACACACATACACACACAGACACCATTCACAGGGAGGGAGTATCAGAAAGAAAGGCAGTGACAGATGTAACAGGCAGAGAAAGAAAAAACGGAGATGAAAGGAAACAGAGAAAGAGACAAAAAGAGGCACTCAGGCTCTCTGCAGCATGGAGGCCTGGCAGGACAGGAAGCCAGGGAGGGGTGGTATGGAGGTGTGAGATCCTCAGAAGAGAGAGGCAGCCCTGAATGGGTTGTGCTCAGGCTGCAATTCTCACATCCTAAATGATAGTAATGATAGGTCATGCACACGTGTGTGTACGTGTACACCTCTGGACGAGTGTGTGCTCCTGAGTGCTAATGGCACAGAGTACAGGCATGAAAGGAGAAGCAAACGGCCTGGGGACAATGCAGGGGCTGTTGAGGGAGCTTATTATCCCCAGCAGAGCCCTGTGCCTGCTTCTCCTGCATGTCGAATGATGCAACCAGTTCCTTCCCAAAAAGGTGGGTCACAGATGGGACAGTAAATGCAGACGCAGCCCTCCTACCCACTTCTTCCCTACTAAGTTGCTAGCCAGAGCCCTGGGTCTCAAATCCATGCTTCTCTTGGGGTGCTATTTCTTCCCCCCTCCCTGCCACCCCATGTTAAAAATAGTGCATTCAGATCTTCACTTCGCTGCTAGACTGAAGACACCCTGAGGGCATGCCACATCTATTATTTATCTTTGTTTCACCATGGTGCCCAGCACAGTACCAGGTGCTCAATTCGCATTTGTTAAGTGAACTGCATGACGATGTTCATCATGTGTCCCAGTGCACAGACGTGGGCTGCAGCGCAGCAGCGTCTGACGGGGTGCCGCACACACCCAGCAACACGCTGCGCTTGGTTTCCCTCCCTCCCATCCTTCCTTCCTTCCTCCCTTTCTTCCCCTTTTGTTTCCTCCTCCCTTGTTTCCTTCCTTTCTCCCTTAACCAGGATGTCTTCAGCCCCTATTCTAGACCAAGAACTGTGCTGATGATGCCTAGCTGAAAGCGACACATGTCCTTGGTTCCTTTGACATTCTGTGTCCAGTTCAGAACTCCATGCCTTTCAAGGACTGAGAAGAACATGAATAAATCCAGTGTGTGTCCAGGGACATGTTAAGGAAGTCGCATCTGCTAATATATAGAAGACAAGAACAGGTTAGTAAGCTTCGAGCTCCTGAGGAATCGGCGGGGGGTGGGGGGGTATAAAATTTACTAACCCGTTGTTTTCAATTTTCCTGAAAAAAAGAAAGACTAAAAGAAGAAAGGAAAGGAGAAAGGGAGGGAGGAAGGAAGCAAGAAAGAAACCAAAACCACCAAAGAAGGATCACAGGTAAGCTTAAAAGAACTCCCCAAGAGAAAGGGCACTGGTTTACCCAGCACTTACCAAACTCCAGGCACTGTACACTCCATCCCATTCAACCTTCACAACAGCTCTATGAGGGAAGCATTGTTATGAGGAAACCATTTTGCCAATGTAGAAACAGGCTCCAGGCAGTCCAGGACATGCCTGAGGTCTGGACCTGGGATCCTGATTCAGGATTGCCTGACAAAGAGGAATGGGGTACAAGTCACTGGGGGCACAAGAGGTGATTCTGACTCAGTCCAGCAGGTTATCCCAGCCTGAGATCTACCTCCTTTCATCCCAGAAGGGAAGGAGTTGGCAGTGGTCTGCAGGATGCCATGAACCCTCAGGATTTCCCTTTTACAGCTGGAGACCGACAGCCACTCCTGCCCACATCACTCCAGCCCAGCCGGCTCCCAGGTCACCCAGCCAATGCACCTCAGACATCACTGCTGGTAGCTGCTGAGGCTTTGGATACTGACCTGCAAAGTAGTGACAGGCAGGCATGCCTCAGGATGACCTGACTCAATGTGGGTTCCAAGCTTCAGGCTTTCATTCTTGGAAAGTCTCAGCCCGTGGCGGGGCCAGGTAGACCAGAGCAGAGACATATGGGGAGCCAGCACCTGCCACCCTGTGTCTGACCCTGTCCCCCCAGCCCACAGCTCACTCATAGCAGCCCTCAGATACCTCCCCCAAACCAAACCACCTACAGGCATGTCCTCATTTTCTGTGTCTAGAATCGGTTGTCCTCAACATCCCATGTTGGCTGGGCCTGCCATCTGAGGTCTCGCGCCATGAGGCCCCAGCCTACAGAGCAGCCTTCTTCTTTTCAACTTAGAGCTGTCCCTCTCCAGGCACATTTGTCTATTCTGATTCCTGAAAGTATAGGCCTTGGTGTCTGAGAAACCTAACTCTGCCACATGGGACCTTTAAGCATGCCACTTATCCACAGTTTCTCATCTTTAAAATGGGCTCGTCACCATCCTAACTATCTCACATGGTGGCTGGAAGAAGGAAATAAAACACAGCCTGTAACTGCCTACTCAGGGCTGAGGGTTGACAGTGAGTAGATGCTGTGGTCGGCTGAATCATGCCCCCCTCAGACGTCCACATGCCCATCTCTGGAGCCTGTGAATGTGTTACCTTACACGGCAAAAAGGACTTGGGGGGTGTGCTTAAATGAAGCATCTTGAGATGGGGAGATCCCTGGATTATCCGGGTGCACCAATGTAATCACAGTGTCTTTATACGACCGGAGTCAGAGAAGGAGATGTGACAACGGGGCAGAGGTTGGAGTGATATGAAGGAGGGGCCAGGAGCCAAGGAGTGCAGTTGCCCTCTGGAAACTCAGAGCCAAGACAGCAGATTCTCCCCAGGGCCTCCAGAAGAAACAATTTGTTAAAACACCAATAGGAAGCTGGTACAGTGCTTGTCACGTGGTTTTCCTCTTCATAAGACTACTGTGAGATTGCAGCGCTGTGTCTCACAGCTCTCTGTAACTATCAGAGTATCTGCCACAGTGCCCTGCACAGCACATCCTACCAGAGACTGCCAGAAAGGCAGCAGCACAAGCTGCGGGCTCTGGGCTTACAGACAGATGACCTGGGTTTGATCCCAGGTCTTCTACCCACTCAGTATGATCTTGGGTAAATCAAACAAATTATTTGAGCCCAGTTTCTTTATCAACAAGTGGGGGTAAGAATGCCTAACACACTGTTATGAAAATGAAACCAGCTGATGTCTGACGAGTTCTCTGAAATGTATGGTATTATCATTCATTTTCCTTTTAATTTCAGAAAGCGCATACATGTTCAGCTGTGTCTCCAAGTGTGTCTTCACTTTCCACAGTAACTTGATGGGCCTGACTCAGCACAAATACATGTAAAAATCCTTCTGCTTCTCCCAGTTGGCTGATGGTGACACTGAACCTTCATTTGACACCCTGGACCCTATCGGCTCATTTTGCAGAACAAGGGATTAGGTTGAAGGCTCCATCACCATTTGTTTTTCATGCATTTGTTTACATCCACTGACAGCTCACAAAGAACTGAAGCTACAAAATGAAACTCAAATCACCCTGGCCCTCAACGTGCTTACTGTCTCCTTAGGAGGAGACAGGTAAATCTCTCTACAGTGCTATGGGATTCCTGGTGTGACAGAGCACACCAGATTCACAATGCACCTGCATCGTTAATATTCTACAAAGGAATAAAGACATTGGGCTCCTTGGGGATGGCAGGTGATGGGGGAAGGGCCTTCTGGCCCTTACCTCATGTGTTCCTTTGCACCCTAATAAGATGAGAGGTCTTCCTGCTCTGCAGACCTCCAGGAAAAGGATCCACAGTGGCTTGATGCTTGGTTTTCTAATGATGGACTTCTAGAACATTCCCTGGGTCTGATCAGCATCTCTTGAGGTGAAAACCCTTTTCCTGTGTGGATTCGTTGATTCTGTTCAGAAAGCTAACATTTCCATTTTGGGAGGTCAGATTAAAAAGTAAATGGGAGAAGAGGTGCTGGGTTGTTGCAGACAGGAGAATGAAGTGGGGTTTCAAGGAGCAAAGGGCATCTGGAACTTTGCCTCTAGAACACCTCTGAGCACATCCAAGTGTACCACAACTGAGGTGTCATGCTCAGAACAGCTCCTTGATTGCCTCCCAGAAAGAATCTTCCATTGAATGAGTGGCTTCTATCCCACCCCACCATCCTGCCCTGGGCTCTGGAGTCCATGAAAAGCAAGCAAAGGCTCCGAGGGAAAGGTGTCCGGGTAGGACCCAGTTCTCTCCCACTCTAGTTGAGGAAGAAATTTTCCAGGATAAAGCCTGAGACAGACAGTAGCAGGCTTGTCTTTAATCATCTTCTGATTTGCAGGCAGCAATGATGCTAGCTGGGAATGAGCAGGCACATTAGAGAGGAAAACACTTTGGTTCCTTGATAAGAGGGTGATGTACCTGTTTTCTGTTTCTGATGAACAGTTCCACAAGATCAAGCAAGTCTCATGAATTATGAGGCAGGAGGCCAGAGTTCTCTATCAAGCAGTGTGTTAAGTCGTTCCACATACACTGTTTTGCACCCCTGCTGTTTGCCAGGCACTGGGGTACACATATAGTATAGTGCCATCCCTGCCTTCAGTGTGCTAGCAGCACGACACAGTCATATATTTATCTAACACCCATGCCAAGCTTGAGGGATATAAACACAAGAAAGACACAATCTCTGCCTTTGAAGACCTTATAAGAGGTAGTTCATTCACTCAGTAAACATTATTTTGGTACCTACTACATGAGGTGCTAGTCTAGGTCCTGGGAATCACAGCTGAATGAGACAAAGTCACTACCTTCAAGAAAGCCACATTCTCTTAATGCTGCCTGAAGTGCCCTTGCCGAGTTCTTGGGTAGAAATTTGGCATCCTGGAACCCTAGAAGTCATCTGGTCCACCCTTCCATTCAATGTGGGACTAGGGGTGGCCATGAACCTATTCTAGACAGTGAGAAAAATTGGAAGTTGTTGGGTAGCTCTTCTGAGAAAGCTTGTGCAAAAGAGCCAAAGTCCATAGGCATGACTTCTACCTGGCTTTTGATCTTCTTCTTGCTTGGAATACAGATGTGACATCTAGAGATGCAGCAGCCATTTTGTAACCATGAGGTTGAAAGACTCAAGCCAAGGAGGAGGAATGGAATGACAGAAGGGGTCTGGATCCCAATAACAGCAATAATGAGGCATCATGGAGCCATTATATAAGGCCTTGTTAGCCTCTGTATTAGTTATCTATTGCTGCATAATGAAGTATCTCAAAACTTTTTTTTTCTTTTTTTTTCTTTTTTTTTTTTTTTCTTTTGTCAATATACAACGTGGTTGATTATTGTGGCCCATCACCAAAACCTCCCTCCCTCCTCCCTCTCCCCCCTCCTTCCCAAAACATCCTTTCTGTTTGCTTGTCGTATCAACTTCAAGGAATTGTAATTTTTGTGTCTTCTTGAAGTACCTCAAAACTTAGTGGTTTAAAACACAAAACATTTATTATTCAGTTTTTGCACTTCAGGAATCTAGGCACAGCTTAGCTGGGTGCTTCTTGCTCAGGGTCTCTCATGAGGCTGCAATCATCTCAAGGCTTGACTGGGACTCAAGAATCTGCTTTCAAACTCACTGTTGTGATTTCCTTCTGGCAGCTTCTGTTTCCCATGATGTGGGCCTCCTCATAGGCTGCCTGAGTGTCTTTACACTCATCTGTGATCTGAGAGCCAAAGAGCACCCAAGATGGAATCCAAAGCCTTTTTACAACGTAATCTCAAAAATGACATCCTGGCATGAATAAGAGGAGCCAGGAGCCATTTTAGAGGCTGCCTACCACAGCCTGCAACCCCCAGATTTCTTGCCACATAGCACAAATAAACCCCTCTCATTTTAATTGTGATTAATTGTTTCCTATTATTTATAGTTAATTGCATTCATGATAGAGTCATAATAACTGCAGTTTACATGAATATAGCGTTTACTACATACCAAGCAATTTTATAAATGCTTTTATGTATAAGCTCATATAGTTCTCACAATAATCCTACAAGGTAGGTGCTATTGCTATCCCCACTTTGCAGGTGAGAACACAGAGGCACAGAGAGGGTATGCAACAGAGAGCCAGAAGTGGCAGGTCTATATGTACATCCAGGCAGTCTGGCTCCAGAGTTCACAGTCTAAATTAACCACTGTGGTTCTCCTGTCAATAGTGCCCACAATCTTAACCTTCTGTTTGGGTTTCAAAAATCAGCTCTTTGGTGGAGCTTTCCCCAATCCTGCCAGCCCCCAGTCCCCACTGAGAGAATTCACTGTCCTCTCCTCTCCCCAATAGCTTGAGCACCTCCACTGGCACTCTCTGTTCCATACTATAACTAGCTGTTTACATGGCCCTCTCTCCTTCTGGACTGAGAGCTGCTTCTTCAAGGTCAGGGCATGAATGAGAGTCAGTGTGTAAGCACAAGAGTCTCTGTATATGTTTGCGGGTGTGAGTGTGAGCACTCTAGAGCAATGACCATGTGTTAGTTGTCCCTGCATTCCCATCTGGCTCACGGGGGCTCGACAGATGTCCACTGAATGAATGAATGAATGAATGAACAAACAAATGAACATATGATGTATGAATATATGAATTAATAAACAACAAATAAATGGTATATTCACCTGAATGCTTTCCAGGACTCTTATCTGAGCATGCTGGGGACAGGTGCTTTATTGCCATCATTGCTAGGCAGTTGAATAGTAGTTCTCCAATGTTCATCAGAATCAGCAGGAGAAATTGATCGTTAAAAACACATAAAAATAATAACTAACATTTCTCAACCCCTCCCTATAAGCCAGGCACCTGTCTAAGCACTTGATTGTCTTAATACATTTTATCCTCAAAACCACCCTGTTGGATAGGTATTACTGTTATCCACACTTAGTAAATTCAGAGGCTGAGGAACAGAGAGGTTAAGTAACTGGCCCAAAGTCACCCAGCTTGTAAGGGGTGGAGCTGGGATTTGAACCCAAGCAGTGTGGCTCGAGAGCCCATGTTTATAACCATGCACACTAAAGTCTCTATACTATTTTTTTATTTCCCACTCACATGTGCTGTGAAGTGGTTTCTGGATACTCTGGATAAAGCTTGGAAAATTTATGAGCCAATAGTATCTAGAAAAAGTGAACCTTTTAAAGACATCTGCATCATGAACCCCAGGTTTGGATGAGGCCAGTAAGGTCCATCCCATTGTGGCAGATTTGGTTAGGGA
Organism: Cynocephalus volans; assembly: GCF_027409185.1. Taxonomy (NCBI): domain Eukaryota; kingdom Metazoa; phylum Chordata; class Mammalia; order Dermoptera; family Cynocephalidae; genus Cynocephalus; species Cynocephalus volans. The sequence goes on from NC_084464.1 coordinate 52,133,072, forward strand.
ATGCAGGAAGCAGGCCTTGTCCCCCTCTGACCCTCCACAGATGTTCAGCCCTTCCCTAGAGAACAGGATGGCTGAGAGATACAGGACACTGCCCTCCACATCTGTCTGTCTGATGTGCCAGGCAGGGAGATATGGAGAGGTGTGGCCTACCACCAGTGCCAGAACACTCCAGCCAGAGGCCTTTCAGGCTGACAGGACTGCAGGGGGAGAGGGGGAGGGATGGGGCAGCCTGACCCCCAACCCCTGCAGCACTGGGGTGGCCCAAGGGCTAGATGCGTCACTGCCACAGCTCCAGGGCAGGCTGTGGAAGGGATGATCTGTGGCTCTCTTGAGGCCCTCTGAGTGCAGAAATGTTTAAAAGCCTTAAATAAATTCCCATCTAATTTCAACTAGCTCCCATCCCCAGCTCGAGCTCTTAGCCAGTGCATGAAATGAGCAGGCGGGGTTGCTTCAGCTACTGTGTCTCATCCATGGGACCCAGGGGACCCACTGGGTGACCTGGAAGGTCTTTTCCATCTCCCATATCCATTGCTCAGCTTCTCTCCCTCTCCCTGCCAACCTCACTGGCCTCATCAGACAGAGAGCTCTGTCCCCACCCCAGTACCACTCAGGTGGCCTCCCAGCCCTCCCTATTCATCTGCAAGTGTTGGAGAAGAGAAAAGCAGCTTCTGGAAACTGCAACTTCTCCTGGTGTAGCTGGTCTGCCAGGAGGGTGCTAAGGGCTGGCCTTTCTTCCTCCTCTCGCTCACTCGCCGCTGCTCTCCTCCCAGGCCCCGGCTTTCCCCTGCCCCTGCAGGGAATGGGCCTCCCACCCTGTTCTCCTCCCCTTCTAACTATAGCCTCACAGGGGTCCCTCGCAGTCCACACAGCCCCACTCACCTCTAGGGGCCTGGGCACTGAGAGTCCCCTCTCTCCTGCAATGCTCTCTCCCAGGTCCCCAGAGCCTTCTTTACTCAGATCTGTGCTCACATATCACCTCCTCACACAGGCCTTCCCTGGCCACTCACCATATCCTCCCCTACAGTCAATTTTTAGTACACTTACCCCATCCTGACATACTATATTTTTGACTGGATATAGTATATATACTACACATAACATATATATGTGTAATGTGTTGATTTTATCATTGTCTGTTCAGCTTACTAAAATATTCTCTCCTTGGGGCATGAACACTTCTATACACTGAGCACCCCAAGCAGTGCCTGATGCATAGGAAATAAGTGTTTGTTGAATGAATGTGTGAATAAATGAAAGCATGGATGAAAGTGAGCTGACCCAGGGAAATCATGCCAGGTACTGAGAAAAGCTATTCAGGGGCCATCCTAGCCTGTATTTCTTTGAGCCAGATAGGATTTGGTATAGGTTGAGAGCTGGAACTCAGGAGCCAGATGGCATGGCTTTGAGCCCCAGCTCTGCCACTTACTGGCTCTGCAACCTTGCGCAAGTCACTGAACCTCACTGTGCCTCAGTTTCCTCATCTGCACCATGGGAAAGAGAGCACTGCCTCTTAGGTTCTTACAGGGATTCAAGGAAGGGATCTTTGTAAAGTGCTCACACAGGCCTGGAGTGTAGTAAAGGCTCTTGCAGTGCTGAATGCATAAAACAGACCTGTCTGAAAGAGGAAAGTGAGGCCCAGAGGGAAGTGGCAGGTCACAGGTGGGCAAGTGCTATAGCAGGCTTTAACCTCGGAGGGGTGGAGCAGGTTTCGGAGTGGGTTTCCTGTCTTAGAGCTGCTGCTGCTGCTGCTACCAAGGGAGAAGCTGGCCTTGCAGAGCTCTGGAGAAGAGTTCCAGACTCAGGCTGAGAGGTGGGCTTAGGACACTGAGAGAATGAAGCTGGGCTTCCTCGAACCTGGGGAGAGAAATAGTCAGAGGAACATTGGTCAGAGAGTGAGCCAGAGGTGGGGACAGCTACTGAAAGGATGTGGAAATAGGGCAGGACTGTGGGGCTCAGTTTCCACATTTAAAGAGCTACAGAGCCTGCTGACTATGGCATGGCTACAGTGGGTGAGAAGATACCACCAAGGGCAGAACGAGGTCTAGACACCTGCTCTCCTGGAGGAATTGGTAGAGGAAAGTGACATTGTAGAACTGGCACTCAGAACTCAGTGGGTGGAGACTTTGGGTTGAGGTGTGGATAACCAGGTTTTTGCATATGGTACAGTGGGAAGGATGATGCCAGGGATGGCGGTGTGAAAATGTTGATGGAGGGGCACAGTGCCCCCCCCAAGAAAAACAGTGAAGTAGAAGAGGGCTCCCCATCCCCGCTGGCCCCCACCTCCAGCCTCCACCATCTCCAGGCTGCCTCCCCTCACAGATGCTGTCAGAACAAATACTCCCACCCTTGGCCCACAGCCCTTGCTTCCCCTTCACCCACCTGTCCCCTCCCACACCAAACTTACCTGTCCTGTGCTTCACTCCCTGCCATTCCTGCTCTCTGCAGGGTGACAAGCAGCTGCTCTGGTAAAGGAACCACAGGAATGCAGCAAGGGTACTAAGGCAAAGTATTTGCATTTTAAGAGGTAGTGAATGCACTGACAACTCAAAGCCAGAACACTAAGAAGTTAACAATTCAGTAACAAACGTGCCTACTATGTTTATGCAGGGTTTTGCTCTCAGTACCAGCATTCAGAGGGATGAGAGGATATTTAGGAGCCATTTAGGCTCTGGCAGAATTTACAGGGAACAGATCTCTCTTTGCATTTGGCATCAAAGCAGGCAGCAGGTGCCTCTTCTCCCAGTGAGAGAGAGAGGTGTGGTGACCGCAGAACAAGGCTGAGTCTAGTGTCTGGGGCTTTATGAGTCAGAGAGAGGAGGTTTGTGAGGCTTTGGCTTCCTGAAAGGCAGAATTCCTGGGGCTTGGGGGTAGGGAGTGGCTCCCTCAATTTGGGCAGGGCCCAGCAGGGTCTGGATGAATCTCAGGTCGATAGCCAGGCGCTTGGAATGAGAGGAGCGGCCTCTGAGACATAGGCTGTCCAGGCGGGATACATTTGCTCAAGAGATCAATACGTAATTCAAACCAGAGTGTCCCTCCTCCCTCCCTCCCGCCCTCCCTCTTCCCTTCAGAGAATTTGAAGAGGGGGAAAGCAACAGATCTTCAAGGTGAATGAGACAAAAGGTCAGGACCGTGCTGATCTATCTCTGAAGATGCCCCCTCTGCACCTCCTTGGAAAGAAAGGCCAAGAGCAAGGGGGAGGGAGGTGAGTGAGTCTGAAGAGGTGAGCCTGGGGAGTGAGCGAGCAGGTGAGGGGAACACCCTCCCCTGGCCCTGGACACCCTGCCTGGAGACTGGTTAGGACAGATACCATCTGCCGGTGTCAGGGGTGTTTCTAGTGTCAATTATTAATGGGCAATTGGTCCGCTTTAGAGCTTTATGAAGTGCAGCTGTGGATGCACATAAACTACACCCAGATTTATCTAGGGTTAAAGTGGAGGGAGAAAAACCTGGAACTGATTGAATTCTTTCCAAAGGTAGCAAGACATGCTGGAAAGTTGAGAAAGACAGGAAGACCAAAAGACTAGAGTGGCAGCCAGATTCCCCCACTGGACATCCTACACATTGGGCCAACGGGTCTCTGACCTTAGGGAGCCTTCAAACTACCAGAATGGACCCTTTAATCCCAGCAGGAAGGTGGATACAGAGAGGAGAGTTATGAGAAGACAGAGCACAAGCAACTAACTTGGGGAGCCAGGGGAGGTTTCAAACAAGTGACAATTGATTGGAGTCTTCAGGATGAATGGATTGGAATGTAAATAGCTTATTTGGGAGTTGTCAGGCTGGGTCACAAACCCTTCACACCTGTTCTGTGCAGACTGGGACACAGAACCCTCATATTACCAGGTCACAAGCTAGGTAATTGGAAAGATTCTGGGAGCCATTGGCAAGGTTGACATGCTTTATTTGGACGTGAGCTCAGATAACTAGCAGCAGCCCCTGGTGGCCTCCCAGGGGCCCTGTGGATCAGAGCTGTTTGTCCTTTATACTAAAGTCAGATAACCAAGGGACACCTCGGTGCGAGTCCAATAACCAAAGAACACCTGGGTGCACATGTGCAATTACATCAGACAAGAGCCAAGGAACACCTGGGCACATGTGTGCGGTTAGCATATTTACCTCAAACAGCCTAGGTCATGCTCAGCAAGATTCCGAACAGCTAAGGGAGCCTGACCATTTTTCATTTTCCTTACAGGGATGAACTCCAAAAAATATTGGTAGGAAATGAAGAAGTGAGGCAGGGAAGGGATGACAGTCAATAAAGGGTGTGTTGTCCACAAAGGTCCCGCTCTAGGTGAGCAAGGCTCAGCCCTACAGGGAACTCTGGGCATCAGTGGGAACGGGGGACCTCAGAACTATTCCCCGGAGGGCAGGTATTCCGGGTGCTAATTCACCAGTTCCTATCGATCACCAGAGAGAGAGTTCATTCCCCACCTTGGCAATGCAGGCACCAACAGCCAGCGAGCACCCTCAGGCAAAGAGGAGCAGGTGCTTCCGTGAGCACTAGGCTTGTTTGTGTGCGCAGAAAGGATGAGGGCTAGGGATGGTGGCCAAGCACCAGCAGCGTCTGCTGTAGAACCAAACAGAGCAAGGAAGGTGGGCATTTAGCACAGAGTGACAGCACCTACAAAGACACAGAGACCCGGATGAGGGCAAGGGCACAAAACGAAGGAAAGGGGGCATCCTCAGCATGAAGCACAGAGAGATTTTGACTGGAAAGGACTAAATTAGAAGGAATGATGACGAAGACCCTGAATGACAGGACATCACCAAGTCCAGTTTACCTCCTAGACTGTATTCTATAACCAGAATAAGATATAAGTCTGGATTCTATGACCAGATTGTGGGCCCATCATTTTATAAACTTTTAGGGCCTAAAGTTCCCTGAGAAATGCAGATACTAAGACCCAGACAGGGATAGTGATTTGCCCAATGCCACACAGCTGGTTAATGGTCAAGTCAGGATTAGAATTCAGGACTTTGACTTAAAATATAAGTGGCCTGGCCTGCAATTGTCCTTGGGGAAATTGGTCTAGGATTTATCCTTCCTATAGAGGGTATCATCCCTGCAGACAACCTCACCCACCCCAGCAAAGGGGACTGGCGTTCCCGATGTCTGTGAAGCTTCTAGGAGTGATTCCCAGGGCCCTGAACAACAGGGTGTTACTCACAGGGGTGGGATTATTCCATAAACAGACATTAGCCACTTGTGCATGGATTGGGGGACATAACTTTAGCTCCTATAGCAGAAGTACAAAGTAGGACCAAATGAGGTATTATCACAGATTAAACACTCCTCCTCTGGGGAAGGCCTTCTGGCAGATCTCACTTCCAGAAGAGTGAAGCCCAGAGGGTCATCATTTCATTGTCTACTGCCAATGCCCTCCATGCCATAGATACTGATTCCAGAGTGGGAACACCATCATGCCGATGATTAAAACCCTTCCCAGTGCCCCATCCCATCCTGCCCACCCCACTGTCTTTGGGGTCTGGCTGCACTGTGGACCCTTCTGTACTTGGAAAACAGAAGGAGACAAGTGTTAGAAGAGAAATTGGCTCCCACGGTCTCCAAAGTCCTTCAGTGTACATGAAAACTGAAGAAAATAAAATGACATTGCTGAGAACATAGAGGCTCATAGACAACACATGAAGGGAGAAATAATTATGGTCCTATCTTGCTTTGTGTCCTTCCAGTCTTTTCTCTGGGGTGGTAGGGGCCGGATGGCTGGCCAGTCCAGGCATCCAAACCCTTGACCTTGGTGCAGTCAGCGCCATGTTCTACTGAATGAGCTGACCAGCCAGCCACAGGCATATTAAATCAATCAGGAAACATGGCTCATCCAAGCTGGGTGACTGGAGGAGAAAGTCAAGGAGAGTTTAGAGGAGTGTTTACACAGGTGTGGGCAGGGTTTAAGGAAACCAACAAGGTAGGGTGCAGCACCTCAGGCTGGCAACGGCAGGTGCTGTGAAAACCCCAGACAGGAAGGAGAAGAGGGTAGCTGGGGGAAGCAGTTAGCAGAACCTGGAAGCAAAAGTATTGGAAGATAGTGGCCTTTGTCGAGAGAGGGAGCAGCTTGGCATGGAGGGTATATATGCCGGCCTCGTTCTCCTCTGCGATTTGCTGCTGGGGCTTCCCATCAGCTGGACCATCCGGAGCCGGAGGGCAGGGGGCGGGTTGGTACAGCCCAAATAGGCAAGCCTCCTGGGGCAGAGAGCAGGTGGAGAAGCGGGGAGTGCGGACCTGGAAGGGAAAAGGGAAGAGATCCTGCACCCATAGGACAGAGAGATAGATCAATAGATAAATAGATATCACTCTCTCTAAATACATATATATTATGTGTGTGTATATATATTTATGTATATGTATATTAAGTATGTGTATATATTTATTTAGTGTACATTGCAAATGCTGTTTCATAGCCTGATTTCCTTCATGAATAAATGCTAGACTGATGAAAAGGGAATCCCTGCCTCCAAGGAGGGCTCTGCTATTAGCCAGCCCACCCTACCTCACAAGGGAGTGCCTACAGGGACCTGCTTTGGCTCATTACATTAACAAGTCGCAGCCTTCTTATTTAGCCAGGCATCCCCACGCCTTTCCTTCTTCTGCCACCAAATGAGTAAATAGTTTGGCCCCTCAGATGGAGCACAGAGTGGCAGTGGTGGTGCTGGGGTTGCCATGGAGAGTAAACTGTTCGCAGGAACAGGCATTGTTCTCAGAAAGAGGGGCGTTCCAGCCTGGTGCTCTCAGACCCCGGGGTGCACACAGGTCAGCTGGGATCCTGTTCAGCTTCAGGTCTGGTTTAGTGGTCTGGGAGGGGCCTGCGATTCCACACTTTCAAGGAGCTCCTAGATGATGCTGACACAGCAGCTCCCAATGCACTGTGAGTAGGGCATCTCTAGAGGAGCCTTGAGACTCATGTGCTCAAGCCCAAGGGAGGGGACGCTGGGGTCATTGCAAGCAACTGATAGGAGGCAAAACTGGATCTTTCTCCCCAGACCCAACCTGTCAACAGGCCTGAAATTCTACCACTGGAGTCACCGTTTTAGGGGTTATGTAGTAATTAAATTGAACTTATTTTGGAAGAATAAATCATACATAGCCATTACTGCCTCAGCTCTACTCTGTTCATCTATTCAGACAAATCCCACAACAGAATAAGACACTGGAGAAAAGGGAGAGGGGGCTGGGATGTTCTGATGAGGTGGGAGGGGTGGGGCGGGGCAGGCTTCCAGGCTGGGGCACAACGAGAGCAGGCCAGGTTCTGAATGGCCACAGTGTAGGTGCTGAGGGGCTGGAAGTCAGGTTCACCCACCTGTTATTTGTCCTGGAGACAGGTCCATAGACATTCTCTGGAGACTCTGGTCTTGCGAGCCCCTTCGTCCTGATATTAGGGGGTCTTCTTTTTCAGTCATTCTGAGCCTCGAATGTTTTCCTTCTCTAAAACTGGCCTCTCACTTTCAGGAATGAAGGGAGAAGACCCACGCTTTCTTACCTTTGCCCACTAGACTGTGAGCCCAGTAGGCACGTCTGACTTGGTCTCCACTGGACTTCCAGCACCTGTAGTAGAATCTCGCAGAAAGCAGGCACCAGAAATGTTTGCTGAGTGAATAAACACTTCCCTGCTGAGGTCCTTTTTGAGGGGAAAGTAAAACCTGCCAGATGATCGACTGAACTGATTGAAACCTAGGAGTTGAGAATTGGAAGCAAAGGAACTTCTGTCTCTAAATCTCTAAGACATTTGATCGTGGAATGCAAACACCTCATTTAAAGGATCAGAAAACTGAAGCTTGGAGAAGGGAAGAGGTTTCCCCAAGATCACATGCCATGTTTATAGCAGAGATAAATAGATTCCAGATCTCTGACTCCCAGTTTAGGGCTTTGTGTACCTCACCATTCGTGTAAACATTCAACAGCTATTTACTGAGCAACTACTATATTTCAGGAAGTTACTAAGGGTCCAGAATAAAGAAGACAAAGTCCCTGCCCTTATGAAGCTTCCATTCCAGGGGAGGAGACAGAAATCAGCACATAAGTAAGTAAATAATTCCAGGAAGAAAAAGCAGCTATGAGAAAAATAAAGCAGGCTGAGATATGTGTAGAGTGTGGGGACACCCCAAGAAAAGGTGTTTTCCCTGAACTTGAATCTGAGAATTATGCCCAGAGAGATGAATAGATGCACCCTGCCACGTGTCCAATTCCTTGCTCCCAGCATCCCGTTCTGTGTCTTCCCAACAATCTCCCTGCTTTTCCCTGCTCTGAAATCATCAGTCAAGCCACTGTTGTCCCAGTCATCCTGCTACCACCTGTGACCCTCTCCCAGCCTCCAGCCTCTCAACCAGAGGATAAGCTCTGACACCAAGGTGCCTCAGTGGTCATGCCTGCTTCAGTGCCAGAACTGGAAATGACTGCAATATTCCGCTTTAAGTCCAAATCCCATATTATACAAGGGAGAAAGCCAAGGCCCAGAAAGGGCGGGTGACTTGCCCAAGGTCACACAGTAAGTAATTGGCAGAATCCCACCTTCTCATTTCCCCTGCATTTTCTCCTTTACTCCCAGCCAACACTCCAGGAGTCACCAAGGATCTCCAGGAATGCTCCAGCAGGCTCTCGTTCTTGGTCTGCTTACCCTAGCCCCCAAGGAAACCGGAGGAGCAGTGTGCAGTCTCTCTGCCATCTTGTGGCTGCTCCTAAGAATGTCACCTGCCCTGCCTCTTCGGAAAAGTTGCCACAGAATTCTTACTCTGATCCAAACTCTCCTCTCTGTACCCATAACTTCTGGCAAAGGGCTTCACGCACACAAATACTCATCACTAAGAAAGAAGCTAGAGTTTAAGTTCAGACCCACCCCTCACCAGCTCTGGAGAGACTATGGCAAAGTCACTTCTTCCTTCTTTACTCAGTTTCCTCCTCTGTAAAACAAGAAGAAGAACTTTTTCCCTCCCACCTCACAAGATAATAGATGTGAAATTGTTCTGAGAGGTAAAAAGTGCTGTGTACATGGTTGTCATTCCTGTTCTTTCATTTAGCAGGTACCTAACCACCTGGATTGGCCCACACTAGTTGGGCATGAGATGCAGACTTCCTTGGCATAATCATCTGCCATGCAGAAGGCTCATTTGCAGGATACAAGACTACCTTTGCAGGATACAAGACTACCTTTGCTGCTAGCAGTGGGATTAATCCTTTCTGTGGCCACCTATCTGACCTCTCAGGGTGTCTGTGATAGGGAAGGGATGATGTCTGGGTAATTCTTACAGTGACCAGTGCCAGCTTCATGGATAACAGGTGTCTCCAGGTGTGCCACATGCTCCACCCACATTCCCTGACTTTGCCCCATCAGTGTATCCTTTGCCTGAGGGCTTTTTCTGCCTGCCTGAGCTCACCTTGCCACCTGTTGTAAAGCAGACGTGCATGCGGATAAATGCCACCCAGGAGCAGCCCCCAGCCCATGACTAGGAGGAATTGGATAAATACCCCAGCCCCCTCCCGCTCTGACATGCAGGCTCCAGGAGCTCCCCGTGGGAGAAGCCCCACTCGCCCATGGGGGTTGCTAACTTGATAGTGCTCCCTTACTGATGCTTCCAGTCCCTGTCTCATTTTCCCACTTTCCTTCTGGGGTTTCCCTCACCTCCAAATAAACTGCACTCAAATCCTCATCTCAGAGTGGACTTTGGGGAGAACCCAAATAATCCCAAACATGAGGACATCGCCATGTGGCCTGGTTCTCTCTGCTCTTGTTCCTGGTCAGCTCCTTCCTGCTACTGCTGGAAGGACAAAGGGACAGAGAGATTCTTCTCCAAAGACTTCAAAGGGTTGGGATTTGTGTCTTTCTACTTTTGTTTCCTTGCATATAACTGCTGCTTCCATCTCCAGTTACATTGTTCATATTAATGGATTATTGAATTTTTATTGAGCATTTCCTATGTTTCAACCCCTGTGCTGGACACTAAGTACACAGTCATAAGATTTACTACTGTCCTTGTGGGATTTGCACTCTGGTGGTAAAGGCAGCTACTAAATAAGTAAGTGCACAAATGAAAGTTACCATTTCAAATTGTGATGGGGCCTGGAGGAAAACAGGTTACTACGGGCCAGAAGCGGGGTTGGGGGTTGGTTGGTGTCATTGCATATTTTAGTGGGAGCAAGGCCAGGATCAGCTACCCTGAGGAGGAGCTACTCAAGCTGAGACCTGGAGGAAGAGAAGCAGCCTGGCAAGCAACACCGGGTGGGAATGGTCCAGGCAGAAGGAACAGCCAGCACAAAGGGCCTGAGGTGGGAGACTCAGAAGCCAGAGCGACAAACCGTGAGAAGGAAGAGAAGAAACACTCAGGAAGTGACAGGCCAAGTAGGCAGGGGACAAGCCACACAGGGCCTCAAAAACCTTCTGAGGGCATGGCATTCATTGCATGTTAAGCTCAGGGAGAAGCCCAGGACAGTGTTCTATATAGTTGTTTGAAAAAGGTCTGTCTGGCTGCCAGGTGAAGTCTGGACTGGAGAGGACCCAGCAGATGCAAGGAGACCTGTTCGCAGCCCATCCCGATTGTTCAGAGAAAAAATGGTGACCGAGGCTAGGGTGAGGCCACGCACAGAGTTGAAAAGATGTTAGAGAGGAGTCTCACCAGTAAATCAGCAAACCCATAGTCACCAGGAAAATAAGTGGTAGGAAACGGGGATTAAAGTCTTTTTATAAACCTAAGGGTAACCCATTACTAAGGATAGCAGTTAGAACAAAAACGTAAACCTTTCTTGATACCAAAAGAGATAAAGATATACCTAACTCCTCATCCCCCTGCAAAGGAGAGAACCAACAAAATGTGAACACACGGGATATTCTCTCTCTCTTTCTCCACACACACATGCACACACATGTGCTTGCACACACGTACCTATTTACAGAAAATGCATGGGACACAGGAACTTGTTAAACTATCCCACAAGGAGGTAATCAGCAAAATTCAGACTGTGTGAAGCTCTTCAGGGCAACTGACTCTAATTATTCATTAAGAAATTGGATGGAGAAAAAAAGATGTATGGGAACATTTAAAATAAGAGATTTAAGAGACATGTCAGCCAATCACTACATATGGATCTTATTTGAATCCTAATTCAAACAAACTATAGATTTTTTTTCTCAAGTCAATCATGGAAATACAAACATTGACTGGATCTTTCATTATTTTAAGAAATTATTAAAACTGTTAGGCATGATAATGGTAAGGTGGCTATGTTTTTAAAAAGTAGTCCTTATCTTTTACAGAAATATACTGGAATATCTATAGGTAAAATTGTATGATGTCTTCAGTTTGTTTCAACATAATCTGGAGTAGAGGGTGGGTGAGGAATAGATGAAATGAGATTCACTGTGTGTGGATAATGGTTGAAGCTGGCAATGGGTACACTGGTTTTTTATATAAATTTTTTCTCTACTCTTATAGATGTTTGAAAAAATCTATAATAAAAATGTTGAATGGAACCAAGAGAAGTGAGAGGATTTGAGAAATGTCTTGGAGGTGGAATTGATCCAATGTGGTGCTGGTTAATGGGGGACCATGAGGAAAATGGAACTATCAGAGACACACTCAGGGCTCCATCTTGCCCAGCTCATCAGATGGTGGTTGTATTAGTCTGTTTGGGCTGCCATAACAAAATACTACAGACTGGGTGGATTAAATAACAATGATTTATTTTTCCACAGTTCTAGAGACTGAGAAATCCCAGATGAAGGGCTAGCAGGATTGGTGTTTTGTAAGGGCTCTCTTTCTGGCTTGCAGACAGCTGCCTTCTCACTATATCCTCACATGGCAAGAAGAGAGAAGAGATCTGGTCTTTCTTCCTCTTCTTATAAAGACACCAGTCCTATTGAATTGGTCACCCTTATGACCTCATTTAACTTCAATTACCTCCTAAAGACCCTGTTTCTGAAGATAGTCATATTTAGGGTTAGTGCTTCAACATATGAATTGGGAGGGACACAGTTCAGTTCATAACAGTGGTGCCGTTTGATGAGATGGGAAAGACTGGGAAAGAACATTAGAGAAAGAGAAGTCTAAGCATGCTACAAGGTGATGACACCTAGATTTTCAAATCAACAAAGTTCGTCAGAGCTATGGGTGCCCAGGATCACAATGAAGGTTTAGAAATAAGAATAATAGCACCATCAACTTATCACACACCTACCTTAACCAGGAACTGCGCCAGGTGCTTTTAATGCATCGATTCATTTAACTCTCTTCTAATCCTCATTTTACAGGTGATAAAACTGAAGCACAGAGAACCTAAGTCACTTGTTCAAGGTCACATGGCTGGCAGATGACGTAAGAGCCCACGCTTGGTTTTCACTCTACCGCAGTGGAAGAGCTCTGAGTTTAGAGTCATAGAGGTTTGTGTTGGAATCTTGGTCTTACCATTTACTTGCTGAGAGGCCTTGGGTAAGTGAGAACTTCTCTGAACTTCAGTATATTCATCTGTAAAATGAAGATTATAATATCACCCTCACAAGAATCTTAGGGGACCAAATAAGGTAGTGTATGGGCAGTGCTTGCACAGAGCAAACACTTACAGATGGCAGCTGCTGTTGTTATTACCATTCTGGTTACGTACCTTCATTCACCCCATATGCCCTTCCCTGGAGGTCCCTTCTCTGTTACACCTCTGATGTCCCTGACATTTCTTACTTTCCTTGCTCACATTTATTCTTCTTCCAACAGACCAACAGGCTGGGGTGCCCTTCCTTGGGATGGGTCCAGGATGGGTAGGGCAGGATATTGTGACCCTCTGCTCCCTTCCCTTATCCCTGACTGCCTAGAGCTTTTAACCAGAATGAGAAGACCATGCAGTCACAGTACCTCGGGACAGGGTGGGTTTCAAATGTTGATCTCACTGTCAGAACTCATGTCCCCATTTGGGGGCTCATAAAATGTTCTGCATATTTACTGATTACCTGAGTTTCTACTCCTGCTGTTGCAAAGCAGCTCAGTGGTGGGCCTGCCCCGTGCAAATCTTCCAATCCACACGGACCATTATTTCAAGAAAGAGTTGGTGTTTCTCAGACACCAGGCAGCATCAAGAGCTCTGGGCAATCAACATCCCAGGTCAGCTTGAACCAGCTTTACAGCATGGAGCTGAACATGTCTGTCTCTGGACCTGAGCCTCGTCATCAGAGGCTGTGTTGTGGTGGCCAGAGCTCTAAGTGGGGGCTGCATCAGCCCCGAGGGCTGTGCCTCTGCTGAGGCCCAGCCTAGGTAGTCTCTCAGCTGACTTCTCAGTAAGATGAGGAAAGCGTGTGATTCAATTGCATGGGGGAGGCTGGGTTCACCTGCCCCTCCCACACCCTAAAATTATGCCTTCTTTGTCAGAGAGAAAGGCTAGTAAGGTGAAAAGGAGATTTATAATTCCTTGTTATTCTCTTTCAGGGCTTTGCAGCATGGATTTTCTGTGTAATTACCTACAGGGAATAGAAGTGATTAGGAATGCAAGGAATTTTCTGGGTGTCATGTTAAAGGCCTGACATGAGCAATGAGGTTTAGAAGGCTGTGCCTCACAGGAAAGGAGAGTTTAGCACCCATTTACACAAGGCCTGTTAGGTGACTAGCACCGTGCCCCAAGTTGCTGAGAAATAAGATCTTAAATATGCAAACATCGCCCATCCCCTTACAACCATTATGATTTACCCCAAAAGACTTAAAAATAACACGATTACCAGATTCCTGCTTTTTTCAAATATATGGTGGTTTGTTCACACACAGACAGGAGTCCTGTGGCTCTGGGAAGCCGCACTCCAGGAAGAGAAGGGAGGGACTGACCAGGGGCTCACACAGCCCAAGGTGCTGTCAGGGGGAAGGCAGTGGGTGCCTCGGGTTTATGATATAGGTGGGGGCAAGAGGGCAATTAAGGCAGGAATGGGAAGTAATTCCTTGCTCCGGATCAGACAGTTCACTTGTCAGAGAAGGGCCCGGAAAAGGTCCCAGCTCAGGGCTCAGGCAAACCCTCTGGATACAGACTGCCCCACCACAGGTTCACTTGGGGGCAGGGCTGGGAACTTGGAGTTTATTGCCAGTGTTCTCAGCTGTAAAATGGCTCAGAGGATTTTTGTCAGTGTTACAATTCTGCTTTGTAAACCATGAGACACTACATATGTATGACCCATATATTTAGGAAAGACAAAATAAATCCTCATTTTTGATATGCATCATTGACATTTTAAATTACACATATTAACAATAACAACAGGACGAAGCCCATAGCATCTCAGAACTAGCAGGGCTCTCCCATGCAGCCTTCCTTATCTGGTGCTGGCATCCCCTGTTCCCTATCTGTGCCAAGTGGTATTTATCTCATCATAAATAATGAACACATTTAATTTCAGAATTCTCCCAAAGAAGAGAGCTACTTAAGACGGAATTCTCAAGCCCATACTCCAAGCAGCCCAGTGCTCAATGGCTCAAGCGTCAGGCCTGTGGGACCCTTCGTGGGTAGAAACAGACCATCATTCTGGCCCTCTTGGAAAACCCAGAGCCCTAGGCACCAAGGAGTGACCAGAGTGGCTGCAGCTAGAATGGGAACCTCAGCCCAAGTCTCTGTGATGGCCAAGATGGTCCTGTTCTTCATGACACTGAGAAGATAAGGAAGCAGGAAAGGACAGGGGACAGCTGATGTCCTCTGTAGCCCCAGGTGAATACTTTGTCCTAGTTTTTAACAACAGAGGATCTCATAAGGACCCAGACAGTTCCAGACCTCCCTGCTATAGAGCCCAGGCTGGCTGAGGAAGCCAATGCTATTGTGCTCAGCAACTAGCACATGCTGTCCTCTTGGTCCTCTTCGTCATCTTTTACCTGATTACCGTGTTTCCCAGGACTGGCACAACAGCCATTTAACTACATCCATGGCCCCAAATCTCCCACAGCACCAGGCATTCTGGTACATGGGTTCATTCCTTGTAGGGATAAGAATTGCCTCTTATTAAATCTAAAATACTCATAGGAAGGTTCTCCCACTAGACACAGGTACCAAGTCATCAAGGGCAGAACAAGCCTCTGCTCAGGAAGGCTGCAGACCACTGTCAGCCCCTTAGAGGGAAGGGCAGGGGTGTGCTAGCAGGGTCCAACACACAGGAGGCTAGAGCTCTGTCGCCCCATCTGCCCCCAACATCCCGCCTCCCTCCGCTGCAGGCTGCTGATCCTGACTGAAGGGGATCTTAACCTGGCTTTTGGGTTCACAAGCCCAGGCTCCAGCGACAACATACAAAAAGCGCTCTTACATGCTTTGGAGGAGGCTGTTGACTGGCCGGACTCCTCGGGCCAAAACAAAACTTCCAAGGTCTGCTAAAGGTTGCGGCTAAGGCTACCAGACTCCCTCCACTTGAAAACATTGGCTGTCACGTTGATAGTAAATGGAAAAATCCTTAGGTCACAGCTGAGATCTGGGACAAGGAGACTGGGACAGCTACAGAAGCACAGGATCAGGGTTAGGGAGGACTCAGTGCCAGCTATGAGAAAATCAGGGAAAGGCACTACTCGGACTTCCATTCCAAAGACAATGATAGACAGAGTTTATAAAGATGTCGTGAATCTGTGCGTGGTCCTCCTCTCCCTCTTAGCACACAACTGCATTATCTGGGGGCTGTCCTTGTTCCTATAACAAAACCAGAAGGTAAAAAAAGTGGGCACCGAGCAATATGTGAAATAACATTCTAACGTCTCTAGAGAACTCAAATCATCATTCTCATCCTTGCAAAGGCTCACAAGGACACCCCCTCTCTTTTACAGGGAAGAAAACCGAGCCTAAAAGTTTAAGTCACTTTTCCAGATTGGCACAGGGCATTACTAGCAGAGTTAGGATCAAACATGTGTCCTAACTTCCTACCTGGAGCTCTATCTAGTACCCTCCATCCCCTGTGCCCTTTCTTATTTAACACCAAGAAAGCACATATTCAAAGGAGAATCTAAAAGTGAGACTGGAAAACACAAAGTGTGACTGAAGGTGGAACATAAAAACAAAGAGGCAAGCTGTGCACAGGCTGGGAGACTGCACAGCCTCAAACAGGTGAGCTGGGACAGTGCCTATGCCCAGAGCCAACTAGGTCTACACTGGCGCTGAGGCGGCCTGTAGGGAGCCTTCAGGAGTCTGCCACCCACTGGCAGAAGTGATGGGTAGGAAGAAAAGAAGCCTTCAGCCAGAAATGAGTAGCACCCACATGCAGCCCCCCCACAGGCCAGCCCCCCGCCTGCCATCCTCACCACAGAGAAGGAGCGTGCAGCAGGGGACACAGAACTGGAGAATCCAGGGAGACTCAGGTGCCACTACGGGGACTGGGCCTCAGGCCGTGCTGCCTCCCAACCACCTGCCTCTAAGGAAGAGGAAGGAAGAAAGGGAAAGGTGAGGGAACGGAGTGTCCCTCAGACTCTTCCAAAATACCCTCCCACTCTCTTGGCCACCCCCCAAGACCAACATGACTCAGGCCTCCCCCCATCAGAGGCTGAGCATTGTGTCCTACTCATGGGACTGGAGAGGGGGTGGCCTTAAATAAAGTTTTAGAAAGTAAAGCAGTGGTCTTCGTTGGGTGTGTGGACCCTTTCTTTGGGTGAGGCAAATAGGGGCTTCCAGAAAGTTCTAAGACATCTGGATTCACCAGGACCCTCTGAGTGGAGGCTGAAAGTGATGAAGGTTTTTGAGATCCTGGGCCTTCCAAAAAATTCTATGACCCGTCCTCCATGAAGAGAAGGCTGAAGCCAAGGGAGTAAGGGTTTCTAGAAAATTCCAAGGTCCCTAAAAGTCCCTATGGTGGCCTTTCAAGATGATAGGTTGTGGGGCAGACAATGGGGGTCCTGAAAACTGAACCTTCCAGAAAGTTCCACAAGCCTAGATAGATCCTGACCCAACCTCTGTGGAGGAAAGACTGGTGCCCAGAGGGTGGAACCTGTGCCTTCCAGAAAGTGCCATGATCTGGGAACTGGCTCATGACCCAGCAGGGGAGTGGGAGAAGTGTGGGCAGTGTTTAATAATCATACTACCCTATCTTACACCTGAAAAAACCAAGGCCAAAAAAACCATGTCGTTGTTATCCATTGTGAGTGACAAGGCTGGAAATCTGACTGACCTGATGCCCAAATCCCAGATATTCCCACCATAGCCTGAAGCCTCAGGTGAGGGAAATCGAGGAGTTTGCATGGAGCCAGTGCACAGAATTTGGAGGGATTAGAGGGAACCCTGCCTCTTACTAGGAATCTTCTTCATCATCCTCCTTGCAGAGGCCAGAGGCCCCTGATCTCACCCTGCAGGTGCCAGAGACCTTGGGTCCCCCACTGCAGAGAGAGGAAACCCAGGTCTCAGCCACAAGAACAAGCCACTGGGAGAGTCACTGAGATAGTCTGTGAGGGAAGGACACAGTCAGGGGAGCCCCAGGCCCTCGTACTAGGAGGTGGTCTGGCCCTGGGTATACTTAGATTTTGGCATCCTGTAGCATGTTGGCTTCACTGCCATTTACCCCACCATATGGGAAATATACCAGGTGACCTGGCGACTACCTTCTCATGGCGTCTGAGGCAGGGCTAGAGGTGCAAGCTGCCTGTCAAGAAGTCAAAGCACTGATGTGAGCCCGAGGGATAGGGCCAGGCAGCCAATGTACTGGAAAAGAACACCTTTGCTAGCTTTGGGGATTGCCACCAGAGGTCCAGGATGTCTATAAGGAGCCAGGTAATTGTGTTGCTCCAGCAATGTGGGGTCCGGGCAGCCAGTAGTGCCCTTTGAGGAGAACCAAGGCTCTAACGCATTTTGCGGTTGACACAGAGGCCCAGGCCCCTGGTGGGTCTCTGGAGATGCTGAGAAATGAGGCCAGGTACCAGGCACTGGTATACATGAGGAAGAGGCACACGGTGTAAGGCAGGGCAGTGTGCATGCAGCACTGTGGAAGAACAGGTGCTGGGCAGACAGGTGCTCTTAAGGAGAACATGATGTCTTCTCTCAGAAGACCCACGGGTGAGTGGCACTGGACAGCCAGCACATGCTAGATAAAGTAAGACAAGTAAGAGGTACTCTACTGGCTCTGGGGCTGGCAGCAGAGGCACTGGTGCAGCTCTGGTGACAAGGGCCAGATGGGATAGGGCAGACAATATACTTGGAAGAAACCAAGGAAATGGGGTGTGTACACTCTACTAGCTTTTGGAACTTGCAGAGTCCCAGGCCACCTGCCGAGGGTATAAAGCCCTGTACGAACCCAGCAGTGTGGAGGCAAAGGGGGCCAGGTAGCCAGGGCATCAGAAGGTGACCCAGGCTGGGAGGGGAATGTGAGGGCCAGCCAGCAGCACAAACTAGAAACTACAAAGGCAGCCCTGAGACAGCCTCCAATGACTTCTGCAGGTGGCCGCAGTGGTCCAGGCTCCTGGCCAAACAGCCAAGGCATTGATGTGGCCCTGCGGACATGCGGATGTTGGCAAATTGGGGCCAGGCAGCCATGCACTCTAAGAACCAAATCAATGTGTGACAACTGCTGCCAAGGTTTGAGGCTTTAGTGTCAACCCAAGGATGTGGGGTCCAGTTGGACCAGCCAATAGGCTTTAAGTAAACCAAGGCATACAAAAACAACCCTCTAACAGCTTCTGGGGCAGCCCCTGTGAAGGGTCTGAGGCATTATGTGGCCCCAGGGACCTGTGGGAAAGCGGTCCAGGCAGCCAGGATATCTGAGACTTCCAAGGCAATGCAGTGACCTCCCTGTAAGGGCTTTTGTGGCTTGCACCAGTGGCTCAGGCTCTTTGCCAAGGACTGAGTCACTGGTGTGGCCCCAGAGATGAGGAGAATGTGGGGACATGTGGAGCCCAACTCATAGGATCGACAGATAAAATACAGAGTGCCCAGCCAAATTGAATTTTAGATAAACAGTGAATAATGTCATGGAACATACTTATAAAATATAATTGTTGTTTATCTGAAACTCAGATTTAACTGAGCATCCTGTTATATCTTTATTTGCCAAATTTGGTCCAAGCAGCCAATGCATTCTAAGAATCAAGACAACATAGAGACCACTGTCATCACTGTGGGGCTGGCATGAGCGGTCCGGGTCCCCTCAGGGGGAGTCCCTAGTGTGGCCTTGGTAATGTGGGAAAAATGTCAAGACAATACAGTGACTCCCTCTAACACAGCCCGCCTGAGTGAGGCAGGGTGTAGTCTTACATTGTCTAGTAGCCACATTAACGAGGTGAAAAGCAACAGGTGACACTGATTTTAATAACACAAGGGGTCTTCAAAAACTGCATGGAAATTCATATTATCTTATTCTGTTTTCCTATGAGCATTTTGAAGTACACGTGTATTTTATTTAACCCAATATAGCCAAAATATTATGATTTCAACATGAAACCAATATAAAAATATTGAGATATTTTACATTCTTTTTTTTAAGACTAAGACTTCAAAATGATGTGTAACTTGGTGCATCTCAACTTGAACTATGCACATTTCAAGTGCCCAGCAGCCACTTGTACTGTACAGCAGCCTTGTAGCTTCTGGGGCTGGCAGCACTGATCTGGGTCCCTTACCAGGAGTCCCAGGCCTTGGTGAGTTCCAGTGATGGCAGGATATGGGGCAAGTGGAGGGCCAGGCAGCCACTCAATCCCAAGAAGAGCAAAGCAATGTGGGGACCTCTCTCTTGTGGCCACTAGGCTTTCCCTCCAGGCCTAACCCACTGTCAAGGGTCTGAGGCTCTGGGGTAACCCCAGGTGTGAGGCTTCTCAGTCAAAATACTCTGGGAAGGGCCAAGGCAAGGCTCTGATTCTTCTCTAATGGGATTAGAGGCTGGTCCCACAGGCCAGACCCCCTGCCAAAGGTCTGAAGCAGTGGAGTGGGGAAAGGGGGTAGGGCAGCCAAGTAATACTTGTGATAAAAGCTAAGTTAATATAGTGACTATGCTCTAATGACTTCAGTGGCTGGCCCCAGAAATCATGGCCCCCTGTTGAGGGGTGATGTGGGGAGTGTTAACCAGTCAGCCAGTACTGTCTTTAAAGAACCAGGCAACAGAGTGAGCTCTGGAGTTGGCACTAGAGGTGCAGGCCTCTGACAAGGCCCATGAGACATGAGGAGAGGGGGCAGTGGACAGTCAATACACTCATTGAAATAAATCCAAAGCTATGTGGTCTTGCAGGTGGGACTGGGCAGCCGCTGTGGTCAGTTTCTCTCCCTGTCCCAGCAACACCCAGATTTTACCCACCAGAACCACCATGCTTCTCTTCCTGAGACCTGTGCTCTTTCTCCCGAGAATGTCTCCAGCTGATTCCAGCAGATGACAACTGGACATGAAGTATGCCCACTCCTCGGGATGGCCCACACCAGGCAGACAAGGCTGGACAAAATAGTAATTTTCTCTTGTTATGTATGTCTCTATATAATTTCCTCTATTTTGTCTGTGGCCCTCAAATCCCAAAATATTTGCCAAACCCTGCTCTATCTAATGACTTTCAGGGACTATACCAGAGGTCATGGCCCTGCCAGGGATCGAAGGCCCAAAGGTGGCTCCTGTGACATGTGGGAAGGGGGCCAGGCCACCAGAACACTAAAAATCAAGGTGACATGGAGCCCACGCTCTAGTGCTTTGAGGGCTGGCACTAGAAGCTCGGTTTCCGACTGAGACTTGATATGTGGAGTGGCCTCAGCCCCAGGTGGCA
Source organism: Cynocephalus volans (assembly GCF_027409185.1). Lineage (NCBI taxonomy): Eukaryota > Metazoa > Chordata > Mammalia > Dermoptera > Cynocephalidae > Cynocephalus > Cynocephalus volans. The sequence continues at coordinate 52,153,727 of NC_084464.1, forward strand.
AAGTGAGCTTCTGATGGCCTGCCACTCTAGGGTGAACGAGGACCTCCACAATGACAGCCTTTCTCAACTGTCTGTTGCCAGAAAGGTGGCAGGGATAGGGTGGGCAGAATGGTTTTGTTCCGGGGTCAGGGGTTTCTAGGTCAAAGGCCAGTTGTAAACTGTGGGCGTATGAGAGACCCACACTGAATATAGTAACATGGGTGTGAAATCGTCTGACACATACCACGTTTGTCTGTGAAGTCAATGAGCGCAGGACAGCAGAGTGGTCCCTACTCTGTGACATAGTTCTGAGATGGAGGGAAGATGTGGATGCATGCTCTGAAGTAGGAGCCTTGGACACAAACTGGCCAGAAGGGGAGCTCTTCTTCTTGTAAGACAGGAGAGGAGGGCAAAGTAGGGTGCAACCCACAAAGTTGGAGAGCTGGGGATTTAAAAGGCGAAAGATTTATGCGATCTGAAGAGAAACCAGAGTATAGAGAGCTGGGGATTTAAAGCCATTAACTTGGAGAGGTCTAAGGTTATTTGATATCAGCTCTGTCTACAGAGTTAGGTGGTGTGTGGAGGGCAGGGTAAGGTGGGGAGACTCTGGGCTTCAAGAAGCTTGAGGCTGGTGCAGGGAAAGAAGGGAAAGGAGTAGGTTGGTGGCAGCTGTAAGTGCTTAGAGCAAATGTGTAGCTCAGCCTGAAGACTGGAGCTTGATGCAGAGGCTTTACCATGGTCAGATGCCAGCATTAAGAATGGAGTCCTCCAGCTAAATGAAGACATTTGGTTTCAGGTTGCTGTAGATAAATCTTTCTGTGAACTTGAGCTCTTCTGGAACTTTAGAGGCACCAAACTTAATGCTTCAAACAACTACAAAATCCTCACACCTACCACTTCCCTTTTTTCAGCATGAAAATTTTTTAGTGCAATGTCTGATTTCTGTGTAAGACCTGCTTCATATCTGGATTCCCACTGCCTTTTTCCGGGTTGCTCCTTCTTCAGTTTGGAAGCCTTGCAATCTCTAAGAATTTGGTAATTTTTGTCTTACAGGCCTGATCAAAATTTATTTATGATTGATTGTCAAAGTTTATAAGGTTTGTTTTCATTAAAGCTCTTATAGATGACATGATTTCTTCCTATGAGTAAAAACTTTTTACTCAAATAGACCACTGGATATTTCATATTCATGCACATGGGGTACTGCTATTAAATCTGCATCTTACAGCAATTATAAAAGCCTCCTAAGATATTCTCGGTGCAAAGCTTCTACATTCTAACTATCTGGACCAAATCACAGAATGGTCTAGTACTAGCAAGATGAAGAGCAAATCTCCTACAACACCATGCTAATCCCAGGAATTGTCTGCCCTGGTTGTTGGTTAATAAAGTGGACCTTTTATTATGACAGTTTTTCTCTAGCACATAATAAAGCATCTTTGTGCCTCAAATATTTAGCTTTGGCTATCCCAAGACAATAATTCATTTAGTTTTGTAACAGATACCCAAGTGATTGAAGATGGTCTAAGCATTCTTCAAAGCTGCAGTCTAAAGTTTCTCTGCTATCAATGCCAGGATTGTAACAATGTAATGATTCAGCTAATGACTGAGCATCTACTATAAGGTTTCTTCAGGTCTGGCAATGTTGAAACACTCTAGAGCATTATTTAAGGTAAGGGATCTGAGGACCAAGTTAAGTAGATTGCATGATGATGCATTTAAGCCCCATGCAAATTCATAATGCATACATCTAAATCTTTTAGCTATACATGACAGTAAATAACCTATAAATACATCACATATAATAGCCAAACAAACAGTAAATATAGAAATTGTATTAAGATACAGGTGCCTTTTGGTCCTGGTGTTCAAGAAAAAAGGCTCAGCATCAGTTTGTTAGCAGAAAGAATTTAATATAAGGAATTGGTTAACAGATATTGGAGAGCTGAAAAGGTAAAGGAGAACACTACAGCAACACCCTTCAGGCTGGGAGAATAAAAGGGTGACACTGCATCTATTAGAAGCTCAGGAAAGGACGCTGGTATCCCTGCAGCTCTGAGGAGGGTCTTCTGCCTGACTACTGTAGAGTGTACTAACATTAATAAAGCACATGTATTTCACAGGGCCTAGCTTCCAAGGCCCTGTAGTTTCAGGTATAGCCTAACTTTTTAAAATTACACATAGAAATGTTAAGGTTGTGAAAGACAAGAAACTTTCCCCAGGCTAAAGTCTCTGTTGTAGATAAAGAATTATAACACAGCCAAATTGCTGGCTCTAAGGGCAGATGTCCTTGGTGCAGCTAAACCTAATGATTGTTGCCATGACAATTATCTTACTGTTCTTTTGTAACCACCTATGTTCCTTTCTGTAATTTTCTGGCCTGGAGAATAAATACTGAGAGAAGACCCTAGTTTGGTGTTATTTTTCGAGGAATGCTGCTCTCTTGAGGGTTCCTGGAAATTAACCCCTTCGGGGTTTCTCACTGCTCAGAAGAAATGGTCTTTGAGTAATCCTTTGCATCTCCATCACCCTGGGAGAGGTAACAACTACCGCTTGTGTCCTGGGTGACATGGATGAGGGCCCCTGCATGCTGGACTCAGACATTTGAGGAATGGGCACTGGCTGGCCAGACTGGTGGCTCTGGGAGAGCATGGTGAGGCTAGTTCTGGAAGTGTGGAAAGAATTGAACCTGACTGCTACCAGCTGGGGAGAATGGCAGTTGCTAGGGTAAGAGTAATGGGAGCCAGACTCAACACCAAAAGGAAAAAGCCCTTTGCCACACCCACAGCCTTCAGTCTCCCTGTAGTGCTCCCTAGTGGCAGAACCTAAGAAGGATCCAGCGGGCAAAGAAGGAATGGATCTTTCGGGGTCCTAGCCCAGTCTGACATGGCAGGAAATAGGAAGGTAAGATGGGAGGTGAGAGACAGGAGCTTAAAAACCCAAACAAGATGTGCACACACCTTATAATCCCATCCACATGCAGGGGGGGAGGTGAAGCAGTCAATGAGGTTATTGTGTTCTGTTTATCACCCTCACTTAGATTGTGAATGACCCTAGAGGCTCTCTTAAATCAAGGGATTAAATTTGTTTCGTTCATCCAACGTTCCAAAGTCAGACTTTTTTAAATTGTTCTTTCAGTCATATACCAAAAGTCTTTTGATGATAGAAACTTTCTGAGCCCCACATAAATACAGTAAAATAATTATTCTGGGTATAGGGAAAGAATTATTAGAGTCAATCCATTCTAATATTTTACATAAAGCCTAACCCTGCTTTTTTTGGAGAGTTAGTTATACATTTGGAATGACAACTAGCAAGACGCAGGTGCTGACAAGGAGGCTGAATTGCCCTTTAGAATTATCTTTTCTGCCACCTCCCCATACTTTGCCACTTACCTAAAAGAAGACAAAATAATAGGCTCTTTTGTTTCTAGTACCTATAATGTGCATTTCCAGGTTTGTATTGCAGTACAGCTGTGAAATCTTTCAGCACCGACATAATTCTCTTCCTTCCAATTGTGAAGTGTTCTTTGAGCGATGTAATTGTGCCCACTGCAATTCTTGGAGCAGTGTCAGCATGCCAATCACTTCTTCTTCTTCCAGTTCTGATTGTTCCCTGCTGTGTTAACACCCAGAATGAGTCCTTTCAGCTGTTGAAAGATGTCAGCATATTTATATGAACTACTTCATGCTTCCCATGGAAATTTTCTGAAAGCAAAGTGCTCTTGGCCAGTATGTCTGTGATTCTGCAGAGAGATGACTGGGCTTGCATTTATATTTTCTTTGGGGTCAGTAATAGTGTTAAGTATTTCAAATGGTATATGTGAGTATAAAGTGTCACTTTATCTTAACTGAGCTTTGGTCATATCCATTTCATCCAGTATGGTATATGTATCACTCAAATTCTCTTCTGGAAATGGGAAACTTTGTCTTAAGGTAAGTTCTTCCAAGAGAACCTTGAAGATATTATTTATTGCCAATGTTTCCGGCCAGCACAAATTCACTGAGTTTTTTCTATTTCCAGTCTCTCTTTGACTTGAGTTTGCATGCCCATTTATCTAAAATTCATGAAGGTATCCATAATCTGAGTATAACACATTTTTCTTCACTGAAAAAGGAGTTTGTTCAAGATTCTTAATTGAAAATGTTAAACCTCCTGTTGTGGGTCGAACTGTGTCCCCCTAAAAGATATATTGAAATCCTAATCCCTGGTACCTGTGAATGTAACCTTATTTGAAAATAGGGTCCTTGCTGATATAATTAAAATCAATGCTATGTTGAGGTGTACTGGAGCAAGAAAGGTCCTTAATCCAATATGACTGGTGCCCTTATAAAAAGAAGGGAAGAGACACAGAGGGAAGACAGCCATGTGAAGATGGAGGCAGAGATGAGCCACAAGGTAAAGAACACCTCGGGCAACCCAAAGCTGAAGAGGTGAGGAAGGACCCTTTCTCCCTTAGAGACTTCAGAGACAGCAGCCCTACCAAAACCTTGATTTTGAACTTCTCACCTCCAAAACTGTAAGAGAATGAATTTCTGTGGTTTAAGCCACCCCATTTGCGGTACTTTGTTACAGTAGCCCTAGGAACCTAACGCACTTCCCATATCTACCAACTAGAATTCTAACCGAACAGGTTTCTTTTTCTTGGTTTCAACATCCCTGTCTCTGCTTTCTTCTAAATTAGCGCCCTCAGCACGAGTGAGATCTTCCCTGGTTTGAGTCAGCTGGGCACAGGGGCAGAGGATTCTTAGACAAACTCCTGGAAGAGCTCTGCCGACAGATGCCTGTGGTCTACACCATTGCATGCACTGTCTGCTCATTGTGGGACATCCTGGGAACTGCTGCATCAGGATTTTCTTCCCTGGAGTTACTCTGGGGACAGTGCACATACCCACATAGTTGGCCACTGCTGTTACTAAAGAGAAAAGCCCAGAAGCAAATTACAGAACTCTAAGCATTCCCCAATTCAATAAACTTGTTTCCCAGTCCACCTGTATTTACAACCTTGTACTTCAATTCTCCACAAGCGTGCTATTCTATAACAAGCAGAGTTCCAGGGGTGCCATAGGATACCTCTCTCTGATGTAGGTGCAGAGGTTTCTTGAGCTCTCAAACAGCACCACCCCAGGCCTGCTCCCTCTTATGTGTGTGCTCCTAATTTCTCCTAATTATGATTCCTCTGGTTGTCCTTCCCTCTCTTTGTGTTCTAGGGGCCTCTCACCAGATAATTCCTTATCCTTGTACCTGAATCAATAGTTCTGTCTTGGAATGTCAAAATGCTGCCTATACCTGTGAGTTCAAAGTTAAATTATACCAAGTGTGACCATGTAATTTCATGTTCAAACCAGGACACTTAGAGTAAAAGGAGGTGTTTTAAAAAGTTAAAATTCTATAACTTTTTGAAATATATGTTAACCAATACTTTTTTTATTATATTGATTTTATTACATACCTAAGAGATGGTTTTATTTAAGGTTTTCTAAAATGATACCTTTTCCAAAAAGTAAAATCCATTTATGTGAAAGCAGAATAAAAGCTTTATATTGGCATTTAAACATTTAAAAATAACAAGGAGAATAATTATCTTTGGTATATATTCACATCTGTTAATCAGTTTCTTAATCATTATCTGTTACTGAGATTTTTCTGAAGAATGTGTTTATTTCAATATGATATTATTTCCAATATTTTCATATTATGATTAATAAAGTTGGAATGGACAGATCAATTGACTCTTCTGCTAGTCATAATAGGAAGGTCAGAGCATATCTGCTAAACATATAATATCCTAAATTGTATTTTCTGAAGTAAAAATGTATAAATATTGAGCCAAACATTTTCAAATGTACTTTCTTTTTATCTCTATTGAGTACCTTTCTTCAACGAATATTTTTCCAAGACAAAATTGCTTGAATAAATTGTCTCTGATGCCTTTGAATGTTTTATTAAATTTAAATGCTTCAAAACTGTACACCTTGTCAATTTCAATCCTTTCTGATACAAGATATAAATATGTCCAATTAAAAACAGGAGTCCTATCAAATGATTCTCCAAACAAATCAACATATTCCCAAGCACAATTACAGAACTTAAAAATTAAATCTTGACAAAGAAATAAAAGACATATACATTGGAACAAAAATAAATAAAACCATCCTTATTTGCAGATGACATAGACAATCCAAAAGAATCTACAAACATTAAAAAAAAGAATTCTTAGAATAAGTGAGTTCAGCAAGGTTGCAAGGACAAGATGAACAGACAAAAGTCAGTCACATTCTGTTTACAAACAAGCATGTTGAAACCAAAATGAAAAAACACAATACTATTTATAATTGCTCCAAAGAAAATGAAATATTTAGGTATAAATCTAACAAAACATCTGTATGTTGAAAATTACAAAATGCTGACAATGGAAATCAAAGAAGACCTAAATAAATAGGGAGACACACTGTGTTCATAGGTTGGAAGACTGAAAATAGTGAAGACGTCAATTCTCTCCAAACTGATGTATGGGTTAATGTAATTCTTATCAAATTCCCAGTAAGGTTTCTTGTAGACATACACGAACTTATTTTAAAATTTCTATGAAAAGTCAGGGAAACTAGAGTAGCTAAAACAATTTGAAAAAGAAAAATAAAGAGAGAGGGATTCCTCTATGTGATGAGAAGGTTTAATGTCTAGCTCCAGTAAGTAAGACAGTGTGGTACTGGCAGAGGGCTAGACACATAGACCAATGGAATAGAATAGAGAATCCAGAAACAGACCTAACCAAATATGCCCAAATGAGTTTTGACAAAGGTGCAAAAGCAGTTCAATGGAGGAAGGACAGCTTTTTGAACAACTGGTGTTAGAACAACTGATATCCATAGGTAAACAAATGTACTTCGACCGAAACTTCACACCTTATACAAAAACTAACTCAAAATGTATCATGGGCTTAAATGTAAAGCATAAAGCCATAAAACTTTAAAAAAAAAAAAACAGAGAAAATCTTTGGGATATATGAGTAGGTGAAGAGTTCACAGACTCGACACCTGAAGCACAATTCATCTAAAAAATTGATAAATTGGAACTTTCTTTGGCTTATTTCTCTCTTTTTGAATGGGAATGTGTACCCTATGTTTGTACCACCATTGTATCTTGAAAGTAGATAACTTATTTTGATTTCACAAATGGGACTTTGACTTTGGACTTTTGAGTTGAAACAAGTTAAGACCTCGGGGATGAAATGAATGTATTTGTACTTGAAAAGGACATGAGTTTGGGGGGCCAGGGGAGGAATGCAGTGGATTAAATGGCCCCCAAAGTCAATGAAGCTTAATCCCCACTGTAACTTCTGAGAGTGGGAAATCCTATTATGGTAATTGAAAGGTGGGGCCTTGAAAAGGTGATTATATTGTAAGAACCATGCTCTAGGGTTCATGGGTGTGGTTCTGAGGGCTTTAACAGGAAAGCATATGAGAGTCTCTCTCTCTCTCTCTCTCTCTCTCTGTCTCTCTCTCTCACTCTGTCTCTCTTTCTCACTCTCTCTATCCTCTGCCATTCTGCCATGTGAGACCCCTACGTCACTGTCACCCACCAAGGCCTTCACCAGATGTGTTTCATGAACTTTGGACTTCCTAGCCTCCAAAACTGTAAGCAATAAATTTCATTTTCTTTATAAACTACCCAGTTCCAGGTATTTTGTTATAAGCATCAGAAAAGGACTAATACAGATATCAACAAAACTAAAAAATTTTCCTCTGCCAAAGACCCTCTTGAAAGGACAAGAAGACAAGCACAGACTGGGAGAAAATATTTGCAGACCACCTGTTCAATAAAATTTTTATATCTGGAATACATGAGTAACTCAGTAAGTATTCAACAGCAAAAGAAAAAAGTCCAATTAGAAAATGGGCAGACTTCCAGTCAAGATGGCAGAATAGATGGTCCCCAGCATCACTCTCTTGACAAATCAACCAACTTACAAGTATAAAAAAGCAACGACAGCCAAGCTGGGGCCACTAGAGATCAGGGCAAGAGGAGGAGAGACCTACAGAATGCATGAAGGCAGGAGAAGCCACAATGAGAGAAAGAAAAAACTGCTCCGACCTTTTCGAATACCAGTCACTTCCAGGCTGGGGCTGCTGAGAGCACAGAACAGGAGCTGGCAAAAGCCACAGCTGTGACCTTCAGAGGGCCTTGCTGGCCTTCAGGCTAGCAAGAACACTAATAGGTTTCCCATGGACCCACATAGGAGTGAAGAGCCACAACAATTGAAAAAATGAGCCACTCAGAGGCCGGTGAGTCATCGCAAGGGACCAGAGCATGGCCCACCCCATGGGAAGTGTTTGGAGCATGGGCAGTGGGGGAGATGGGCCCACCAGGGGAACGCTGGGACACAGCAAAGACAGCTGATCTGCACACCAATTACTGTAGGACCACTCAGAGGAGACCGGTCAGGAATATAGAATTGCATGGGGTACAGCTGGATGAAAAGACCCAGGCCCAGACTGAAGTTTCTATACAACCCAAGTGCACCAGATCTGACTAGACCTGGAAGTACCTATAAAGTCAACCATTAAAACCTGAGCTGCACAAAAACCTTCCCTAGGGAATCAGCAGCAAAGCAGCAATTTAGCTCAACTACAGGGCTCAAGTGCTGGTCCCCACAGGAAGATCCCCCATTTTAAAAGTAAGCAAAGGACAACAAATTAGTTCCAGTGCAGAGTTTAAGTGGTGGGAACAGCAAATAATCCAACACAGAACTGAAACAAACAAACAAACAAAAATACTCACAACCAAAGACAAAGTTTGACATTAACTAGTAAAGGTCTCATTTCACCAAAGAACACCCATAACACCTAGAAGGACTGGAAGTCCCCTGGACTACCAAACCAAAAAGGGGGAAGGGGCAGGGGCCTAAGCCATGCCCCCTGACACCCGTAACCAGTCTCGAGGGTGGGGGCCTTGGCCACACACCCCCAACATGTGCAACCAGCCCAGTGACAACCACCAAGCTGCAGCAAGAAGGGCCCTGGGTTCCCTAGCTGGGGCCATGGGGGGGTGAGTGCTTTTGCCACACCCCCTGACATCTGCACCAAGCCCAGCAATGACCAAGCCACCACTGGAAACCCCCTGGTCTCCCCTGTGGGAATGAGAGGGGTACCACAGGCCTCAATCCCGCCCTTCCTCCTTCCTCCCTCTTTCTTCCATAAGCTTCATAACACATTTTAATTCAATAACTCTGGGCTGAGTGACTATAAATTGAAAATTCTGAAAATCACAGTGTCTGTGCCAATTGGTAGAATTTTATATCTTGTGTGAACCCCTGGAGTATCTAAATTTTGAAGCCTGATGAAGGAACATCAGAGCTTATTGCTGGGTCATCCAAATCAATGATTATTTCTGGACTCCACGTCACATACCAAAGGCCACTAGGGTAACCTCAGAATTTATCATTAAAGAAACTGACTTAGCTTTATCAGACAAAACTTTCCCAAGAAACCATCCTTCAGAAAATGTCAGTGCATTCAACTGAAGACTTCATGTTGACTTTCATGTTGACTTCATGAAAGATCCTGCATTTTTGAGTTTACAGTGTAGATAGGTTCTGCCTACAATGATTAGAGAGAAGGGAAATGACCTAGTGTCTGTCATCTCCTCTATCTATTGTTGATAAAATTGGTTTGGAACAGCATTATCTGGCTGGTTAACTAAATATGGCAGTCACTTTCCACAGGCTCATTAGTGAGGCTGATGAGCGCCCACAATGTATTCATGAGGCTGATGCAAAGTGCGTCTTTTCATCTAGAAGGTTAAACTTGCACAGCTGCCCCAGCTCAGGTAGCAAACACATGTAAAAGGAATTTTTATTAGCCCTCCTCCCTGAGCCTGATAGGTTCGAGGTTCAATGTTACCAGCCTCCACACGGATGACTATGAAGCAGTAAAGGACTGTTCTTGATAAAGAATTGGAGGAGTTTAAAAGTATTTGCCAACAGTGAACAGCTTTATTAAGCTGATCTCTAGTAAATGAGGATGTCAGAAACCTTGATACCCATAAGATGGAGGTGGAAGAACGATGCCTATTATTCTGAACTTGATAGGCATCAACCAGTGGTGTGGTCCTGGAACCTCAGATAAAACCTCATTCTACAAACCTCTAACTACCTGAGAACAGAATGGTATGTGAGCTGTTGGAGGATGCTTTTTCTTATAGAAAAAGGAAAGTAAAAACTTCAGGTTGATTCAGCTGCAATGCTGGGGAAGACCCTGCTATCAAAATTCAAAACTGAAAAGAGCAAGTCACTTAGACACAATGAAGATAAGTTAATTTATACAAATACCCACACTTAGTTCTCAAATGCTTCAAGGATGAGGAATTAGCTCATGTAATATTGAAGCCAAGGTCTTGGAATACCTTCGGCTAGAATAGTTTGTGCTGTGCCAACAAGATCATAATCCAGTGTCATAATTAATACCTCTTCTGAGAATGAATATTTGTCTGGCCTTCTCACTTTAGTCCAGGGTTAGGTAGTGCCTGGTACCACCAGTAAATAGTCCTGTTAGAGACATGGCATTGCTCTCTGAATCAGCAGCAAGATCTAATTTCTGTTTTAAAGCTACCCTTGAACCACCCATCCCCTTAAATTAAGTTGTTTTGTATGGCTCCAATGAACACTAATGAAGGATCTGACATTTTCCAAGAAGTGGCGGGATTGATAAGGATTCAACTGTACCCTTTCCATACCTGAAAGAAACTTCCTCTGGTTTAAGATCTACAAAGCTGTAGTGATTCTTACAGTCAGTCTAGAGTTATTAGTGAATACACTACAAGAGGAAGCATGTTTTCCAGACTGCCTTCCTCTGACCTTCCGTGAATCAGGTACTCCCATGCACTTGCAGCAGGACACCGTCTTGCTGGGACCAGATCCCGTGGCTGGGTTTCTAATTCTCAGACCATTTCTGACTTCAAGATTTCCTTTCAAAAATGCTTTCTTTAGTGCAAGTCAATGCTTTCAATGCCTTCATTTTCTGACAAGTAGCCCTTTATTTTCTTTCTTTTAGTTATGCCCTAGAGTCTAGGATACTCTTTTTTCTTTTCCCTAAGGTAACTTCTTGTGCTTTAGGTGAATTTCTAAGTATTACCCTACCCTGGTATATTTCCTAAAAAATTAAGGCCCCAGATAGAACCAATCTCCAACCTGGTGTGTATCTTCCCAGGAGTAATAAAAGGGAGTGACTCAATTGCAAGAGTATCTTATCTATGACGTCTTGCTCAGCCAGCACAGACCTCTTCAGCTAAAATACCCATGTGAGTAAGCACTGCATGAGTGTGTTCTGGTTCTAGTGCTGTTGTTGTGGCTGTTGTTTTAGTGCTATCCTAGCCCACACTGGAAGGCCTGCCCCTGACTCATTCTGCCTAGGATGACATTTAGCCAAATACATATTCACTTATTTCTGTATTCCAGCCATAGACTTAAGTGCATTATCTTTTCCTAACAGGTATGTAGTCTGCCTATAAGCATCTAGGTAGCTCAAGCCTGTGTGTGTGTGTGTGTGTGTGTGTGTGTGTGTGTGTGTGTGTGTGTGTGTGTGTGTGTGTGTGTGTGTGTGTGTGTGTGCGCGCGCATGTGTGTTTAAATATCTGATCTCTATCCCATCTCTATTTATTATTTTCTACCTCTTCCATACCCAGTACCCCCGGTTGAAAGATCCCCAGGGACTCTAATGGGCCAGCCTCTGTCTTTAGTAGCCCATCGAAAGAAAAATCTGAAATACCAAAGATCTCCTACGTGGCTTTATTAGTTAGAAAGGGACAGAAGCATGATGGGTTAAGAAGCCTGATATAGCCAGCCTGTTTAGGTTGGGAAACTGGGGAAGAATAGTACCCTTTACAAAAATCTGTATGCGATAAAAGAGGTCTCCAATGACCCTTTCGTACAAATTGGTTCTTGGTCCTCTGAACCATATTCATCACATCTAACACTTTTGTTGGGTGCCTTCTGGCTGTTTTCTATTTTTCTTTTCTTTTTTTTTTTTTTTCTTTTCTTTTGGTAGCTGGCCATTACGGGGATCTTTGGCCATGGGTTTATTGGTGTTCTAAGGATAAGCTCTAACCAACTGAGCTAACCAGCCAGCCCCTGTTTTCTACTTATGAAAAAAAAAATCTCAACAATGAACTGAACAGCACAGGGTTATGAGAGTGACAACACTGAGAAGGGAAGATAGTTATTGTGGGATTAGCCCAAAGCTTCCCGCAAGCTTTGGGGAAGATAGTAAACTGTAACCTCTGAAATAGGTATTCTTACTCATTTTTGAAAAAGGATCCCCAGGATGAATTATGATCTTGTATCTGCTTTAAAATAAACCAGTAAGGGATAGCAGAAGAAGCAAGATTGTATACAGATTAATAATCAACAAAGCTGGACGATTGGTTCACGGAAATTCATGTTATTCTTTCTTCTTTTGTGTATGATTAAGTTTCCATAATAAAAATATTTTAAGTCTCTCCATAAGATATCCACCTGGGAGATGCTTTGTAAATGGGTTCGTGATAATATAAGACTACCAAAATCCCTGAAAGAGGCTTAGGACTCCTTCTCAGAGGAAAGGTATTGATTTAACACGTAGCATTTGAAAGCCATGTGGGAATCTTGTTGACTGTTTGTCTGTCTGCTCCAATGGGGTGTGCTAATGACAGACATTTGGGGAAATTGATAAAAGAATATTAAAGTACCTTTTGTACAAACCTTTTGTACAAACTGGTTAAAAGAATATTAAAGTACTGCTGCATAAGCTTTAGGTTAGGGTGCACTTGCTTTTATATGCATAGAATGTTTCTGGAAGGATTAGCTAAAAAAATTAAAATTAAATGGCTAAACAAATTTTAAAAACTATATTGTCATCAGAGGATCAGACTTATTACTACCTCTGATACTGTCCCAAGTGAAAGTGACCTGACCAGTCAGCCTAAAACCAGGTTAATTAAAGAGTGTGTGCCTAACCCCATTGTTTAGTAGTTGAGTGACAAACTGTTTGACAGACTCAACTTGACGAATCATGCATTAGGGCAGAGTGAATGCAACACCAATTAACTGTTTAATCCTGGCCTTGGGAGCACCACGGGAACAATAGCTTTGCTCACATCCTTAAAATGCTGCAGGAATATGTCCACAGCATGTGGGAAAGTGCAAATGTCTCAAAGCTCATCTACGCCCTCATCTATATAAGCAGGCGTCTTAGAAAAATGACTTAGGAGTGATATAGAATAAACATAAGCTGCATCAACTGAGTGGGAACAGAGGAGTCCCTGCAGGGAGGCAGGTATGGACCCCAAGACTTAGATGATGCGCCCTGAAATGAGAATGTGATTGCATTTGTTTGTGGATTTGCCATCAAGCTATTCTTACACCTGAAAATGTGGACTCCTGTGCAGTAGTTAGACGTGGTCCGGCATCTGTCATGGAGCTCCTGATCTTTTCAGTCTACAGAGAACAATGTAGATCCGAAAGAACAAGCTAGTTACTGCCACAACATCCTTGTTTCAGAAGAAAACAGATGAACTGAAAAGCAGGAAAATCTGCTTATGATTTTTGGCCTCAAGACATGCATGTTGAAGTTCATCATCCCCAATATGGGAGCATTTAAACACTGACATGTGGGTGGAACCTTGAGAAGTGCTCCTGATGTTGGGGCACCCGTATATTGTCTGAGTATTTGGGTTAAACAAGCCCATTATGTTCTGCAAACAGAAGAACAGTGGGGCACATTTACCTATTGAAGCGAGGGAGCTGGAATCTGCTGCTAGTTATGAATGGACTTTGAAAGCAGCCAGAATCAAAGCAAACACAAGACCAATTTCCAGACAATGTTTGACTCTTGTGTTTTATCTCTGCTATAGCATTACTGGAAGTATTTATGCCATTGGATTGAGTCAGAGAAGTATGGACAACTTGTAGTTGGAGTATTACCCAGTCCTTCCAGGTCTCTGTTCCAAAGATGGGAGCCATATCCTCTATTAATTCTTTCTGTGTGGTCATTCTGCTCAGTTTGCTGTGGACTCCTCTTGAGGACATGAGGATTCTTAGATGTGTAATGAAATGTGCCATATATGTTGGATTGTGTAATGAAGTTCGTCATGGACTACCTCCAAACCAAAGCATGCTGGGGTGCTGAAAATCAGCAAAGATTGAAAGCTGATATTAACCACACTTGGTGAGCAAGGCAACTTGTCAATATCAATTAAAATTACAAAACCTACAAATGCAATTTCACTTCTGATAATTTACCTTAAAGATATATACGTTCCAAAATGATGTATGTAAGAGGTAATTCACCATAGCATTGTTTATAATAGCAAAAGATTTAAAACAATGCTATCTGTAGGGGACTGGTTAAACTACGGTACATCCACACAGTGAAATACTATATCGTCACGAAAGATAGAAAATCCCTTCAGATACTTCAAAATCTTGAAGATACATTAAGTAGAGGGGAAAAGGTTAGATCAGTAATTTAAAACAGACTTTCATTTAAAAAAGGAGGGTGGATAAAAATATGCCTTATAGTTCCAGAGATTTTACACCTATACAAAAGAAACTACAAATACTAGTGTCCTCCAGAGTGGGAAGCTGAATGTCAAGATTTTTCACTGTACACTTTCAATTTTTCAATCATGAGTTATCCATTCAAAACTGTGACTTTTTAATCATGATTATCTATTCCAAAAGAAATACTGTTGTCCCTAATATCCACAGGGGATTAACTACAGAACCTTCATGGATATCAAAAGTTGTGGAAGCTCAAGTCTCTTAAATAAAATGGACTAGTATTTGCATATAACCCATACAATCCTCTGGTATACTTTAATCATCTCTAGATTACTTATAATACCTAGTAAATTACAAATGCTATGTAAATAATTATTATACTGTATTTTTTAATCTACATTTTTTGTTGTTGTTGTTGTTGTTAAATTGTTATTTTTTATTGTTTTTGTTTCTTTGATTGTTTTTTTCTGGATGTTTTTGATCTGGCAGTGGCGGAATCCATGGATACAGAACTCAGGATATGGAGGGTCGACTATGTTTCAAGTCAGACTGAAATGGCTGTAAAATAGTACCTAATACATAGTTGACACACTTCTTATAAATGATGATTTCCTGGGTGTACAACTGAATATGAGCTTGGAATTTAGCATTATGGCTATTATAGTTTTGGGGGGGATTTTGTTTTTTGTTTTTTAACTCAAAAGTTAACAAAGGAATTGTGGAACTTACCTTTTTTTTTTTAAACCGACCTCCCCCGTCACTGGGCCCCCTGACTTTTATGGCTATTCTGAAGACTGCTGAGTGCCTGCGCTGTGTCTTTGCACTCCCTGAGATTAAGCAGAAGTGCCGGAAGCACTAAGCAACCGCCTGGAGCTATTTCGCTTACATTTATTTCCGCCCACCCAGGTCAGGCTTTGTATTTAAACATCTTTCCTCTGACGCTGGTTTCTACGGAGTCTAAAACTACAAAAAAGAAAACTAGATATACTGAGGCACAAATTACAGGGCATAATTTCATTAGAAAGTCTCTCTGATGAATTAAGTTATTTGGTGACATTTATTAAAAAGAAATAATAGGAAGTAAATCTATTTATAAGTGATTTTTGTGATTCCCTGTTTAAATGAAAGCTGTGTAAACAACTCTCCTTATATGTGGGATTCATATGGATAGTATGTGGTTTAGCACTGTGACACACCTCTTGAGAAATGAATGTAGTGTATCTTGCAGGTAGAGGAAAGATGAAAAGGACTGTTCTTGCTCTGAGATGATGAAGCCTACATTCTGCAAACATACATTGTTCTTATTCTGATCGTGCCATGCTGCCTACCTCTCAGGGTTGGCTGAGGATCAGATGAGTGTAGTATGTGTGTACATAATTTCATAAACTCTAAAGTGTGGTTCATATTCAAATACTGGCCCTTATATTACTGAATTTGCTCAGAATCTTTAAAATGCTGTAAAAGAGTTGATGATTACTAATTGTGATACTTGCAAGCAACATACTGGATATTTCTTGGAGAATTCCTAGGATGTGGATTTTTTAACTCTATGCTTGCGACTTGAAGTTTCTTTATTGAGCCTTCAAAACGCCATTTCATCGGACTGGCATGGGCTGCTTAGTGGCTTCAATATCTTGGTACCCTGTTGGCCCACTTCTAAGTTTAGACCTCCAGGTTCTGATGCAATAGTCAGTTCTCATTTCCTGTGCTTAGAGTGTGGAGGGTCTCATCACCATAAGTTGAGTCTTGAGTTTTTATTGAGGTGAGGAGATGAAGAACCTTAACACTGGTCATTGAGCTGAGTCTAACTTGTAATGAGATTGTTTACAGGAGTCAGCCTGCTGGTCAAAGCGGACCAAGCCATCCAGGGGTGTTTAGGACCCATGGGTTCCTCCACCATCCAGTTTTAGCACCCAATAAGGCTGCCCATAAATGTGCCCCTCCTTCCCCCTGCACAGGATGCAGTCAGTGTTCATTTCTGAGGGTGATTGATGATAGGACTCCCAGTGCAGGCTTTGAGGTATAACAGAAAAAAGGTCCAGACTGAATTAGAATATCAGAAATATATCCTGGCGAATAATTAGCTTGACTTCTAAGAAGCTATTTTAGTGGAAATACACATATAATAGAATGACTCAGCAACTTGGTCAAATATAGCACTGGGAGTGACTCAGCTTTTAGTGGAATGAAGATTCCCAAGTTCTGCCTTTCTGAACCCACTATGAATTAGTCTTCCCTCCTATCCAAGAACACTCAGACATGGTCAGAGTGAATGCCATGGTTGAAATGGAAGGAACTCTTTGTCTACACTGTCCCAAAACCTTGTGAACACCTTCCTTGTATGATCAACTCTGGCTTCTGTGACTTAACTAAGTTGTTAACTCTGCCCTAGTTACTTACTGCACATGGGTTGGAAGACTCAAATGTGATCATGGCTCTGCAAGCACTCTGTTAAGTTGTATAACACTGCATACATGTGAATGTTTCACAGGGTGGTTGTCAGAAATAAATGAGATTGACTTGTAGGAGCCTGCCACTTTCAGCATTCCATTTGTAGAGCAGTTAGTGCCCTGATAAGAAGATTGATTCTGGAAGTAATCAGGTTCTGATTTGCACCTGGTGTGTCTGGTCTCCTGTCCGCTTCAGCACCATCTCCCGTCCGCTTCAGCACCATCTCCCGTCTCCAATTTTGGCTTGTTGGGCTCCCCAGTATCTGCTTTCCAGCCAGCAGTATTGGCTTTTCTTCACCTTCCAAGCTCACGGCTGAGACTCCACACGCAGCCATGTGAACTGTGGAGATCATGAGATCAGAGGTCATGAATGACTCTGGGCCACCCCCAGCAAACTAGGCCTGATGCTACAAAGGCCACCTTCTTCCCCATCACCTTTCCAGTTTTAGCTTCCCAGACAGCAAAGCATAGGCCAAAGAGGAAAAGGACAAAGATTGCATTTAGAAACCACAGGCCCAATAACCATTTCACTGGTACCTTGGTGCAGAACTCTAACTTATTAACTGAAAGAAGCAGCTGCAAATATTAAGACTTGAGTAAATACTTTGTGGGAACTGACTCCCCATAGGACAGTGAAACAACAATGTGGAGGACATGGGGATCTGGCCAGAGGTAGACCAAAGCATGACACCATATTTGTTAGCTGAGGTATGGATCAAGTGATTTTTAAACTCTTTCTTTAGAAATAATCATGGATCCATCAGAACAAAGATAGTACAGAGTACCGTGCATCCTTCCCCTAGTTTCTGCTAATGGTTACAGCTTACAAAATTATAATAAAATATTAAAACCAGAAAACATATTGGTACAATGTGGGCATATCTTTGTGCCATTTTGTGACATGTGTAGATTTACGAGAACCTTAGTCAAGACACAAAACTACTGCATTGCCACAAAGATCTCCCTCACGCTGCCTCTTTATAGCCAGCCACACCCCCCACCACCGTTACCAAATCCCTAACCCCTGGCAGCCACTAATTTGTCCTCCATCTCTATAATTTTCTCATTCTGAAAGTGTTATAGAAGTGAAATCATACAATTGGTGACCTTTTGAAGTTGGCTTTTTATGTATTGCTGAATTTTTTTGTTGTTGTTAATTTGCTAAATATTTTTGCATCTGTCTTCATGAGAAGTGCTGGCCTTAAATTTTTTTTTATTTCATTTATTTATTTATTTATTTATTTATTTATTGTATTTTCTTTGCCTGGTTTTATTGGTTTCTTAAATTACTGGAGAAGTGTCCCCTCCTCTTCTGCTCTCTGGAAGATTGTGTAGAATTGGTATTAATTCTGCTTTAAACATTTGGTAGAATTCGCCAGTAAAACCATCTGGGCCTGGAGAGTTATTTTTCAGGAGTTTTTAGCTTACAAATGCACTTTCCTTTATAGTTATAGGGCTATTCAAATTACTATTCTATATTGGGTAAGTTGTGATAGCTGTGCTTTGTGAGGAAATGGTCCATTTCACCCAAGTTGTCAAATTCATGTGGGTAGAGCTGTTCATAGTATTCTCAGGTTGTCTTTTTGATGTCTGCGGGACCTGTAGTAATATCTGCTGCTTCATTCCTGATATTGATAATTGTCTTCTCTCTCTTTTTCTTTGTTAGTCTTACAAAAAGTCCATCAATTTTATTGACCTTTAAAAGCCAGTTTTTGTTTTATTGGCTTTCTCTGTTGTTTTTCTCTTTCTAATTTCATTGATTTCTACACTTATCTCTATGATGTCTTTCCTTCTTCTTGCTTTGTGTTTATTTTGTTCCTCTGTTTTCCAGGTTCTTCAGATGGGAGCTTAGATTATTGATCAGAGACTTTTCCCCTTTTCTAATGTAAACTTTAAGTGCTATAAATTTCCCTTTCAATGCTGCTTTACTGTATTTTTTTATTTGCCTTGTGACTTCCTCTTTGATTATTTAGCAGTATGCTCCAGGTGTTTGGGGATTTTCATTTTATCTTTCTTTTTTGATTTCTAGTTTAATTCCATGGTTATTAGGGAACAGAATCTGTATGATGTCAATTCTTCTAAATTTGTTAAGATAATTTTTGTGGCCTAATATTTGGTCTATCTTGGTATACACTCCACAAGCACTTTAGAATGTGTTCTGCTCTTCTTGGGTAGAGTGCTCTGCATATGTCTATTAGATCCTGTTGGTTGATGGTACTGTCAAGTCCTTTTATTTCCTTGCTGATATAGGTCACATAGGTCTCATTCTGCTCCTTCTGTCAATTGTGGAGAGATGGATGCTGAAATCTCTAACTATGCTTGTGAATTTGCCTATTTCTCCTCTCAATTTTGCCAGTTTGGGCTTCACATATTTTTCAGGTCTGTTTTCTGGTCCATATACTTTTAGGATTGCAATGTTTTCTTGGTGGCTTGACCCTTTTATTGTCATGTAGTATCCCTCTCTGTCCCTGGAAATTTTCTTTGCTCTGAAGTGTATTTTATCTGATATTAATACAGCTACTCTTGCTTTTATTTGATTAACATTTGCATGGTATATCTTTTTCAGTCCTTTTACTTTCAACCTTCCAATATTTGTATATTTTAAGTAAATTTTTATAGACAGTATATAGTTGAGTCATGTGTTTTTATCCCTTTGGCCAATTAGTCTTTTAACTGATATATTTAGAACATTTATATTTAATGTAATTATTGATATCTTAGGGCTTACATTTGCCATTTTATTTTTTGTTTTTTGTTTGTTCTTTTTTTTAATTGAAGCATAACTAATTATACATATTTTGGGGGTGTAGTGTTGACTACCATCACCTGTGTACAACATGTGATGATCCCATCAATATTATTAGCATATTCATTACTACAAATCGCAACTATTCCCTGTCCCCCTTACCCAATATCTTCCCAAACTCCATCTTCCTCCCCCGATCCCACCTCTAGTAAATATAGGTTTGTTTTCTCCTTCTGAAAGTTCAAGTTATTATTGTGGGCTTTTCTTTCTTTCTTTCTCTCCTTCTGTTTTTCTTTTTTTCTTTCCTTCTTTCTTAGCACCCAATTATGAGTGAGGTCATGCAGTATTTCTCTTTCTGTGTCTGGTTTATTTAACTTAATATAATTTTCTCCAAGCTCATCCATGTTGCTGTGAATGGCAGAATTTCATTCTTTTTTATGGCTAAGTAGTATTCCACTGTGTATATATACCACCTTTTCCTCATCCAGTCATCCATCCATTTACTCTTTTTTATTTCTCTCTTTTCTTTTTCCTGCCTATGAGTTAACTGAATGTTTTTTAGAATTCCATTTTGATTTATCCATAGTGGTTTTGAATGTATCTTCTTGTAGAGATTGTTTTAGTGGTTATTCTAGGTATTTCATAATACAAACATAACATATTGCAGCCTACTGGTGTCATCATTTTACCAGTTTCAGTGAAGTATAAAAATCTTACTTCCCCTTATGTTCCCTTACCCTCTCCTATATATAACTGTCTTAAATATTTCCTGTACATACACTGGGAACCACACCAAACAGTGTTATGTTTTTTGCTTCAACCATCAAACAAAATACAGAAAACTCAAGAGGAAAAGAAAAGTATATTATATCCACCATGTTTTTACTCTTTACTTTTTTTATTTCCTGATGTTCCAAGATTTTTTTTCTTTTATTATTCCCTTTCATTTTCAGGAACTTCATCTAGCCACTCTTTTAGGGTAGGTCTGCTGGAAATAAATTCTCTTAGTTTCCTTCCATTTAAGAATGTCTTGATTACTCTTGGGTATTTTTAATGGATGTAGAATTCTGGGTCGACAGTTCTATTTCAGCACTTGAAAAATGTGCCACTTTTTTTATGGCCTCTAGTGAAAATTCTGTTGTCATTCAAATTGTTTTTCTTTTATAGGTAAGGTATCACTTCTCTCACTGCTTTTAAGATCTCTTCTTTGCACGTTTTCAGAAGTTTGATTATGATGTGTCTTGTTATTCTTTAGGATTATCCCATCTGGTGTTTGCTCAGTTTCCTGAATCAGTTGGTGTGTGCCTTTTTTCAACCTCACCTCTTTCTCGTCTCCTGGTATTTCATTGACACAAAGTTAGCTCTTTTGTTATGTTCCCATAGGTCTCTAAGGAGGTTCTGGGGTTTTTTTGCTTGTTTGTTTGTTTGTTTTTTCAGTCTATTTTCTCTCTCTGTTGTTCATATTGGCTAATTTCTATCATTCTATCTCAGGTTAGTCCATTGTTTCTTTCCTGTGTCTCCTCCATTCTATTATTAAGTCCATCCATTGAGTTTTTAATCTCATTTATTGTTTTTCAATTCTAAACTTCCCACTTGGTTCTTTTTTATGTCTTCTACTTCTTTGCTGAGACTTTCTATTTTTCATCTGTTTCAAGCATGTATTTCATTTCTTTATTGCATTAGATTTATGACAGATGTTGGATGGCCCGTCAGATCATTTTAATATCTGTGTCTTCTCAATGTTGGTGTCTGTAGACTGTCTTTTCTCATTCAAGTTGAGATTTCCTTGGTTCTTTATATGGTGAGTGATTTTTTTTAATTCAACTTTTAAATTTTAACTATTATATTATACAACCCTGGACTTTATTTAAATCTCCTGTTTTAGCAGGCCTCTTTGACATGATGCTGGTGGAGGATAAAGGGGATCTATCTCATTATTATCACTTCGCTTTCACTGACATGTGGAGGGAAGATGGAGGGGGCTCCTTTCTTGTTACTGCTGGGTACAAGTGGAAGTTCAAGCTCCCCACCAGGCCTCCACTGATAGCATTCTTGCTGGGAGGGGCAGGGGTGCCTCATTAGTACTTCCTGTGTGGCCTCCACTAGCACCATGGGGAGGTGATCGTTATCACTCAGGTGGGGGGAAAATCCCAGCACCCCACTTGGCTTTCTCTGATACCACCCCAGTGGGAATGTGGAGACACATTATTACTGCTGGGTGAAGATAAAAATCTAAATTCTTCATTTGACCTTTGCTGAGGGGCGGAGGCTGCAGATTTTTGGGTGTTTAGCTGGAGTTGGGTGGTTATTATCTAAAAAAAGTTTTTTAATCTTGCTAGGCTTCTCTTTTCCAGGTCCTTTGGCTAGGGAAAGCAGGGTTTTCTTGGTGCTTTCTTGTCTGTGCCCATTGACATGTCCAGGTTGCCTGCTTGTTCCAGTCCAAGTCTGGAATATATGAGGCAAAAAGAAAACCCAGGAAATTTACAACCATATCATTCTTCAGGTCCTGAGTTTTCCAGCTGATCTGCCTTCTTCTCTCCTCCTTTCAGAAACTTCTTCTGTTTGTTTTATATACAATATCCAGAGTTTAGTTGTACTTAGTGGGAGGAATAGGGAAGAAAGTGTCTGCTCCATCTTGTCCAGAAGTGGAAGAGGATTTTAACGCCCTGGGCAACTATGGTATGTGCCTAAAAATTTCCTTACCCTGTCTTTTATTCTGTTGCTTGGAATAAAAGTTAAATTTATCCTTAAGTAACCTGGAACTCCTATAGTAGATTTCACTTTTAGGAGGGGGAGAATACAGAAATGGAGCCACCAGAAAACTATCAGGTAGAACAGCAAAAGATAGCAAGTAGACCAAATAGATGCACTAAATAGACTCATGTTGACACTGACAGTGCCTTCCCCAGTGAGTTGTCAGTCTTTCTGATCATTCTTATATATACCATACCCCACTGCCTTATGAAATAAGAACGAGAACTACATTTAAAGTCAGGAGACTTAAGTTACACTTGACACTGTGACCTTGAGCAAGTGAGTTGACCTTCCTCAGCTCTGTTTTATTCATCCTTAAAATGTGCTTGTTGGTGTAATATTTCTTAAGGTTTCTTCCAGCTCTTATGGTTTGTAATTACTCTTCACAGATAGCTTCCCCACTACACATGCACACACACGCTTCTGCAGACTACTGCTCACCAATGACTTTGTCCTACAGAAGTCTTTAAGGAGGATTTGGCAACATGCTTCTGTGAGACATTTAAAGCTTTACTCATCAGTTTTGGGGAATCTTGCTCATTTAAATTGTCACAGCTCAAGAGCTCTGGGATTTAAACCTTGGAAATGGTAAGGCTTGTCAGCAGAATTTCTGTGTTAATTTGTAAGAGATGAAGTATATTAAAACTTTCCACTTTGCAGAAGGCAGTAGAGAGATGGCAGACAACAAAGCCCAGAGGGGTAGTAGAGGGAAATCTCGGACAAATGCCTAAATTCTTGAGGTCCTGGTTTTTTCCCTGTCCTGCCAGGGTCTCTAGCCCTACTATAGTAAAAGTGACATGAACTTGAGGAAGAGGGAAAATCATAGCCAGCAGAGGCAAGCTTGGAAGACCAGGTATAAGAACAGGATCTGCTGAAGATAACCATGTTTATGAAAGATCAAGTACATATCTACCCTCAAAATACAAATTCCAGAAAAGGCTTTTCTGTATTTTTCATCTTTGTCCTTTATTGCTTAAGCTATCAGAAATGATACCACTGGTTAAAGTATTTCCAGGAAATGCTTTTTCACACATAAATTCCTTAACATATAGTAATTGGAGAAATTGTTCAAATCTGTTAGAAAAAGAAAGCTTCTTCAAATTATTTTTGCTTCCCATCCATCAACTTTAAAAAAAATAACATCTAAAGTGAGTTTTCTTCTTTCTCAGGCAGACATTGAAAATCCCTGCCTGAAATGGTTGTTCCTAATGGGCTTTTTGCATGTGCCAGCTCCTTGGAGGAGGCAGAAGAGACAGAGCCATTATGAGATGGGTCACGTGAGTACAGGACCCGTGTGAGACAGATGGGGAGTTGAGAAGATGAAACCTTGGCCCTGGGGAGCCTTTCTGATTGGAAAAGAAGGACTGCAGCCACAAAAGGGATATGGGGGAAGACTGGCTGGCCCCAGATCTTTTGTTTCCACTACCGCCTCTCAAATTTCTTTCCAGAAAATATTTCAATTTTGTTACTCAAAAGATTATAGTATCTTTAGAACCGACAGTATTTTGAGTATTTTACTAACACTTTTTTGCAAGTGAAGGTGAGCATGTTCTGTTCTCCCCACCTTGAGAGAAATTTGAAGTCTGACTGAAACGGTTATTTACATGTATCTTTCTCTTGTCTTCTCTTGTCTCCTCTCAGTCTTTCTTTACTTCACAACTGAAGGTTCACACTACCAGGCTCAATGGGAATACAGGAAAAAGGTATGCCTGCAAGCCTCCTGGGAAATGGGGAACAGCGGGAGGAGAGAGCACCAGCACTGGTTACAGCTGCACAACACCCTGCCAGAGCAGAGGCTTAAAACTCCTTGAGTCCCTGAGGCCTAACACCATGAAAGAAGAGAGCACAAGGAAAAAATAAAGTGTGCGGTAGCATGTGACTACCTGGTGCCAGCAAAGCCAAAGTTTGTGAAAATGAAGAGTGACCAACAGATCGAGTGAAGAGGGTGGACATTAGGGACTATGGGAGGAGTAATTGAATCTCACCATTAGGAGATTATTGGTGACCTTAGCAAGAATGGTTTTAGTGGCGGCATGAGGACCTGGAAGCTTGATTATACTGAGATGCAAAAGAACGAAGACTTGTGTGGAAGCTAAGACGTGAAGACCAAGTTTGAGGATCAATGTTGGAAACCATAGCGAGAGGCTCAAGGGTGGGTTTGGGGATGAGCAGGAGAAAAACGAGCAGTGTCCACAGGCTAAGCGAGGGCACATTGAAAGGTGGTGTTGATATATCAAGGAAGCTGGGTTAATGGAGCAAGGACCCAGAGGAGGAACAAGAAAGGATACGGGTGAAGGGCTGGCCTCAATACCGAAGGAAAGAAGACAAAAGGCTATGGGTGTCATGGTGGAGCTAGGAAAGTGCTAACCACTGCCGTTCTTTTGGTGCCTTTGCAGGAGCACAGCCCACAGAGGCCTTGGAGGGCTCTGGTGTATCAGGGGCAGAGCTTCCACACAAGTTGACAGTGGAGTGAGGATTTGGGAAAGCTGGTGGGAGAAGGAAGGTTCATTATAAGAGGAGCCAAGGCAATAAGTAGCTTGGGAGAAAAAAGCAGGTAATTTTTGTGCTGCATTTTTGTGTGAAAACTGATGGTTATAAAAATAAGATCAGGGCCGACCCCGTGGCTCACTCAGGAGAGTGCGGCGCTGGGAGCACAGCAGTGCTCCCGCCGCGGGTTCGGATCCTATATAGGGATGGCCGGTGAGCTCACTGGCTGAGCGCAGTGCAGGCAACACCAAGCCAAGGGTTGCGTTCCCCTTACTGGTCACAAAAAATAAAAAATTTTTTAAAAAATAAGATCAGAGCTGGCTGGTTAGCTCAGTTGGTTAGAGCATGGTGTTATAACACCAAGGTCAAGGGTTCAGATCCCTGTACCAGCCATCCACAAAAAAAGAATACACAAATTAATAAAATAAAATCAGAAGCCACTGACCTACAAAATTAGACTGGTATGAGTCTCTATGGTGGAGGAATTTCTAAGAAACTAATGATCACAGATTTTTCGAGGTGATAAAGTGAGCCTTTGTCCTGCTGAGTTAGAGGCAGATGTCTTGGGTGTGCACAGCAATGGAGAGGTTTCTGATCTTTCTCCACGGAAAGATAGCTGGAGGAACACGGAGTGGGGAAGGCCCTGGTCTGGCCCCTGCTGGGACTGTCTTGCAGTCAACAGGCACAATAGGTATTAAAATAGGTCAAAGACAGGTGAAGTGAAGGTCAGAGACATTTTGTGGGGGAGGAGTCGAGGTTAGTCTATATGTTGAAAGGATGAAGTAGGTTCTGGCAGGAAGGCTTTGGACATGGACGTGGTGGGAGGAGAGGGACACTAGAAGAGTCTGTCTTCTCTAGAGGGTACGTGAAGGAGAAAGGGTGTTGCAACCCAGGAGACCTCATAATTTATTAATTTCATGTCCTCTGTGCTTCCTCATGTCAGCCATTTCCACTCTCTGCTCAGCTCCAAACTCTTACCCTCACTGGCTTCTGTCTGAATGCCTCGGCATGGCTTCCGAGGTCAGTCTCTCAAACTGCTCCTTTCCATACAGTCCTGCCTTCCAACAGCCTCCTTCTTGTAATCCTGGTACCAATACAGCCGAGCTGAGTAGACAGCCTTGTCACCTCCTAACCAAGCTCATGTCTCTTGGCACTGTGGCTGCTTGGAGCACCTCTTTTACTCTCCAGCTTTCCCAGATGAGCTCCACTCTGGATTCACTGAGAGCTTGTGCTGTGGTAGCTACAAGGCCTAGGTTCTGGGTCTGATTGGGCTACTCAGTAGCTGTGTGATTTAGACAAGTTACTTACCTCACTCATCCTTCATTAAGTACGTAGTCCCACGTGTAGTTTAGTGTCTGACACTCATAGTAAGTGCCCAGTCAATGTTAGATGCCCTTATTATTAATGTGTTCTTTGTCAGAGTCCAACTCCAGGTGGAGTTAGGAAGGACTGAAACTTAACTGGGTTCCCAATTATCATACTGAGATACCAAGTTAACCACCTACATGCTTAACAGATGG
Organism: Cynocephalus volans; assembly: GCF_027409185.1. Taxonomy (NCBI): domain Eukaryota; kingdom Metazoa; phylum Chordata; class Mammalia; order Dermoptera; family Cynocephalidae; genus Cynocephalus; species Cynocephalus volans. The sequence continues at coordinate 52,180,199 of NC_084464.1, forward strand.
ATCCCTTTCCAATATCCGTTGCTTGCACTTCAGACCTTTTCCAGAGTCCTCAGGCTCAAATGTTCTTTCCACAGCTCTGGGAAACTCAAAGGGCATCATTAGGGGCACTCTAGCCAGTACTTACGCATGTTGTATGTACCTTAGAGAATGACAGAGACACTCTAAATATTTGTTCCTTCAGAATTTTTAAATCTAGTTAGATTTCCAGAAAGCTCAGTTCTAAATTTGCATTATTTAAGTTCACGTGAAGATGCCTTCTCAGAACTAGTTTGCCATTATGTCCTAATCCTTTCAAAATTGAGATTAGGTTAAAAAAAAGAACCATATTTTTAAGTGTCTTGACATTAGTCATTTTTCTTCCATGGAAAGAGAGCCACAAGCGGAGTTGACAGTTATGGCCATCTCTCCCAGTTCACTGGTGTGCTTCTAGCTATTGGACAATGAGAGGGAAGGAGCCACTTGGTAAAGTCACCTCACAGTGCCTGGCATGAAGCAAGCACAACTGAAACAAGGACTTCCTTGCTCTCTTCTTTCCCTTATCCTCTGCCATCCTTTCCACAACCCTATTTTCTCCCGGTGTGTAAGTCTTAGAAGGACCAGCATTATTATTTAACACTGTATCTACAGTGAGTTAAGATTTGGTCAGAAAAGGGTTTGGTAAGAAAAAGAATTGAGGGGATTTAGGCTGAGCAAGATCCTGTGGTCACCTCAGCTCTCTTACTTCTGATTAACACTGTGGGGCTGAAATGGCCTCTCCACCACTTAATATTTCTCCTTTCCATCTGAATGTCACACGGGCCCCCTCAGCTGTGGGCGGAGTTGCCATGGCAACAACTCCCTGACTCCCTTCTCTGCATGACACAACCTCACAAATTCTTTTGGTTAAAATCAACAAGTTTATGTAAAACAGTGGTTTTCCAACTCCAGCGTACATGACAATCAACTGAAGGTCTTGATAAACCAGATTTCTGGGCCCTATCCACAGAGTTACTGATTCACTGGCCTGGGGTATGGTCTAAGAATTCACATTTCTAACAAGTTCCCAGGAGATGGCCCAGGAACCATACTGAAAACTACTGAAGTATCTCTTTTTCTAGCCTCATCCAACCACAACTATAGCTTAAGACTCTAGTCACTAACCACATCCAGGCTCTTAACACTGGTCCATCTTCACGCCTAAGCCTAGAGCTGAGCTGCTCGGTGCACACTGGCTGTCAGTTCCCGGGAGTGCTCACACCCTAGTTAACAGCTTATAATCCGCCTTGTAGCATCCACCCTACTTGACTGCAGAACTTGCCATCTCTACCTGTCAGCTCAGGCTGCCATAGCAAAATACCACAGACCAAGTGGCCTGAACAACAGAAACCTATTTCCTCACAGTTCTGGAGGCTGGAAGTCCAAGATCAAGGTGTTGGCAGGATTGGTTTCTTCTGAGTCCTCTCTGCTTGGCTTGTAGATGGCTGTCTTCTCCCTTTGTCCTTATATAGCCATCTCTCAGTGTGCGTCTGTGTCCTAATTTCCTCTTTTTATAAGGACACCAGTCATGTTAGATTAGGACCCACCCTAGTGACCTCATTTTAACTTAATTACCTCTTTAAAGATACTATCTGCAAATACAGTCACATTCAGATATCCTGAGGGCTGGGACTCCAACATATGGCTTTGGGGGAGACATAACTCAGCCCTAACACTGCCTCATCCTCTTTCTCATGGGAGACATGCATTTTCCACACCTCACACCCTCAACCCTTCCCAGTCTTCTCACTGTTTCATTCTCTCCTCTTCTCAGCTCCCTAAGGGGAACCCACAGCCTCACAGGCAATCACACGAGGCTGATTGTACAGCAGGGATAAATGTGGCATGGGTTGAGGTGATCTACACGTCAACACCTATCTCTTCACAGACACTGCAGCCAACACCAGAGATAAGCAGGACCCAGTCACCCAGGAAAAGGGTAACAAATTGCTTATAGAGGGACAAGTGGCTCAGAGCTGGGTCATTATTCTTATAATCTCCAGATCACAGGCAGCAGGCCTCCTGGCATCTCCACCTGGAGATGGTACTGGAAGAAAGTAGAGTAGAACAAGGCTGATGGGCCTGTTTTCCCGGAGCCCATACTCTTCCTTACTGTAACTCAAATATCTCCAAAAAATCTCTAGAAATCTCTGGTCTATGGAGGAGAAAATCACCTCCCCCTATTGATGGTAATGATTCCTGATGCTTTCTGCACTTTACATAGCTTTCATCCACATTAACTTGTTTAGTCACGAAGCCAGTCCCATGGAATCAGCTAGACTAGCGTAATTATCCCCCTTTCACAGATGAAGAAACAGGTTTAAATAAATGACACAAGGACTGGGGTTGTGATCACCTCACCAATTACGTTCTACTTACCCCATTTCTTCTCCCTTCTCAGTATTTCCCAAAGCGCCAGGTGTGGGGCTGTCTTCTCTGTGCTTTTGGCTGTCTTTATCCAAACACCACTCACTGATCAGTGAGGTCCAGGGAAGGTGAGGTCTTGATTTGAGTCCACTACTAAGCAATATATTGGATTCCCAGGGATTTGGTATGCTAAATTTTTTCCTAATTTTCACTAAAATAATTGTTAAGTCCTTATATTATTACTTCAGGATACACTCCCTGACTCACACTCTCTCCCCACTGCTGTGATTTCTCTGTGGGGCTACAGAGGCATCTTGACAGCACTGTTTTTCAGACTCTTGGCTGCGATCCACAGTAAGAAATAAATCACACTGCAATGCAGCGCTCACATACATACACATATATAAAACAAAAAACACTCTCACGAAATAATGCTTAACTTGGGTGTGACACATACTAGTTTCTATTCTACCTTCTAATGTTTGTTGTGATCTACTAAATTGATTTTATGACCCAGTAATAAGTCGCTACCTGTAATTGGAAAAAATAATTCTTGACAGAATGTTCTGGCCAAACTGAAAGCCTGGCCTTCAGTTTGTGCCTCCAGGGAGAGCAGATTGCAGGAGTCAGGCTGAAGAGGAGCTCCTGGGGCCCTCCCATGACACATCTCTTCCAGCGGCTCAGGGCTCGGTAGGCTGCAGCCACCAACAGGAAGAGGAGGGGGCTTCCTGGACACGAAGGGCCCTGTAGCTCCAAGGCTACTGGATTCAGGGTGAAAGTCAGGGTCCCCACCACACCACCCCCTGAAAGAGAATTGGGAGACCCACATGCTGGGGAACTTCACAGGTACTCTCCCCTGACCCCATAGTGGGATGACTGAGAGATCCCATCCCAAATACTTCATCTCATCACCTTTCTGACTCCATCTGAACTAAAATGGAGCTTTGGTACCTACAGAGTGGATGCTTACTGGTATGGCATCTTTACAGGGTTGTTTTAAAGCCATATCCTAAAATACCTCTTCACAAATGCCTAACATGCCACCATTAGAACTTTCCTCTTCTGGTTTGAACATTACCGTCCTAAAATTCATCTCTATATATGTATTTGTGCCCAAATGGAGTTTCTAAGGCTTTTCCCTTCTAGTCTGGTCTTACCTATGAGTTTCAGAAGTTGATTCATCTTTTAAAGAGAAACCTAGAGGAGGAGTTGTTACCTTTCTCATAACATGAACCTCTATGGCACTGTGGTAAAGCCCATGAGACCTCTTCTCAGAATAGTGTTTTTAAAGGTACAAAGTAAAATGTATAGGACTACAAAGGAAACACACACACACACACACACACTCATGTATAACTAGTCCTCCCTTATCCATGGAGGATACATTCTGAGACCCCCAGCAGATGCCTGAAACGACAAGTAGTACCGAACCCTCCATGTACTATGTATAGATTTATTTTTCCTTCTTCACAATTTCATGGATAGAAGATTTGTTCTTACCATAAATCTTAGCAACCTCAGCATACGATTTTTTTCTTTCCTTATTAAGTACAGAACTTTCAGCTTTTCACTTAAAAGAAGCACTTAATGGCTTCCCTTTGGCGTATCCGAATTGCCAGCATCACTCCTCTCATGCTTTGGGGCAATTATTAAGTGAAATAAGGGTTACGTGAGCACAAGCTCTGCCATACTGCAACATTCTATTTGATAATCATGCCAGCTACAAAGCGACTAGCAGGCCAGTACTGTATACTGCGGGTACCTAATGGACAAGGGGATGCTTCACATCTGGGGTGGGACACAGGATGGTGAGAGGCTTAATCATGCTACTCAAAACTGCACAATTAAAAACTTATGAATTACTTCTGGAATTTTCCATTTAATATTCTCGAATTCTGATTGACCATAGGTAACTGAAACCACAGAAAGTGAAACTGCAGATAAAGGGGGGACTACTGTGGGTGCATGTGTGTTACATACAACACTATTCTCAATACTAAAAAAAATTAGTACTATATGTAGTATTAATAGTGTATTAATTTGTAATACAGTGATGCATGTGCTTAACCCATTAAATAATTCTAGAAGCAGTTCTAATAAATAATTTAGAATAGTGTTATGTATAAATAATATTTCAAGGTACCTGTGAAAATTGTAACATGATGAAAATAGCTGATTTCCACTGGTGGGAAAGTCTCAGGTTCGGGTAACACCACTGTAGTTTGTCTACCTTTATAAGGGAAGGAAATGCTAGATCACAGTTAGAAGTTAGTGAAATTAAAGATGTGATGCTTTCCCACCCAAGTTCATAGATCCTTTATATTCTATCCACAGACCCACTTGAAGAGCCCAGGTCTAGGGAGTTGTCCATACCTTTCACAGCCCTTCCCTGTGTCATCCTTCCAGAAGAAGGAATGCTTCACCTCTGAGCCCAGCACTGGGTATTGTGCAAACTGCCTCCCAGACCTTGCGGTGTCCGACCCACCCCCCACTGACCTCACGGCCAGTCCAGTTGGATCAGTCCTGCGGGGGCTGTGCTCACCATATCTAAGGGATGGCCACAGGGAGGATGTTCATCAAGTTCTGGGGGAGATTTTATCAGAAGGCAGCTTGACTTTGACTCCAAACAGTCCCCAAATCAATTATTCTTCCCCTGGATTTTTGTCAGGATACCTGTAATTATCTGTGTACTAATAACATGAAGGAAAATCGGTCTCTATTTAGAGCTAAGCCTTTTTTTATTCTCTGACCCTGCATGTAAATAGTATCTGTATCTCAGACCTTGGTTCCAAAACATATCTTTATTTGGCAAGTGAGAGTCTACTGAGCTCCACACAGAAGGATTAACAGCAGAGCTCAGGCATACTGCCACTTACTAAGGGGGACCATTTCTTGCCCCAGAAGGTGCAAAGGAGGATCCTTTTGTGGAGCAATCAGGTCACTCAGTGACGTGTCAGTGTAAAAAAGACAATGTAGCACAGTGAGACTGTGGCAAATAAACTGTCTAGTCTAAAGGCAGTTGATTTCAAATATTTTTTAAAGTTTGTATTTGTGAGCTGCTGGGCTGCAACTTAGAGCATCCAGCACAGCTCTGAAGCCAACAAGTGACATCCTCTCAAAAGACCTCCAGTCAGCCCACCTCCGCAGGCTCTCTGAGAAGCAGAGCGGCTGCTGAAACAAGTGGTTTTGGGGAGGAAGAGAAGTAAATTTGTCTCGGTTCTGAAAGGCAGTCGGGAATTGAGTACTTCACTGCCCTAAGGGTCACACAGTTTAAGATCTTGGTGAGAGAGTTTTGGAAAAAAAAAAAAAACACTCAATTTTCAACAAGGTGACTGTGACAAAATACTCATGGCGGGGGGAGGGGGGATTAACAAATTGCCCAGAAATCCTGGAAATGAATTGAGGAAAATCAGGATCTTTGGGGACTGTCTCTAACATTTGGGGATAAACCAGGACAATGTATACCCCATTTTTGCTGTCCCCATCAAAGACAAAACCTTGAGCTCAGAGTTTTGCCAGAGAATCAGTTTCTCTGTTCGTAGGTTCATACTTCAATTCTTTTGACACACTCTCCTAGGTCTGCTACTGCTAGATCTAATTCAGAGGAGGGGCTGGGAGGCCTCCGGGAGGAGTGGCCAGGTTAATGAAGACATTTAACACATGGGAGGAGCCTGAGGAAAGTGCAGGAGGAGGAGGCGCGTCTGAGGGGGTTAAGCAGGGAATGTCACTTGGTGTAGATGGGATGGAACCGCACTGAGCCACTCTCCTTTTTCCCACCCAGCCCAAATAGCTGGGAGACATGAAGGTGTCCAACCTGATTGAAACTCCACCCTCCCCAATCAAGCTGGCCCCAGGCGTTTGGACAAGACAACAGGATGCAACCTGCGCTCAGAGTTACCGTAGCAACAGCAAGGCTTCTTGAATTCTGTGGTGGCTTTGCAAACAGGATGGAGGGACATCCCCCCCACATGAGGGAGAGAGGGCACCTGTTGCACTAAAGCTGACCTTCAGGGGCAGCAGAGGAGAAAGAAACTGGGCAGCGGCCTCACCTGTATGGGCAGGTAGTGAGTGACACCACTCACTATTACTTCCCGTGAACAGGTGTATCTTTCTCTTGGAGGGATGGTTTGATGTTTCATCCAAGTTTAACCGCAAAGTGATTTCTCTACCCTCCTGCATGACCAGACACATCACACTAGCATTTGAGTAAAGAGAGGAGCGAGGACCTAGGCTCTTGAAAGGACCGGCACAGGTCTGTCTCCTGCTCCCGGGACACAATGTGCAGAACCCAACCAGAGGTCAGTCTTTAAAAATCTCATGATCTGAAGATTGTCTTCCAGCCCTCCGTGGTCACCTCAGATGTGAGGGTTTGGGGTAGGAGTGGTCATCCGGTTGCTCCTCCACTTTCTTCTCATTATCTTTCAAAATGGTTTATGTTTTTACTCTACAAGAAGGTGGACCATGTGCTGCTTCCTCAATAAGGGATACGGTGCATGGCAAATGCAGTGATTGAT